>NW_025336481.1:11960617-11963461 GCF_004798865.1 Varanus komodoensis | reverse complement strand
TTTGCTTTGCTTTGCTTTGCTTTGCTTTGCTTTGCTTTGCTTTGCTTGACAGCCTGATTGAGGACGAGCATTGGCCATCTCCGCTCCAAATAATAAGGGATTAAAAATAATTTGCACTCACAAGTTCACACTCGGGGCTGATGGGTATGTGAAAGAGGGAGCCCAATAGGTCCAGAAGAAACAAAAATAATCTTTGGAGAGCAGGGAGGCTGCCTGTGTTGACCCAAAATGCATCCAGGGCTCAATCCTATGCTTATTTAAACAGGAGAAGTCCAACAAGTCCCAGCATTTCCCAACCAGTTATGCTAGGATTGCACCTTCAAGGGCCTTTTTGCTTTCAAGGCTCCTTGAAAAGGTGGCATTTGCTGAATGCATTACCTTTAGAAGGTTGTTCTCATTTTTCATGTTATATTATATGGAAGCTTGACTAGAGTTGCCATAACAACTCTGTCTTGAGAGGGTGCCTATAGAATGTCTACTTCCATACGCCCCATCAGGTAGTAGCTGGGGTTGGGAGATGCAGCCCCCTTCCCAGCTTTAGTTTCCTGCCCACCAGATCTCCTCCTTCCCCTTGGTAAGTGCAGTGAGGTATAAATGGGCCCTGTAGCCCAGTCAGGGTCTGCACTGTAGAGAAGCAGGATGGGGCTGTTGCCCGGGCTCCGTGTGTCAGCACCAAGCAAGGGGAGAGATGGTCCCACTCGCCAGGCTCCTGCTGGACAGGTGTGAGGAGAGGCAGGCAGGCAGCAGAAAGACTAGTTCCTCTCCAACAGCGAAACGAGCAGTGAGTGTTTCAAGGTAGAGATGGCAGGAGGATGGGAGCTGTGCCAGCTCAGCCGCTCTTTATCCTGCTACATTTATACCTTGCCAAGGCAGCTTGCATATTCTTCCTCCTCTCCATTTTATCCATGCAACAACCCTGTGAAGGAGGTTAGGCTGAGGGTCAGCATCTGGCTCAAAGGCACCCGGTGGCCAAGTGAGAACCAGCGTCTGGCTCTGCCGACTCCCAGTCCAACCGCTCCGCCACACTGGCTCACACAGGAGCACTTCCTCAACTCTGCCCAAGCAGTTGCAGCCACAGAGTGCACACCGGCCACTGGGAGATGCATTCGGGGTGAAGTGGGGCTAGGGACCAAAACGAGCTGGGTTGGGTTCAGGCCTGCAGGACAAGAAAAACTGCACTCATTTTCACATGCTGATTTCCATCTGCTCTGAAGTCTCTGTGTTTGTGTGTGTGTGTCTTGGAAGATTATCTCCTGATAACTAACTGAAGCTCAATCCAGATAAGACGGAGGTCCTGTTGGTGGGTGGCTTGGGTTTCCTGGTAAGTGACTTTGGCCCTGTCCTGGATGGGGTTGCACTCCCTCTAAAGGGCAGGGTTTGCAGCTTAGGAGTGCTCCTTGACCCGGAACTGTCCCTGGAAGCCCAGGTGAGCGCTTTCCTTCAGCTTCAGCTGATCCATCGGCTGCATCCTTACCTGGATGAGAACTGCCTAGCAACAGTGACACATGCACTGGTAACCTCCTGCTTGGACTAGTGCAATGCGCTCTATGTGGGGCTGCCCTTGAAGATGGTCTGGATACTTCAGATGGTGCAAAACAGAGCAGCCAGACTGCTGTCAGGGACCGGTCATTATTCTCACATCACTCCAGTCCTCTATCAGCTCCACTGGCTTCCCATTGAAGTCTGGGCCCAATTTAAGGTGCTGGTTATGACCTATAAAGCCCTAAATGGCTTGGGACCAGGACACCTAAAGGAACGTCTTTTCCCTATATGCTCTCCCACCCCCTAAGATCTGCAGCAGAGGCCCTCCTCCGGAAGCCCTCCTTGAAGATGATCAGGAGACAGAGTACTCGGAGGAGAGCTTTCTCTGCAGTGGTGCCCTGGCTATGGAATGCACTCCCTAGAGAGGTCTGCCTGGCGCCATCATTATATGCTTTTTAGTGCCAGGTCAAGACCTTTTAATTCAACCAATATTTGACTCTGTAAGCACTGGTGGTTCTTGACTGAATGGATTGGTTTGTGGCCATAGGTTTGTGAAATTATATGAGCGATTTGCAATATGATTCCAGTTTGCAAGGCATTCATTGGATCTGTGCCTAATGTTTGTTCCTTGTGCTGGTGCAGCAGATTGCAAGGAACCTTGGGTACAGTTACTGTTTGGTATCAGGTTATTTTTCTTAAGTTATGATGCTGCGCACAGAAGGTAACATTTCAAAAGCAACTAGTGATGTTCAAATGTTTCTGTAGTTAATCCTTGACAATAAGAGCTTGTCATTTTTCACCAAGACTTGCTTTAGCCTAAGGGGACTGGACCAAAGAAGGATCAGTGTGGCCTGGGGATGAAGGAGAATGGGGGAGGTACAGATATCCACAAAGGACCACACAAACCTGGAGCTGGCCCTGATCCCAAAATGCTGGTTGTTGTTTCTCTCTTCTCTCTCTCTTTCTTCACTTAATGGAGTTCATCTGGGGGAGTCCAAGAGAACACAGACCCTTCTAGACTGGAGCAAAAGTTTATCCAGCAGAACATGGTTTCCCACTGTGGCCAATCAGCAGTGGTAGATTCCAACGGGCAGGCATTCATCATCCCCAAGGAAAGAGCAGTATGCTGGGAGCTGTAGGCCTTTTTTCTGCCTAAGCATCCAGAGGATTGCACCCTTCATGAATAAGTGCAGATGTGTATGGGTCTGTGCAAGCCTTGCCCAACCTTTTGCGCGTGTTGGGAAAATTTGGGTAAATCCTGTCTGAAAAGCATTACTCCTGTGTGCCTTTTGCATTGTGGGATCAAATCCTGTCTTCCTTCTCAAAACCAAGCTGTCACTGTTTAAAATGGCATTCCCCCCC
>NW_025336481.1:11859401-11960517 GCF_004798865.1 Varanus komodoensis | reverse complement strand
CTACAGTAGGCCATTTTAGCCCAAATATACATTATAAATAGTCATTGTTGGAATTCAGTTTACAATAATCTTTTGATAGCCCAGAGGGCTTCATGTGCCCTGATCATGCAAAATGTTTAGAGTTGAGATAGGGGTCTGAGCTTATCATGAATAGTTTCTAGTAGCTTGAATTTGCATGTCTGAGCAGACCTGGAGATGGGTTCGAGTGTCAATACAGGCAATTAGAAATATTTTAATCGCATTGTTACAGTGTGATTGACTGACTTTTCTTTATCTGTTCTGTATGTGATGACCTCAGAATCCTATTGTAATCTCTGCATTCTGTCATCAATTGCCCTGTACCTGTGTACCTATAAATGCCCTGTAATGGTATTGAAGCTTGGCAGCAGAGTTCATCTCTGCCTGCCCGGTAATGCCTGCATTATCGTGAGTGTACCGCAGGAAACTTGGGATAAAACAATAAAGCCTCAGATGGTCTGGACGCTTGGTCTTTCCCACGAACCCGAGTTTTATTCCCTCTTCTCAAATTGAGATTCTGGGATTCTGACATGCGCATCACACATGTTGGACCATGTGATGCATATGAATGCATGTGTGCATTCATGTGGATGCAAGGCTGCTGGGCGCTTTGTGAGGATAATGGCTGTTCCCACTAGGCCTGTTGGCCAGAAAGATGGCCCAGGTCTCCAGTGCATCTCCCTCCCCCACTGTGCATCATGCAGGGTGGATCACTGGTCTTATTCCTGGCATCCAGTGAGCAGCCTTCATCTTGTCATGAGAAAAGCGTCTGATGAATCAACCAAACCTAAAGCAGCTGCCTCTACCATGTTTCACATCTCTTGGAACTCCACGTCCAAGTTATTTATGCTGCCAAATTATTTTTCCAAGACAGGAGTTTGAGTCGACAGTGAAGGCAACATTCTGGGTTGACATCAAAGATTAGGTACAGGGGATGTTTTCAGAATTTCACTGGAGTTTGGGAAAGGGATGTGACCCTCCACTGTATTCTTCCCTTCTGTTACTCCCTTAACCCAGTTTTTGTGGAGTGTACGCTGCTCAATGCATAAAGGACTTCATCCCAGAATATCATCTAGTATTCGGGTAGGCTTGTGGATTAATGATGCTCTTCGCAATCGCGCTTGACTTCAGCATAACAGCAAGGGCTTTTCTCTTCTAGTGTTACTTCTCCATAAGAGGATCAGTGTGGACTACAGCTTATCAAAGGGCTCAGCTCCAGAATGCCTGCACGGTGTCAGAAAGACTTGGCCCTGGGTTTATGGAGACTGAGCAGGGCTGCATATGATCCAATTTTGGGCAAGCATGGGGGCAGGGGCAAGGAAGCAGACTGTGATACCAGCCCCAGATCTGGCCCTTGGCATGTCAGTAAAGCCAGTTTCTAGTCCTTCAATGTTTGGCAATGCCTAATAAATCTCAGAAGACCAGTGTCTGGTTGAATAATGCACAATTTGCCTGAATTTGAAATAAGCTGTGAAATGCATCTTTTCTGGGCGAAGTTTGGTTGCTTTTGACACCCCATTACCTATAGGCATTTGCTTAATGGTAAGGAATTATTGTCCACTCTCTTCGACTTGGGATTAGGACTTCAGGGCAGAGGCCCTGGCTTCAGGCAAAGTGTCTGACACTTGTGGCAAAGACACTCCACTTGTGTCAAATGGCTACCTGCTTAATATATATCAGCAAACCCTTTATTTTGGTTTTTATCTCTTTCAAGAGCAGGATTCCTGCAGAGAATGGGTCTTAATTGCCCATTCAAGATCAAGCTGCCCCTAATATTTTGCTTTAAGAAGGGGTACCTCACAAATATACACTGACTGGCTTCATACAACACTGTTCATGCTCAAGAGTCAAACCATACTTTCCTACTGATGTGTGGGTTACTGTGCTGACATAACAAACCAGTGTGAACAAGCAAGCTTACAGCCAAGCAACAAATCATAGGATCTCCCCATGGACTGCCTTGGTTAACAAGCCATGGCTTGTAGCACAGCTTGGTTCAGACAGTAACCTACATTCAACCCCTGAGTGTGGGTTATCATGTTGCTTAGAAATTTCACTGTGGTGATTGCAGTTGAATTCAGAGGGAATATGGAAATCTGGGATGGAGAAAGCAGTGGCAGATGAGGTGAGTCTTCCTGCAACCCAGCTGGCTGGGAGGGGCCACCCTGAGCTACAGGCAATCTCTCTGCGTTCTGCCAGCTGCCCAGCAGAGGAAACCAGTTGCAGCTGCTGCTTGATGGGGGAAAGGGAAGGAGAACCAAGACAAGGGTGCTTTAAGAGATGGAGGAAGCAGAAGGGAGGCTGGAGAGAAGCAGAGCCACTCAGACAATGCCAGGGAGTTCTGCGATGCTAACAGAGATACAGGAGGACCAGGGAATCCAGAATCCCAAAGGGGGCGAAGTCAATGAGTGCATACTAGGAATTGCAGGAGAGGAGCCTCTGGAGTGGGGGGGGGGGGGGAGAGATAAGCTTCCAACATGGAGTCAGTGGGGAAGAGAATCTTTCTTATTTCCCCAATATTTTAATTGCTAAGATTTTTACTGTGTCTCATTTTTATATGGTACTCTGTTTTGGATTGCTGGTTGTCCCAGCTTGAATAATTTTGGGTGCTTATTATGGATTATGCATGGGGTATTGTTGGGTTTATTGTTGGGGTTCTATTTTAAATGTTATGTTTTGCTTATATGTAAGATTTTGTTCGTGATTTTGGGCTTTTGTAATTTTAATTCATTGCAAACTGTTTCAGAGAACTGATTGGCTGCTAAACAGTATAAAATATTCTAAATAAATAAATATTTCCACAAGACCTGCCTGGGGCAGAGTGTTGGCCGTGGCATAAGCCAAACATCTCGGCTCACGCAGAAGCAGCCAGCAGACCGAAAAGGATGTATCCCCTTCAACTAGAAACTCTGTCCAAGCCAGCTGTGATTCTGCAATAATAACCAGGTGCTTTTATTCACTCTGTAGGAATTCATGGATCCTGTGTCCAGTCTGTAAGCTTCCAGGAGACATCTGGGGACTCATTTGAACTGATCTAGCAGGGCAGAGGGGAAGGGAGCTGGGATTGCAGGGAGTAAATTGTTTCCAGTAGGATATGAAATCCTTCGCTTGGACACCAAGCGCCTGTTCTTAACCATTCCCAGAGCCTAGATCCACAAATACACCAACGGGGACAAGCGGAGAGGTGTGTCTTGGCAACCAGTCTCCGTTACAAATGTTGCAAACATCCATACTGTGGAATCATATTATTTCTTGAAACCAAGAAAACGATAGAACTCACTAATAAACATGGATTTGATCAAGAACAGGAAAAGATGAGAGCCAGTGGATTCTGCTCCGGCCAGAAGGCCCTTTTCTGGATGCTGTCAGTCTGCCTGTTGATGACTATTGGGGTGGGAACATTTTGTTGGTTGAAAAGAGGAATCCTAAGTCTGCTTTCCTAGAGATTCAGTCCTGATCATCCAAGTGTCCCTTAAGGAGCAGCTCAAGGGGCCTCCAGCTGAAATGACAGAGGGATCTGGTGAGGAAGTCCTCCATCCACCCAAAGTCATGCCAGGCTATTGGACCAGAGACCCTCTGTCCTCCTCTGTCCTTTTTGCCTCTCTGTCCTCCTTGGCAGCAATTTTTGTTTGCCTCTTAACACCGATCAGATCAGAAACTGAGAGGTTATTGGATCCCATAGGTCCACAGCCTCTTTCCTCTTTCCCACTGGCCCATGCCTGGCATCCCCCCTTCCTCCCTTCCTGAGCCTGGAATCCTGACTTTGGAAGCTGGGAGTATGGCTGAAACAAGCTTGCTGGAGGGGAGGGGAGGGGAGGGGAGGGGAGGGGAGGGGAGGATGCATGGTTGGATCTTCTCCGAGGCTGAAGCTCTGTCTCTGGCCTTGAAAGAGGAGAACTGCCGCATTCTATGGCTGTCAGATACACCCAGGAGCCATAGGCACTCTCCACCTTCCCCAAAGGGCCATAGTTTGAAGGGCAGTGCTTCCTGGGCTTGGCTCCCTTGGATAAGAACATAAGGCAAGCCCTGCTGGATCAGACCAGAGACCCATCTAGTTCAGCACTCTGTACACACAGTGGCAAACCTGCTGCCCACAGGATCCCCTGAAGCAAGATGGTTGCAAGACCTTCTTCCCAAGCTCCTCAGCATTTGGTGAATGACGGCATGCTGCCTCTGGTGAAGGAGGTAGCATGCAGCCAGCAAGGGTTTTAACCACTGATAGCCTCCTCCTCCACGAACTTGTCTAATCCCTTTTTATAAACATAGAACATAGAAACAGAGCAAGTCAGAAGAGACTTCCTGGGCCATCCAGTCTGACCCCCCGGCTCCAGCCAGCTCTGCTCATGACATGCCTACCATGTGCATGTCCAGTCTATCCAGAGAAACAAGAGCCATCCAGATTGGTTCCATCACCACTTTCTGCGGCAGCAGAGTCCATCGTTTATCTATATACTGTGTGAAAAGGTCCTTGTATCTCTCCTAAACCTCCCACCGGTCCACTTCATGGACTGACCCTGGGCTTAGTAAGAAAGAGAAAAATGTCTCCTTTTCTACCATCTCCGCACTATGCATTGTTTTCAACGTCTCTTCTGTGTTTCCCCCTACTCGCCTTTTTCCTAAGCTGCTTATGCAAAATTGATTGATTGATTGATTGATTGACCGGGTTTTATTCCACATCATTAGCCAGAGGGCTCCCCAAGCGAGCGGGAAACAGTGTGTTGTTGCAATACAGCTGTGAGTTGAATGTTCACAGGACAATTCATTCTTGGGGAAAGTGCATGTAGGGGGTCTAAGGTGACTTTCTGTAGCTGGCAGTTTCTAAGAATTTTTTTGGAGTTGTTCTTATCTTTCAATATTTAACGGGGGTCTTTCTGTCGTTCTTTTCACTTACAAAATCCCCTACATTAAAGCATTCTGCATTTAGCAAGTTACATATCTCCCTTTCACTGCAGCAGCTCCTTTGCTCCCCTCGGCATCTCGCCCGTGTTCCAATGGTGTTGTGTTAACACAAGAGGGAACTCCGTATTAGGCATAATTAGGAAAGGAACTGAAAATAAAACTGCCAGGATCAGACTCCACCTTCCTAAAAAGAAATTTGTGGTGCAATTCCAGTTGCAATGCTGTGTCCAGTTCTGGTTAGCACACCTAAAAAGGGATATTGTAGAGCTGGGGAAAGTTCAGGAAAAGGCACCTACAGTGATCAAGGGGCTAGAGCGACCCCCCTATGAAGGGGTCTGAGATTGCTGAGCGTAGAAAATGGGTGAGTCAAGGAGACACGATAGAGGTGTTCAGAATTAGGCAGGATATGGAGGCAGTGGCCAGGGAGACATTTCCTCCCATCTCTTACAGTGCTAGATCATCCTGTGAAGCTGTTTGGTGGAAGATGCGGGACCAGTAAAAGGAAAGACTTCTTCATGCTTAGCATAGTTAAATGATAGGATTCATTTTCACGTGATGCATTGATGGGCTCCTATTTGAATGGTTGTAAAAGGGGATTGGATAAATTCATGCAGGAGGAGGCTATCAAGGGCTAATAGTCCTCAGGCATCTATAAGGATTTTTCTGGTTGCTGGGGAACATGGGCAGGAGGGTCCTGTTGCACACATGTTTTACTTGTGGGCTTCTGGAGGGCAGCTGGCTGGCTACACTGGGAGCTGAATGCTGGACCAGATGGACCCTTGGACTGACCCTTGGACTGACCCAGGGCTCTTCTTACATTTTTTCTTAACGTACATAAGGTGCTGGGCAGAATTCAGCTTGGTGGGTCAATTTGTACAAACCTGATCTATATTAAGCCTTGATTTATATAATTTTTTCTCTCCCTCCACACCTCACTTCATAACATATCGTGCAATTTGTCCTGGCAAATTATGGACATTTCTAAAATTGCTGTCATCACGATGCTGGAAGGCAACAAGCAAACTTCATAATAAGTTCCCCATCACCCATCCTGCCCCCATGTTTTTCCAGAAGTTACCTATAAAACTTTTATTTTCCATCAGTTAGCTGCATGATGGGTCTTAAAAGTCAGCAGCAACTCAAAAATATCAGAATTCTTGCTGCTCTGACAAAAATGATTGTGGAAAATGTGCATTTTTATCTATTATTATTATTACTATTACATTATATTGCTATACTGCCTATAGCCAAAACTTTTACTAGCCTTTTAGCTAGGGGTATGCTGTTCAGCTGTGCTAATTCCCGTTTTTGCTCCCGCCTGTGTTTTAATTTGTTGCCTTGCCCATTTTATATGTATTGGACTATAGCATTCATTATCCACAGCTGCATCTCTGCCAGCCTGTGGAAGGCAAGTCCAGAATCTCTGAGTTGCTCAGTCAAAAGCTGGGGAGAACATGCGAAAGCAAAGGACAGCTGGGATTACAGGTTGCCTTTATGAATGAGCCTTGAACACTCTGGGTGGTCTTAGGGACCTTGGGATGCCTCCACCCTCTCTTTATATTACATGGAGAAAATGAAAATGTTGTTGTGATCTTCATCAGAAGCCCCTGCTGCCCACCTTTGGAGGAGAAAGCAGTTGGCCACCAAGAACAGGGTGTTATCAAGTGCAGCCCTGTTTTTATCCCCAAATTTATCTGCCAGGCATCTATTTTATCATTTAGGGCTCAAGTGAAAACAAGAAAGAACTAGAAATTGTGAAATGTTTTGCATATCAATCATCTGTTCAAAAGAAAATTACAGCAAAGAAATTCAAAGAAGACGGAGCCTTGGAAGGGGAGCAATGAAGGAACTAGAGAAGATCCTCAAGTGTAGGGATGTTTTACTAGACACCAAGGCCAAGATCACCCACACTCTTGTATTCCCAGTCACAGTGTATGGGTGTGAAAGCTGGACAGGGAAGGGAGCCGGCAGGAAGAAGATGGATGCATGGGAAACATGGTATTAGAGGAGAGCTTTGAGAATAGCTAAGGCCAACTGAAAGACAAACAGGCAGATCTTAGATCAAAATCAAGTCAGAACTTGCCCTGGAAGCAAAAATCACAAAATGGAGACTGTGTTATTTCAGGCACATCATGAGAAGGCAAGATTCCCTACAGAAAAGCGAACGCAAAAGAAGAGGAAGAACAAGTATGAGACGAAAGGAAGCCACGGCCTCAAGTATACTGGTGTTGACCGGGCGGTCAAGGACAGGACACTGGGGAGGGCTTGCGTTCGTAAGGGTGCCATAAGTAGGAGAGGGACAGAACAAAACATCCACAAATACTATTTGCCTGAGCACTGGTTCGAGGTGGCTTTCCCCTGTTTTGGTAATGCTATTTAATTGAGGGGGTTTTTGAAGGGTAGGGTGAGTTTCTTGTGTTTCTTTTTTATCGTATTGTGGTAAACAATGGTTTGTAGGCCATCTTGGGAACCAGATGTAGAAAGGCCAATAAATACTGACCTATCCTATAGAATCTCCATGTGTATTTGGTTATTAACATCTTTCTTCCATATCAGAGTGGTGCATGTGGGCTTCCTAGACAGTGTCTCTTCCTGGAATGACCAAACCCAGAACTGTTAAGCTTCATCAAGGGGGTTGCATCTTATGCTGTCAGATCATGCCCTGAGTCCACGGATATACAGATGTTCTTAAATGGATCCCATCTGTGGATTGTCAGGCATCTTTGGTTATGTTGGCTTCTTATTGATTAAATTGGATTTTTTGTATGCAATATCATTCATTTGCAAGTTTGCATTTGTGCATTTAATTTCCATTAAGTGTTGTTCACTTGTGTGAGTCTGTTGTTGTCATTGTTAGTCATGAAGTTGTGTCTGACCCATCGCGACCCCATGGACAACATTCCTCCAGGCCTTCCTGTCCTCCACCATCCCCCAGACTCCACCTAAGCTCACACTGACTGCTTCAGTGACTCTATCCAGCCACCTCATTCTCTGCCGTCCCCTCCTTCTTTTGCCATCTATTGTTCCCAGCATTAGACTCTTTGAGGGAGTCCTTCCTTCTCATTAGGTGGCCAAAGTATTTGAGTTTCATCTTCAGGATCTGGCCTTCTACAGAGCAGTCAGGGTTGATCTCCTCTAGGACTGACCGGTTTCATCGCCTTGAGGTCGAAGGAACTCGCAGGAGTCTCCTCCAGCACCACAATTCAAAGGCCTCAATCCTTCTGCACTCAGCCTTCTTTATGGTCCAGGTTTCACAGCCATGCATTGCAACTGGGAAAACCATAGCCTTGACTATATGCACTTTTGTTGGCAGGGTGCTGCCTCTGCTTTTTAGTATGCTGTCTAGATTTGCTTCCCCAGGAGCAAGTGTTTTAATTTCTTGGCTGCATTCCCCGTCTGCGGTGATCTTGGAGCCCAGGAAAATAAAATCTGTCACTACCTCCATTTCTTCCCCATCTATTTGCCAGGAAGTGAGAGGACCAGATACCATGATCTTAGTTTTCTTAATGTTGAGTTTTAAGCCAACTTTTGCACTCTCCAGTAGTTGCTTAAAAACATCCGCTAAATAAAAAGGCTAGTCCACTGTGGAATTTTCAGGTCAGCTTCATAGAAAACCAAGCTAATTAAAATGTGTTATGAATTTCTCCTACATCGCCACCTGAGACAAGACATAGGATAGGCTTCCCCAACTGGAAGCCTTCCAAACATGTTAGACCAGAACCCCCATCATACCCAGCCAACATGGTTAATGGTTGAGGATGATGGAAGTTGTAATCCATACAGTGAGAAGGTGCTTGGTTGGGGATGGTTGTTATGTGGTTTTTCTGAGTCTGGGATAATGCTCATAAATTACCATGAAGGACCAAAGCTTGGTAGAAAAGCATGTGTGTTGTCTGCATAAGGTCCCATTTCATTTGGCATGTCTATATATGTTAAATCTCCTTCCATGACACCATTCCCCTGCAAAGGGGTGACTCTTCAGTGATTTTGTGGGATGGACAGGCGAATTCCATGATTTTTCAGGGGGTGTGATGCTACCTTTACATGTGAAAAGGCCCAGTTTACTGTTTTTCATCTTTACAAGAATAAAAGAAGGTTGCTGACCCATGATCTGGTGTCTTTGCAGCCAGGAGCAGTTTCGCCATGGGCATAATGCTGCATCATGATGTTGGGTTGTTCCTAGGGGAATTTTTGGAGAGGAAAAATGTCTGCCCTCATGGGCCAAATCCATTGGCCCAGCACCACTGGCATTTCTGGTTAAAAAAATCATCTGGTGGAAGAGCCTCTGCACGGAGTCTTAATAGCTGCTCCCAGAGAGAGGGGACAATATTGGGATCAGTGGACCGATAGTCTTACAAGTTGTAGCTGTTTTCTGTGTTCCTGAATATTTTTGCATGCTGTACACATCATTATTAAACTAGCTAAAGGTCCAGCTGATTCAACAGGCAGAAACAGGGGAGGGTTTGAGTATTCCAGGTCTCTCCCCAGCCCCACAACACCCAGAAGGCAGTCCATTGAGCAGCAATGCAGACGGAGGTGGCCGAGCCAGCCTTCCTAGGTGTCCAATGCCACCCTCTGGATTTCCCAGGATGGCCACCCCTCTCTTTCCACCTCCAGATATCAGGTGGTTTCATGGATCTTGCTCCCTTTCCGTCCTAAAAGATTAAAATGCTTTAAGAAATGCTTTAATTTAAGCTTTAATTTAATTTCAGAAATGCTTTTAGCTAAGAGTCCAGAAGGTGGTTCTAGAAGGCTTTGGAATGCAAAGTGGCCCTCGGAATGAAAAAGCTTCAGCACCCTTGCTGCTGAGGGTCCCCTCTGCCGGTCTTTGTCATCCTGTACCAGGTTCTGTTTCTCAGTCATGTCTCGGGGGGACAAGATGCTGGGAGAACACAGTAGAATATCAGTAGCTAGCAGACAGCTGGCCTTCTCTACTTCAGTGGCCGCATCCTCCCCCGCTCCTGAGGAAAGCTGATTTGAGAGAACAAAAATGCCCTTTTGTTTATTTTACCTGTCAGTGGGGTACCAAAACCCACTGCACTCTTCCTGTTCCGATCAGGCCCCTTTTAGCACAGAACCCCTTCTGTGACGTGCACATCACTCATCATAATGACCAGCATCTTGCTAGTTAATAATAAACTTCATCTCTTCCCTGCCTTAATTCATATGTTAGTTGCTTTGCTGGAGGGAAGCACGCAGCTGGAGTTGTTACAGCTCTCTTAAATCTCCAAAGGGAGTCAGTTCAAAAGTGAAGCCTTTATTGACGGGACACAGGGTGGCAGCGGGGTGAATCTTGCCAGTCTGATGTCAGTAGACCTATTAGGATTTCACCCACGCCGGCTGCTTGACTGCAAACGCTCTCTTTCCCCTGAACAGCAGGGGAGGTCTAGACAGAAGCTGCTGGTTTTATTTATCGTATTGCCAGATCCACACAGAGCAGCTTCAGAGAGCAAGCTGGAGCCTTCCTATTTCCAGCATAGAGGCTGGTAACTTTCCCTGTCTTGCTGAACGTTTTCCAAGTCTAGCACTCCATGCACAAAATGTAAAGATGCGGACACCTGGTTCTGGGGAGGAAGGGAGCTCTGGCTGCGCAAGCAGCTGGCAGAAAGAAAGGGCATCTCTGAAGCCCTTTGGTTTTAAGATAAAGGCAGCGAGATTTGAACATTGGCCAGGAAAACATGCTCGGGAGTTGGGACCTCTTTATGGATTATGCAAGTCACACAGCTTGGGGCCAGGTTACCTGGCAGATTGCCTTGCCTGTTAAGATCATAAGAGGAGGTCTTGCTGGTGGTACCATCTTGCAGCAGCTAGGAAGCAAGCCTTTCTGCAGTGGTGTCCAATTTATGGACCGATCTCTTCACCAGTTTTTGGGAGGCACCAGAAGTAGCACACTTTAAGGATCCATTTCTTTACACAAGGCTTTGCTAAAAGCACATGATACCCCATCTGTTTGTTTATCACTATAGTCTTGTTCTAAATTGATTTTAATATTTTTACTTACACTTTATGTTAATGTTTCAGCAATTTAGATGCATTTAGTATATCCTATACTTTGGGAACTGCAGAAAGATATTTTTAATATGTTCAACAATATGTGTATCTATTAAGTCAAATGAATCAATAAATAAATACAAGTGGGACCTGCAAAAAAAAGGATTGCAGGATGGGAGATGCTTTTCAGGGCTCCAGCCAGTCATGCTCTCTGCCAGGGCTCTCCATTCCACCATCCCTGAACAGATGTGCGATTCTGTCCAGAACATGCTTGTTCCTTACTGGGTGTGTGTGTGTGTGTGTGTGTGTGTGTGTTATATCCTTACTGATTTTTTTAAACAAGGATTCTTTGGATTTCTATAATCTCTGGAATTTGATATCTCTGATATCTTCCTCAACAGAGCAACAGAAATGGAAAGACTAAACTGCCAGGGAAGTAAGCTCTGTTTACATAGATATGGTGGGATATGGTTCCATTTTGGTCCTAGCTAGGCAGAGCCTAATTCCCACATAAGCAACCCAACACAAAACATGGGATAAAACTCTAGGCTGTTTCTTTCCAGAATGACAGCTTTGAATGCCACAGAGCACAAACCAAGAATGGGATTGTTTCCAGTGTGGAAGCAGGGATTGGCTGAACATCTAACCTTGGCTTAACCGCAACCACGTTCCTTGGGATAATCTGTTGGAAGGCACATGCCTGAGGGGGTGCTTAGATCAGGGGCATTCTTCCTTTCCCCAGCCCTCTCTTCATTCCTTCCTGTTTCCATTCCTCCCTTGTCTCCCTTTCTTTGTCTCTTACATTGCTTTCTCTATATTCCTTCCTCCTCCTCCTCACTCAGCAAGCTAGCCTGTGAAGGAAAGATTGCGCTTGCCAAAGGTCTGAGCTGACCACGTCCAGAGTGTTCCCCCTTCTGTTCTACCTTTGCTTTGGTTCCTCAAATGTGGGAGAAACTGAAATGGACAAATCTAGCCATCTGGACCCAGGACTTTAAAGCGCTCCACTCTAAAATGCCTGGGTGATAATCTCTGTGAAATCAGCCATGCTTGTGGGTCTGAATTAGGTTACTCACCCTCTTTTCTGTGCAGTTCCTCATGTTTAGCAGCTATAATGTAGTTCATTTTACACGCTAGGAATAGATGTACCTCTTGATTTGGGTTGTTTGTAATGAGAGATAATCTTCCCTTCCCTTCCCTTCCCTTCCCTTCCCTTCCCTTCCCTTCCCTTCCCTTGGGAATAAAAGAACTTGTAAGAATTGGTCCATTTCTCCCTAACCACAAAAGAAAGAACTTGAGATTTGAAAAAACAAGATTTTAATGCACAAGAAAGCAGCACTTCTTCCACCACCAGCCAATCCACTGTCAAAGGAAGTGGGGCATGGGGCAATTCCTCTGTGAACAGGTTTCTGGATGCAGTGACCGATGGCAAAGCAAGGACCCAGGAAGAGCAGATGCGGTTTCCAGAGACATTTTCACAACACCATATTGCCTTTTCAAGGCAACTTCTGTAAGGCTCTTTGTGCTGGTTCGGCATGACTTTTCCCTGTAAACAACAACAATCCAGTCTGGCAATATCCTGTGCTTTATCAGGCTTGAGGTAATAGACCGCTGAAAATAACAAAAATTATGTTCTCCCTTCCT
This sequence comes from Varanus komodoensis, assembly GCF_004798865.1. NCBI lineage: Eukaryota > Metazoa > Chordata > Lepidosauria > Squamata > Varanidae > Varanus > Varanus komodoensis. The sequence continues at coordinate 11,947,968 of NW_025336481.1, read as the reverse complement.
TTCTCTTTTTAAAGAATAGAATCAGAAGGTAACAGCTCCCTCGTGGGAGTGCTACTGCACATCACAAACACAGAGTTGTTATGTTCAGTTTTATTTTTGACTTTTCTTTGAAAATAAGATGAGGGAAGAAAAGAGTAAGGGCAATGGAGATGGAGTGGGTAGAATGCAACAGAAAAGTGGAAGACAACAGTGAGCACAATGTCCCTGCCACTCCAAATGTATGACTCTGGGGCAGCTTCTTTTCATATTGGTTTTATTAATCTCTAATTGTTTGAAAACAAATCCAGGTTTTGAACACAGTGTACAATGTAAGAAATACAATAATGCCAAATGCGCCCATGGGTGTATGCATGGTAGTCATCACACATACCCTGCATTAAAATCAATTAAAAACACAACAGGAGGCAAGCTCTGGAATATTAGCCTTCAGCTGCCAAAGGCTGGGGAAAAGAAAGATGTTTCCATGAGCTTGCACAAAGAGTCAGCAAAAGAGAAGGTATATCTTCTTCAGGAGGAAATTCCAGAGGCCAACATGAAAAAGACCCTGTTCCTGACTGCAGCAGAAAGTGAGGGTATCATTTTTAAAATGCATGATTTTGTATATAGGGGTGATCAGGGATAGCTTTTGAAAGTGTTGATGAAATCCAAATAGCTTTTCAAGCTTTCCCTTTGTAAAATACAGGAAATCTGACCTTGAGTTGAATTCTTCTGTAGGCACTTTAGAAATTATTGATATCATTTTAATTAATATATTAATTTTAATGCAAGAATAATGATTACTCCAGTTGCCAATCCAGTGTGAACAATACTCAGGAAGGCAGGAATCCCAAGAGAAAACCTCTTGAGCCCCTTTCAGGCCTTCTGCTGACCTGCTGGGCTTCTTAACTGCAAGGACACCTTCAGGGATAGAGGAGGCTGTCCTGTCCACATCGTCACCCTCCCTATGTATAGAGCATGAGGATACCAATTAAGAACTGTCTGGTGTTCCTGGCATCTGGCCATTGCAGCATGAACCTCCTTGAGGATGAAGCCAGTCCCCTTTGGAGGAGAAGGGAGGAGGAGGCAGTTTCATTTGGAATCAACCCCTGACATGGGCAAGTGCTGCCTCCACCAATCAGATGGACCACCACTTTGAAAGATCCCACTTGTTAACAACTGTGCTATTCCTCACTCTGTATTGAAAAGCTCAAGAAAGGGCTCTCCTTTAGAAGCCTTTTGCCTTGATCTGCTGGGGAGAAAAGTGCTCACAACAATGATCTTGGCAGAAACAGTGGTGCTGTCCCATCATGCTGCTCCCATTTGGCACCGCAGCCTTGCAGTGGTGGCACTGGAAGGTGAGGAGCCAAGCCACATTGTCTTGGCTTCCCCTAGAGCAGCCTTCTCCAACCTTGTGCCCCCAGACATGTTTGTACTGCAACACCCAGAATTCCCAGTCAATGGTCTTGCTGGATGGGAATTCTGGGGGTTGTGGTCCAAATGCCTCTGAAGGCCACCAGGTTGGGGAAGGCTACCCTAGAGAATGCTGTAGAGAGCACAGGTCTTTGTCCACCTGGCACTGCTGGCCTGAAACGCCAGGCAGGGCCAGCAGGAAAGGGGACATCACAACAGCCAGCCAGCTGCACCTTCCACCTCTGGCCCAAAACTTCAGGTACGCAGCCCAGAGGCAAGTCTATCCCACCAGCATCACCAGCAGCATGGAGAGGCCATGCATGGCATCTCAGACAATTGGGCACATTGGGGCAGCTGTGCTTGGCACTCCCCTGCACCCACTTTGCAAGGACAGCCAAGCTTTTGTTGCTCTCAGCACGCAGCTTTGCAGCACTTTGGGCTGAGGATCTGTGTGGAATTCATTTGCGGGTGGGCTTCCATCAGACTCCCTGAGCTCAGCTCCCCAGACTCCAGCCTGTTTTGCTGTCACCCTGAGCCCGAGTTCCTAGCAAGCGTGCCCCGCATTTGCAGCGTGTTCCTCAGGCACGAGGCTCATGCACTGCGCAAGCACCACGGCCTTTCTGCTGCTGCACCTGATGTGGAAGCAGGATGCTGGTGGCACAGCATTCATTTTTTGGGGGCTGTGGACTTCCTCTGGGCACAGGTTCCCTCAAAAGACTGGGCCGAGCATGAGAGGAAGCCCACAAGTGGACTTGGCTAGGTTTTGTCTCAGCCCTAATTTGGGCTAACCCTGGACTTGTCATGTTCGGCAGATCTGCATGATGCAGAAGCCCAGGGGTGACTGCTATATCTTAGCAAATGCCATGCCCTTTGGGGTGGTTTATAAGCTCAGAAACCAGGACAGTGTGGTGTAGTGGTTAAGGGCACAGGAATGGGACCCAGGTGATCTGGATTCTAGGCCCGGCTCAGCCAAGGAGCCAACTGGGTGACTTTGGGCCAGTCACAGACTCAGCCCAACCCCCCTCAGAGGGTTGTTGTGGGGATAAGGTTGAGAGTAAGCAGAAGATAATGATTCAAGCCTCTTTGTGTACTTTAAAAGGAAAAAGGTGAGCTATAAATCAAATGAATAAATACAAACAAATAAATTATACCCCACCCTGAATAATCCATGCTGGCTTCACACAAAAAGCCCCCCCCCCCCCGGACTTTGTGTGAACTCAGTAAGTAGATTGCTCAAAATGGGCTTCTATCAATCTCTCTTACACACACACAGAGTAATACAAAGAATACAAGGAACAACCAAACCACATCCGAAGAAGGGCAAGAGGAAAAAGAAAAACAAGGAAAACAGTACAATATTTGAATAGCATTTAAGAAAACAACAAGATCCTTAATTATGGAATCTTCCAGATGTCTCTGCTAAATCAGTGTAGCAGGAAGGCAAGCTCCAAAGCAAGGAACAGGGTTAGTGAGAGGAATCTCTTCTGGCAAGGATGTTGAGCTAGTATTACCGCTTAGCCATCCCAATGGCCTCCTACCGCTTTCACCGGTTTTGCTAGCCCATATGGGCTAGCAGTGGCCAGAACGAAGCTCTTCCCTTCCTGAATGTCTGCTTTGCTTTGCACATAGACGTCTGCTGGGCATCTGTGGCTGGCTGTGCTTCTGACACTTCACAGGAAGTTCTCTCTTTGAAGGGCTGTCCTTTATTTGAGAGCATGCTGTTTCGAGTGCTGTTTGGTCTCCTCCTGGCATAAAAGCAAAGGGAGAGATCCGAAGGGAGAGGTGGGCACTGAAGTTGCTCATCAACAGTAGGTGCACCTGGACACAAGACTGACTTAGTCTTCCCCACTCACTAACTGATAAATTGCATTTCTTTTTACATCAGGGCAATTATTTTTCCATATGTGTATTATATGACTATGAATATAGGAGTAGGCAACCTGGCACTTGCCAGATAATTTAACTACAAATCCCATAATCCCTGAATGGGGGTTATGAAAATGGTAGCCTAAAATATCTGAAGGGCATCAGGTTGCTTTCTCTTAAACTAACACAGCTAATTAGGACAAATCTCTGCCTGCTTTTCTCATCTACTTTTGTGATGCATTTCCTCTCTGTGACCATCTTGCTGGAAAAAGCCCACACCGGGAAGTCATGCAAGGATAAGGACGGAATCTGAGCCTACCATTCCATCTTCTGTTTGTTTGGTTTCTCAGCGGTTGGATGCCTTGGTGCTTTGCTACAATACTAGATACAAAGCAATACTTTCAAAAGGACCAACATTTCTTCCACCCCCGGTTTTGCCTGTACATGTTTCTATTGTTCTATCAGTTCCTTTATTTTATCCATACATATCATCTAAAAACCCACTCTTGGGGAAGGTTACTCAAAATAATACTTTTTTCCCTTTTCTTTTTTTAAAAAATGTTGCCTTCCTCCCCCTTACATTTTGAGTCACACATTACTGTGCTGGAAACATCTATTGTACTGATGAATCGTTGCCTTTCTCTTTAGAAGGTTTACCAAAGTCTGACTTCCATAACAATGTGTGGAAACACATTCAGTGTTAGAAAATGCAGAAATAAATATAGTAATTCCTACACTATGCTGCTTCCTAATGAATAAAAAGACAGTATTCTCTCTCTCTCTCTCTGTCTCTCTCACTCATTCTTCCACTTGCATTTTCATGACACACACCTTCCAAAAAACTTAACGTCGGATGTCTGGATGAAAATGTTCCGTTAGATTTTCAACATCACAGCACATGATCAAGTTCTTAAAGCACCATCTTCAGTGGTGACCTCTGGCTACAACAGCAGTGTATCCACTCCAGATTTCAGCAGTGGGACCTCCTTTCTGTCTAAATGCACAAAGGACCTTGCAACCCCTTGGTGCAAACAACATGTTGTGTGAATTGCACAGTGAATGGGTGCAGAATCAGACGCCTGGAGTTCCAATTGGTTTCTTAAGGGAGGGGGTCCAGGTGGCTAAGGAACCCCTTGCTCAGGGACCCAGGGGGGTCCCTTTTCTTGATCCCACCATTTTTCCCCAAGTACCAAACATGCATCTATTTATTAATTGCAATTGTATTTATTGCATTTGGTGATTTCCCAATTCCCCTCCCCTCCATTCTAAGCAGCTGAAATAACTCTTCTTAGTTACTGGCAGTAAGAGCTTTATGCTATTTGGGGTGTTTGGGTCCCACCCCTTTTGCAGTTCAGCCTGCCCACCACTCGACCAGCTTTTCACACATTGAGTCTTGCCCTGAGGCTCGAAGAGGAGCTATGCAGCTGCAACTCTTCCCCTACAAGGACTTGTGTGAGGATCCAGACTGGATCAAGACCTCCATGTGCCAGGAGGAAAGGATTAAATTATTTGCTTCCAAAATTCCCCCCCCCCCCCCCCCCCCCCCCCGTGTGGGAACAGTTTAAAGAAAGAAGAGGAAAATCCTTGGTTGATGATCACGGATATGTTTTTAAACCCCCGTGCAGGGAGCAGGGAAAGGAAGCGGGCTGCACACTGTTACTCTAGAGAGGTAGTTCCCAACCTTTTTCACTTGCATCCCCCTTGGCAGCCCATTTCCATACATTGCACACTTCATATTAGCAAAGTGTAATTAATATAGTTGCTGTAATTTCCACCATTGTTCAATTTGTGTTGCATACCCCTACATGTCCTGGTTTGTATCCCAGGGGTCCACACATCCCAGGCTGGGAATCCTGGCTCTGGAGTAGAATGTAACCCTCCGACACACAAGACACAATTAACATTAAATGTAGCTGGATCCCCATTTATGTAGAACGTACTTTGGTCCCTCTGGACCCTCCCAGATCCCTAACATGGGAAATCGTGCCACTGGCCTGAGTGAACGACCTCCCATCCTCTGCACAACACCCACCCAGCACATCCAGAAGGATGAATTGTGTCATGCATGTCTGCAAGTGCTTAGAAAATTACATTTAGAATCCACCTTTCTCTCACTTGTGCGGAACCAGTGTGGCTTCTCTTCTTCTTCGTTTTATCTGCACAACAACACTGTGAGGTAGGTTAGGTTGGGAGTCCATGACTGGTCCAAAGACACTAGAACCCACATTTTCTGTGTCCCAGTCCAACCCTCTAACCACTACACCACAGCAGTTCTCTCATCCACCCTTCTCCCGGTTTTCAACTAATCCCAATACTGAGCAAAACCAGGCAGGTGTGAGTCATTGTGGAAAACTAATGTACTTGAGAAGACCATTCCTAAATTTCCTGATGGGCCCCTCTATCCATCCTTCATGACTGCCAGCTATCCAGCACCCTCTATCTATTCCAAGCTCTGCTGGGCTCTTGTGATGCAAGCAAGAGGAAGGTGTGTGTTCATAGCAGTGTGGAGGCCCTTCTAAATGTTGCCCATACGGGGGATGGGCTTGGTGTCCAGACAGGCTGCGAATCCAGCCTCTCCACAGGTGCTTCCTCTCCACAGGCGATCCGAGGGGCATCTCTCCCTACAGGTACAGATTGCCCATTGCACTTGCGGTTTCCAGCTCCTGGTGTGCACTCCCAGGGACTGCAGCATTGCCATCTAAGGGCACAATCCTATGCGTGTTCAGACAGGAAGAAAGTCATGCAACTCCTAAGCTGGCTGGGGAATTCTGAGAAGTGTAGGCGGTTTCTGTGTCTCAACGTGTGCAAGATAGCACCCTAAGTGGCAATATGGATGGTCCTATAGAACAATAGACCCAGAAAAGTAGCTGCGCATTATCTAATCTTGCTCAAAGTAGGAGAGGAAAGCTCTCCTACACTTTCCCATGCATATCAGAAATACCATGACCTGGGAGTATTGTATTCATGTACTATAAATGCTAATCATTAATGTCATTTTTCCTTCTTCTCACTCCCTTTTTACTTTAGATTGAGTCATTGTCACATACATCGCGAGGTGTGTTTAAATTATGACTAATTCAGGTCTATTTGACCCCAATATCACATGAACAAAGTGCTTCTTAGAAGCATAGCAGAACTAAAACATACAAGCAACCCCCGCCATCAGATTTGTCAAAAGTATTATCTTGAGAGGTAATTAGGCACTCACATTGCTATATTTTGAACTGAAAAGTTTTAGGAAGGCACCAACTAATTTGAAGTGTATTTTTGGCTTTTGTTTTGCAGTCATGAATCTGGAATAATCGCGCAGCAGTCCACGGAGCTAGCTGGGAATTTAATGGGTTTAAACAGTATCATGCAGTCTCTAGAATGTAACTGTTTTTTACATTAAGAATTGGGCACAGTTCCCTGTTGATTTACATCTGCAACTCTAATAAAACCATGAAACATAACAGCTTGTCATGTCTGTTTGATATATAGGAAACACCCTTAAAAAGAGAAAACAAAAGAGGAACGGAAAAGGGGGCGGCGGAAGAGAGAGCTGGACAAAAAAGTGTTTTGCTTGGCTCGGAAAGGCACGACCTGCAAGAAACAGCTTTCACTTTAGCAGTGGCTTTTGAAATATTTACTGGCTCTGACATTTAACATAATCTTTCCTGTTTAAACTATAGAAACAGACATGGCATCGGAGATCACCATCTATTGTGAGGATGGAATTAAATTGAATATGGTTCTGTTCCACTCACCCCACTTTTCCAAGTGTTGAGGATTTCTGGGGGCACTGCACTTACTGGGGGTTTGTTTCCTTGCTGGTGGCTTATTGGCATTTTGTAAAGTGTTTATTTACTGGAAAAAACAGATTGAGCATAGGTGGGAGGCAAAGTGTATACACTCAGGCAGATGAAATGCACTGTATCCGATCTCCAGACAGAGGCAGCCTTAAGATAAAGTTTTAGGAAGGTAGCAACTGATTTGAAATGTATTGTTGGATCTTTGTTTTGCTGTCATGGATCTAGAGTAATCACACAGCAGTCCATGGAGAAATTTAATGGGTTTAAATTCTGCTCTTGCAAAATAATCACATTCCTATTCATGTGATCCATCTGTCCATCATCTATTCCCTGCAAGGGTAGATGGATATTCAAATGACTCAGATGGCACACCAAATTTTAAAGATTTTCAGGGCTGGCTTTACCTTCAAGTGGATGACCTTTTTTCCTCCTATGGAAAGCAGCAACAACCAGTGTGGTACGGTGGTTAAAACGTTGGTTTGGGGACCTGGGTTCAGGTCTCCACTTGACCATGGAGTTAACTGGGTACCATTGGGCCGGCTGCTCACTCTTAGTCTAACCTAATTCACATATTGTCGTGAGGTTAGAATGGAACTGAGTCACCCACCTTCGGTTCCTCACAAGAGGAAAAGGGTGGAATATGAATACAATGTAATAATGACAACAATAATAACCGGCATATGCCCATGAGATACTCTGCATGAAGCAGCCATATTCCTAGGACAGATTGCCCCTAGTAGCAATGGGCATTCATGGGGGAAAGGAAGATGGCTGCTCTCATTGACCAAACCTGGTGTACCTTTTAGTGGTTTCTGCGATCTCCTTTCCTTTCCTTTCCTTTCCTTTCCTTTCCTTTCCTTTCCTTTCCTTTCCTTTCCTGAACAAGGATTACCGGCTTAAGTGCCATTAATACTGCATTCCCATTGGCAGACTGAATTTCCTCTTCTCTGTCCCATGCATTTGCAATTTGTATCTCTTTTGACTCATCTAGTCCCCCACCACCACCCTGCACACCGCCCGGCAGCTCTATGTATACTGTAATACATTTGTGCACCTCCGGTGGAGAGTTTGCATTTTGTTAAGCAAACATTTGCAGCACAAATATCATTACCTTAATCTCAGATGGAGCTCCTGCACAAAAGAATTCCTTCCAACAGCTCTTGCAAAGTCACTGGAAGGAGTATGGCAGCATACTTATGACTCTCTGAATACTCCCAACTCCCTGCTGTTTTAATACAAGATACACAGTGAACAGATGTGATAGGCAGGGAATAAAAACCAGTGTGGCCTAGCGGTTAGATCATTGGACTGGGAATTAGGAGAATTGGGTTCTAGTCCCAACCCAATTCTTTTGGTCTTGATCCTAAGCTATCATTTTGAGAGCCAGACTGGCTGAGTGAATCGAGTAAGCTGGGCTCAGCAACCTCCCTCCCTGGGTGTGCTCTTTGGAAAAAGAAGGGACCAAAGTCATACACATTGACTTTGCTTCTTGGAAAGAAAAGGCTCAAAATTTCTTGCTCCCTGACTTGTCCGGTGGTTGGACCTAAAGCCACTCTGTCCAGGAAAGCTAGGCAGCTGTTTATGGCAGAAGGATCAATGTTTACCACTTTCCCAAAGGCATTGCTGAGTCCAGACTCCTTGTGGCTTCAGGCATGGCTGGCTGATTTTGTGTGAACCGAGATCAGCCAAGGCTCCTCTGACTTCACAGGGATTTCTTGGGCATAAATTTTCTCATTTTCTTTGGAACTATGCTCCTATTTTGCTTCTATGTATTTGTACCTCACGCATACTGTGTGAAAGAATATAGCAAGGATTTTCACATGCAAAGCCCCACAAAATGCTAAAGGCTATCATATTCTTTCTCACTGGGGGCAGATCCTAAGTGGTTAAAAGATTCTCGAGCATGGGTATGGGAGGCTAATAATCCATAAGAAGGCTGCTTGTCACCAAAACATTCTTTTTTGAGCTCCAAGCTTTCAAAGGCTGAAAACTTTCTCTCCGTGTCTGCCTTGCAGTTCACTGGAAAGCCTTCTCCCTAACTGGATGTCATAATTACTGCTGAGGCAGGGAAAGACAAAGACAATGCCACAGTCATCCTCAATGCTTCCTTTGTGTTAATTCCTAATATCCAAGCCATGTAACTGATAGATATCTCCAGTGCATTTTTTGTAAAAAAAAAAAAAAAAAAAAGGTGCCGGAACTCGTCCCCACTGCAGTAAGCACACACACCAATCCCAAGCCGAGCAGCGGAGCAGCATCCAAAGCAGCTATCAGATAGCAGATAGCAGACACAATAGCAGCCTTCCGGCACTATGTTAATGATGTTTGCTGCTGATCTGCTACTCCTTCAAAATCACTTCGTAAAATCCATTGAAAAAAAGGTGCCGGAACGCGGTTCCGCTGCATTCTATGACAAAAAAAGCCCTGGATATCTCAAACTGGGAAGCAGGCCCTTGGTTCCACTGATCTGCAAGTATATGCAACTTACGCAAACATAAGAGAATCCTTATGGAATAGTGGGTGGCTTATAAATTAAAAAAAAAAACAACAAAACAAAACCTGAGAGACAGGCAGGCAGGCAGACATAGTCATGGACTTGCCCTCTAGTATGACCTATTCCAGTCATGCTCAACTATCAACTTTTGCATGAGGCATTTACTGTGCATGCATATCGTTGTTCGTAGGTTCTTTCGTTTTGCTTCTGTTTTTCTAAGAGTACTCTCCCAGGATTTTTTTTAAAGCAGGCCAAATGGGATATTAATTTCTGAAAGCAAACAAAAATGTATTTTTCTACTTGGCTTATTGTCTCATTCCAGCATAGCACAGTGCCACCTAGAGGTTCTATAGCTGAAAAACAGGAACAGAAAAGCTCTATAGAGCTCAAACGTTAATATGTCGATGAAACTGAAAGCACAAACAACATAAAGAACCTGGTGTAGCAAACCTCTACAATTTCCAGCACATCTGGAGGGTGCCTAATGGTGGAAGCTGAAGTAGTTTCCAGTTGCCTACTGCAGGGGTAGGCAACCTAAGGACCTCCCGATGCTCTGGATGACAGCCCCATTGGCTCTTCCGGCTGCAGCTGATGGAAGCTGCAGTCCAAAACATCAGGAGGGCAACGGGTTGCCATCTCCTGAATCAGCAATGCGTATTCCATACCAATCTTCATCTTCTGCCAGTGATGATGCATTTCCTCTTTTTGGGGCAAGGTGTATGTGGGCATCCTGGAGCTCTCTGACACCTGCAAAAAGTCCACACCTAGAGATGGATGTGAACTCAAAGAAACTGCTCACAGCATGTGTCACTTCTCTGACCTTTTAGCCACCCAGTGCCTGGAGCTGCTTAAGAAGAGCCCTGCTAGATCGGGCTGGAAGTGTCTATATTTAATCCGGTGGTCCTCATGGAAAGCCTTCCATGGCAAACTGCCTCCAAACCTAGAAGGTGCGTGGAGTCGCCATAGGTGGTAAACCTGCCTTTCATGAATTTGTCCGTCATGACACACAAAAATGGTACCCATCATCACTGTATCTTTCTGAAGGCACCTCATGCTTGAAGGCTGTCCAGTCCACTTCTGGTTTCTAGATAAAACAGCATGCAAATGAGAACGGAGGCTCAAGTATTGCCATTCTCAGTCAATGCCTGGGCTGTAAACCGCATCTCATTTTGCCGGTCCTCCCCACTATGGACAGGTGCACTGCTCTTCTGCTTACAGTATTGCAATTGTCTCCAAATGTGAATATTCACACAGATATTGGCATACGTATGCTTGGCTGAAACCTTCTCTTTGGTGATACATAAATGGCCACCTTGTCTTGTGACACCGGATCCCACAAATTAATTACAAACAAGAGTGTGAGTCAGCTCCTCCATATATGGGTCACTCTTTCTCTTTCATGCACTGAAAATAAACCTTTTTTGGGTGTTAAGAACAAAGTGTTCCTCCAATTTGAATTCAGAAAAAGATGTGACCTCAGCTATTAGACATTTGGGAAATGTTGGTTTAATATATTCCAGGCTATGGCTGGTTTATTAAAATCCACAATTCTTGCTCTCTACTCTCTCTCTCCCTCCCTCTCTCCCTCTCTCTCTCCCTCTCTCTTTTCTTTTCTTTTCTTTTCTTTTCTTTTCTTTTTTCTTTTCTTTCTGTGTCTGTTTCATTTGCATTTGTCATTTTACAGACCAGTTGTTCTTCTAGTTAGGTGGCCTATAAAATATTTCTATTGCTAGTTTTAGTCTCTGAAACATTTCCAGCTGCAGCTCATAATAATACAGTACTCCAGTTTCTAGTTCCTTAGATCTGTACATTCAAACTAAGGGCAGCACGTCCCTCTTTCTCCTCTTCTCCAATTATCAAAACAAGTTTTTATACTTGCACATGAGAAGCTCCAAGATTTTGCTAGGAAAGTTTCTCTGGGCAACCTGCACATTGCCCAATAAAGTAGTGCATATTTCTTAAAATTCTTGCTGCAATCTGACACACTCTTAAGTAGGGTATTCTTGCAGCACCCACTCCAGCAGGAGGTACAAGAAACAGTCTCTGTGAACGTCTTAGCGTTCGCCACTACTGCTGGGGTACTTTATTTAGGAGCAGACAATGATCCTTTCAAAGTCAGTTTGGATGTCATACAAAAGTGAGTTTCTGCCTAACTGCTCTTGCAGCCAAACCAGAAGCGCTCACTGATCAGTTACTCGATCTGCGAAATCTCTTGCAAATAGCACCCATGGCTGCCTCCGGGATAAACAGCATCCTGGGAAGGGAGCCCCCTGGAGCCCTTTTCCCCCACCGCCTGTTTTGTAGTGTTGCCATGTTGCATGGCTTTTGCAGAACGGCAAAACGGAGCAAAACAAAGCTGTGTTCTGCTGATTTTTATTTAGAACACATGGCATCAAACTGGCAATTCAAAAGAAACACACTTCATGGATGTTCAAATGACTCGTAGAAATTTTAAAAGAAAGTTGAGACAGATCAGGCATATTCGGTTGAGATGCCTATGATTGCGGGAGATGGTTGTCTCCCATTCTGCATTTTTGCCAGATGTCTAGACCAGATGCTTTAGAAGGAGAGGGAAGGAGGCTGGAGTGCCATCAGGATCCCTTGTGTCCTGGCGGCTCCAATCTCCTTCCCTCCCTATGTACTGAATTACCCCTCCAAGCCCTCTACAAGCTTTCCTGACCTTGGAGAGGAGCTGGTAGAGTTCTTTCTGTACCAGCTGCAAGGAGGAGGGGGTGGAGGGAATTAGACCTCTGATCTCCATTCCTGAGAGTGGAATGCTGCCTCCAACCTTGGAGCAGGAAATGGCCATGATTCTATAGCTCCACCAATGATGTCCTCTCTAGAGGCCCCAAGAGTGTCCCTTCTGTGTGCAATTCTATGCATGCTCAGGCAGAAACAAAGAAACAACTGTTTTCTGACTAAACATACATAAGATCATGTCCATGCTACTTTTTCTCAGCCTAGCCCACTGCAGAGAAGACACTCAACAAATGCTGGGCCAACAAGTTTAGCTTGGTACATATTTTTGCTCAGTGTTCAGGGCAGTCTCCCAGCTCTCCCATCCCTAAGGCTGGTCTTGTCTGGAAAATATCCTTGTGCAAAAGCTAGTGTGAACACACCCTTAAAGGCTCATTTGAAAGCTTTGAGTTGTGTCTGTGGGACTCCTAGCAAACTTCTGTCTGTGAAGTGTCTAGCATTGTCGCTCATGGTCCTGCTATGATGTTTTCTCAAAAGTAAGTGACAAGGCTCTTTGGTAACATAGAGAAATGGTCTCCTTGTAGATTCAGCTTGTTATATTACTATGAAAGAAAGAGGGTGGTTGGAGAGAATGAAAGGAGTTGTTTAATAAACCCAGGCTGGCTGCTGAGGAATGGAAAGACTAAATTGTGGGTTGGAACAGAGTTATTGTCTGGATTGTGTACTTCTCTGTGTTTTGGAATACATTTCTTGGAGCAAAACCATACCAATGCACATATAAATGTGTATTTTAAGCTAGTATTTAAATGGATTCTAAAATGCTTTTTTAAATGTTTCAAACAAAAACTACAAGAACATAGAAACAGGATAGGAATGGACTTAGGAATGGCCATGTTCAAAATTGGCACGGATTGGGAATATGGTGCTACATCCATCCCTAGAAAGCTGGTTCCCCAGGCAAAATGTTGGCACCTCAGCCAGCTCAGGTTTGCCTGCCCCATGGATTCCCCAGTGGGAGAAGGCTCCTGTGGGAAATCCACATGCACTGACACTGGGTCTCTGGCCAAAGCAGGTGGATCATCCACCTGGCAGTTTGGCTGTATGGCCCGCTCTGTTGCCTTGGAGGGCCCATGTGTGGTGAATGCAAGCAGGCCAGGGCCTCAGAACAGCTTCAGTTGCACAGAATCCCTGTGCTTTTTCCAGTAAACGGTCAGGTCTGGGTAAGTCACCATGCTGCTCCTGATGACAGTCCAACTCCAACACAGCAGTGAAAGTAGGACTCACCACAGCATAGGCTGCAACAGCATAATTACAATGCCTAAATAACACATCTGTTAGTGAGCTGGAGCTTAGTAGTGTGATTTGTCAGGATTTCGGTCCTTGAGGATCACGGAAATCCCTGAACTGAGGAGTAGGGGACCTTCTGGGCTTGAGCACATATTTGGAAATTTGAGACGCTCTCGTGGATTCTCACGCGAGGCATGGCTAGACACAAAAGACAAGTGGCCTTCCTGATTGGCTGTCTACAAGAAAGCACTGGAACCTGAGTCATCGCACACCAAACAACGCCTTCCTATCCACATGTTCCCTTTGTTCCTTGGTGGCTAGGCCTGCTGCAGAGGAAACATCTGTCTGCAGGCACCTACCTGCCATCTTCACTTCCTAAGAATGTCTGCAAGCCCCATCATGTAGGCCACATGGAATGAAGATGGCAGCACCATAGCCCAGGATGCTGGATGATCCTCAGAGGGACCTGGCCACTGAGGATCACTCCTCTGAGGAGGCTGCCCCACAAGATTCCAGGAGTCGACTCCCCTCTGTCTAGAGGAGGGCGCCTTGCCATCTTCAGCCCCATCCATGAGGACTCCCACAAGCCACAGTCACCCTCCTGCTGCCACAGGTCAGGATCTCTTAAGAGACAAAGGCCCAAGGAGTATAGGAAGCAACTGGCCTAAATTCAAGCCAATTTCTATTCCAGGCTCAGATTCCTTTTTGGAACAATCTATAGATATCTCTGTGATTTTCAGCCCCAGGGCCACTTGGAGCTTTCCATGGTGCTGATCTCTTCCCATCTTGCTTACCTCAGAAACCTGATCTAACCTGAACCCTGCTCAATATCTGAGCTATATTGTATCAGTACAACCCAGACTATAGCACCAAGCATCAGCTGAACCCATGGTCTGAAATAGTACATGCAATAGATGGAGGCACCCCCTTTCCTTACAAGTCACTCCAGCTGTGCTCTCTGCTAAGGGTCACCTGACACCAATATTGCTGCCATCTTTTTGGTCCTAGAATTTTAGTACCATTGAGTGTTTTAAACTGTTCTGTAAATGGCTTTTGCATTGTATTTTCAAGGTTTTTAATCCTTTGTAAACTGCCTCAATAACAGTGACAAGAACAATCAGGAATAATTGGTCACAGAAAGAAGGGGTATGTAGCAGTCAGGAAAAACTGTACAGAAAGATGAGTCTGCTGTTACTGGTGAAAATTCTTGACAATATGAGTCTACCTGTTCTTAACCTTCCATTTCTCCAGCAGTTATGTTGCCACTTCAGTTTCCTTGTTTTTTGTTTGGTTTAAGTCTAGTAATTGCTTGCACACCTATACAGTTGTGCAAGCATGCAGATTTTAGTCAGAGCTATGTAGATGTGTAGGTGTACATGTACCGTTCACTTAAAAAAAAGGCTGACCACCCATGCCTGTAGAGGAAATGGAGGACAATTAAAGATTTCCTGCCAATAACCTCTTCCTTTTGCTTGAGGTCAATGCGGAAGTGGGAAAAAGTGTGACAAAGCAGTTTCTACAATTTTGAAATCACTCCCACTGGAAAGATATGTAATAATGCTAGATTTGGAAACTGAAATCACTGGGAAAAACTCAGAAAAGTAACCTGGGAAAACATGGAATGTATCTTCCATGCTGGTGAGCTGTATGAAAAGAAACCTTGATGTCATCTGGAACCTTTTGCAAATGTAACAGTCTTTGATGCAGTTATTTTCAATCTTCACTTTGTAGCTGATAAAGATATGAACAATACTTCATTCTTCTGTTGTACAGAGGTGTTGTATAACATCTGCTAATGAAAATGGAAGTAAAACTTATGTTTGGCTATTCTAATTGACCAAGTTAAATTCTAGAATAAAATTACATTTTGAGAATGTCAGTCATGTTGATAATGTTGCCTTGGATAGACTGATGGTCTCACTAAAGTATAAAGTAGCTTCCCATGTTCCTAAAATCCTATTCCAGGATCTTTATGGCCTCATTCAGTGGTTTGATGCTGGGGTCTACAGGCAGGATAGGGCCCTGATAACTGTGCTAAACACCGTGACTTCATCCCCTATCCATAAGGAATAGTGCTAAGAACTCCTGAGAGGTCCAAGAGAATCAGCAAGGTGACCCTTCCTTGTTCTTCCAGAGTAGGTCATCTGTGAGGCTGACCAAAGCAGTTTCTGTGCCAAAGCACATTTATCATTTTATCCAGAAAGCACAAACTTGAGCACCTTGTCCAGGAAGATGGTATTTATAGCTAGCCGACAGTTGTTATAATATTTGGGAATAAAGGAGGCTTTTTCTAGGAGTAGTGTCACAATGAGCGCTCTCTTTTAAACAAACAGTCAATTCCATTGCCTTAGAGGTCTTGGGCCAAAATGGGCAGTGGCCAAATAAGCTTATGGTCAGCTGTCCAAGTACCTTGTCCACTTTCTCTGGCTACAATATCTGCAATTCATTCCATAAAACAAAACTACATACTGTTCTGTACATATCCCTTGCCTTAAAATGCCTTCTCAGCAGGATGGATACAATAGCCCACTGATCTGGATGGTTCCTAGATGCATAGCAGAGCATGCTATACATTGAGGAACCATCCAAATAACTGTGCCATTTGCCAAACCAATGGAAAGAAAGGGGTGGTTGTGATCCAAGATGGAAGGTTACTCATACTAGCAACCAGAAGGTACGTGCCGCTGTTTTGCCTCTTGTTCCTTAACTGATTGTCTATGAAAAGGCAAAAGATGAGAGGGCTGCATGTGGAAGATGATGTCATATGCAACCTTTTAAAACTGTGAATGATTCAAGGTGATGGCATCACCAATGCATCATCTGGAAGCACCCTAAGCTTGAAGGCATAATTGATGAACATTTTACAGCCAAAGGGCCAAATTTTCTTTTGGAGAAACACTCAGGCAGAGAGAAATTCCAGTAGTGGGCAGTGCCAAAAGTGCATCCCAAATTCCTTTGTTACTAATTTATAGCTGGAAGTCTGTCTGCTCAGAAGCAAGCATGCATGCACTCTCACAAATAAGCAGTACAATTCTCCGCATAACTATTCAGAAATAAGCAGGGCTGATTGCTCAGCAGCACTTTGAAACAGCCTTCCAAACATCAAGTGTACACAGAAGTAAGCAGCTATGGCATGTCTAACTCCCAAATAAGCAGGGAAAGAAGCTACACGTCTAGCCAGAGGTAAACAGGACTGAACTAGTCAGCAGCCTTCTCAAAAAGCTTCCCAATCACCAATCACCAGTATCTACTCAGAAGTAAGAGTGCACATCATTAAAGTATTTTTTATCCTGCTTGTGCAGTGGCTTACATATAATCACTAAAGCAAGACTCCCCTGTATGTTTAATCAAAAGTAAGCAGAGCAAACCTTCCTAGGACAAGGTGTAGAAGGAACCAGGCCTTGGAACAATGGGGTAAGAAGGAATGGTAAGAAAAATGAAGCAGTTCATGGGAAAGCCTACCTGTTTTTTAAGGGCTAAATCCACTTTTGATTTGTTGGGTAGATCATTAACCTGTGCATGGCACTTAATGATAAGGTTCTTGGAGCTTGGGAAGGAGCTGGCCACCTCCTCCTTTTAGGAAGCATAACAGCTTGATCTGATTTTGCAGTTTGCAGCAGAGGAAAAGCAACAGTTTGCAAAACTGAAATCGAAAAGCTTTTACTCATTGCAGCTTTGGAATTCTATGGATTGTTGGGTGGACCTGCAATCCAGTCAGTTTTGTGCTTTATCTGGGTGCTGGATAAGGTATTGTTGCCACTGTACTTCTGGCGTTTGTTGTCATCTGACCATCAATGCCTATTTCAATATCCAGCAGTCAAGCCCTTTCAATTCAGTTGCATTCTCTACAAAATGCAACAACTCGAAGGAACTTGCAACAAGCCATTTCCCCCATAAAACTTAAATTTGATACTGTACGCAATGAGAGCAACAAAAGACGATAGGAAGTGTCAAATAACCCCCCCCCCCCATGACACCATTTGGTTGTGGTACCATTAGGGTTGAAATTTGGAGGATAAATCTGGACACCCATAAACTAAAGCAAAGCATGAACTTTAGCGCCAGCAAGGCTAACGGAGCCAAGAACCAGCTCTCCTAGCTACTAATGCCCAACAGAGCCTTCCCAGCTCAGCATCTTAGTTGTGGTTCCACACATCTGTAGGATGCCAGGCTGGACTATTCATTCCCGAGCTGATGCAAATATAAGGCAGGATGTGCAATGAACTATTTCCACCACTAGATGACTGCTGATTGTAGACTCTCCTGTTCCCTTCTTCCTGTTTTGTAGTTTGTGCCCCTCTCCCCAAAGATGAATTTTTGTGCTAACTCACCTACATGCAAACCAGCCAAGGCAAAAGCTAAGCTTCCTTGGGGTGGAAATTTAAAAAAAAATTGGCAGAGATGGAGAAAAAGAAGAGAAAGCCTGATTTCTTTTATGGATATTAATTTCATCATTTCATTTCCCAACTGGCCCATCTTGCAAAAGTGGTAAGCAGGCTTAGGTCCTTCTTTTCTACTCCAATTTTAACTCCAACTCTGCCTCAAAATGTTGAATGGACACAGCTTTCTATTATCCATCATATTTGGAATAATAAGGACTAGAAGCTTGTCAACTTCAGCAGTCTGAAATTCGGTATTGTGGCCAATGATGCGATCCATAGGGATAAATGTCATGTTTTTATACATGCAAAGTTGGCTTGGCATACAACCCTTTTCAAACAGTGTGCCTTTTATTTTCGCAAGTGTCCTTTCTTTTAGAATATGATTGCAGCATCAAAACAGTTCAGATCACCCTGGCTTTTGAACAGGACAGCTCTTCTTTTTCTGACAATCCTCTTTGTTTTGAAATATTTGGTAACCCTGAAAAGAAGCTGGTCACTGAACAGGATCTCAGCTGAAACTCCTACTGTATGCAGCCTGCAGGTATGGACCTACGGAAAGAAAAGGTATGTAAGACCAAACCCTGCATAGAAAGAAATATGAGCACTTCTGGTATTTGCAAGAACTCTCCCTCTCAGCAATTTTTGCTGAAATAATGCTTTTCTTTGAAATAATTGATGCCCTGTCTATACTTAGCATCCTCAACACCACACACAGGCGCACGCAGAGAGAGAGAGAGAGAGAGAGAGAGAGAGAGAGAGAGAGAGAGAGAGAAGCATAGAAAGCAAACCACCAGTTAAGAGATGTTTGACCTGATGTGCACCACAGTTCTTTATTTTTCATCTCCTTGGTTCATATTGACCCTGTTTTAGGGATGCGCTAGAGTTAAAAATAAAAACAGGTCAGGCTCCCGCTCGCTTGCTGCTGATGGCACCGGGGGAGGCTGCGCCGTAGCCGCTCCGGCTTCCCCTGCTTGCAGCGGTGTTCCGTGCGCTCGCCTTCCCCGCACCTTGCCTGCCGCCCCCCCCCCCCCCCCCCCCCGCCCCCTGGCACAAAAGCAGCCACCAAGCGCTCATTCGGCAGCCCACCTTAACACAGCGCTCCAGCACTCCTGAAAGCGGCGGGAGCGCTAATCAAGCAAGGCCCGAGCCGCGCGCGCGCGTGAGTGTGTGCGCGTGTGTGCGCGCGCGCGCGTGGGAGCGTGCATGCGCGCGCCTGTGCGTGTGTGTGCGCTTCTGCAGTGGCTGCTTGGCATAGAAGATGGGGCTGTCTGGCCGCAGCTATGAGGTAACGTCTAGCTTTTCTGCCAAGCTGCAGAACTAGTCAGACACTCCCAGGGAGAGAGAGAGAGAGAGAGAGAGAGAGAGGGAGGGTGGGGAGAAGGGATAAGAAAAGTTCGGCGAGGAATAATCTTCCAGAAACTTCCTCATATCTCTCTCTCGCCTTCTCTCTCGCTCTCCTTTCCCCTTTTGTGTGTGTGCGTAAAGTTACATAACCGCATTACTTAAATTCAAAGGATTTTGTCAGCTGCTTCCGATTCCAGAAAGTCATTTTATGAAACTGCCTTTAACAAAACAAAGCAAAAATCCTTAAACAGCCACACTGGAAATGTAACAATAAATAAATAGAAAAATATGCCACACACAGGCAAGATGCGTTTTAAGCGTCTGTTGCCTATTTTTGGAAGCTATTGAAGCAGAGAAATAAAAATGCTAACAGACCGAACCATCATCTTTTCTTTCTCTCTCTCCCCACATCAACGCCGTCCCTGCCCGCCCGCCACCAATTAGCCAGGTGGTAGAGCTGCTTCTTACACCATAGCAAGCCCTTTCCTTTATAAAGACATTAATTACTGAATGTTTCCTTTGGACTGCTCAGGGTTCAAGTCCTTCTCATCCAATCCATGGAGCACCGTGGCCAGGAGCTGGTGTGATTCTGGTTTTGTAAAAGAGGCAAAGTGTCTAGGTGTTCATTCTTTCCTTTATTAAGGTTAAAGTTGATTTATATTTGGGGATTTCTGTTTCTGCAAACAAAAAACAGTAAATTAAAAGTTTGCCCTCTTGCAAAGAGGCTAATTTTTAAGAAGTGGTGGATTTATGCAGCAGTTTTTTATTTTATTTATTTTATTTTAAGCATCTGTTCTTAATATAAGGTCAACCAATGAAATGTGGTGTTGGTGATGTAATGGCTCTAATGCAATGCTTGATTGGCTGAAGATGGAGATGCCTGGTTTTATGCTAGACCACAGGTGGATAACATAATCCTGCAGGTATTAATTGTACAACCTGGAAGAACTTTTTAACATTTCAAGAATCTTGGGGTGTGTTTATTTCTGTAAAACTGAGTAAGCTCCTGGTCCTAATGCATTTCTCCATCAGCGCCTTCTTCTGGAACAAAAAATAAAATATGTAAATAAAATATATAATGCTCTCCAATCCTTAATGCTGTCCTGTTGAGTCTGCAAAATTATGCCCCAGACTTGCAGCTAGAGTACTTGGTCAGAGAAACAGGTCTTAACAGTGTGACCCTATGCTGGTCTACTCCAAAGAAGGCCCCATTGTGTTCAGGGTGGTTTATTCCCAGGGTGCTGGAGCTTAGATTGAAGCCTTGAGCCTAGTGCAGAATGCAGTAGCCCAGGTCTCCTCAGGAGCTGCTCCTTTCCAGCATGTAGCTCCTTTGCTGAGGAAACTGAACTGTTGCCTGTTTGCTACTGGGCTAGGTTTAAGGTTTTGGCCCCAGTTTGTAAAGCCTTAAAAGCATGGCCCTAGGATACCTGAGAGAAGGTCTTCCCCTTAGCAACTGCCCAGTCCCTGAAGTCATCAGCTGGCATGCCCCTGGAGCTTCCTCACAGACCTATGGCCCAAGTGGGGTCCACCTGGGGAATGGTGGTGATGCATGGTTCCCCATCTCTGGAACTCCCTGCCTCTGGAGATCAGGCAGACACCAGCATTGTCTTGCAAATGTTGCTTAGTGAACACCTCCCCTCCCCACGAAACCTTCCTCGGAGGAGGAGACCACCATAGGTTTCCTTGACATTCTGTTTTAATATTGTTTCTTATCCTTTTCTTGTTTTCTTTTTCATTATTTCCTTAGATCAGGGGTATCCAACCTTTTGGCTTCCCTGGGCTGCATTGGAAGATAAAAGAATTGTCTTGGGCCACACATTAAATATACAAACACTAACAAAAGCTGATAAGCACAAAAAACAAAAAAACAACAAAAAAGCTCCGTGCATAATTTTAATGATATCTGCCACTACAGATAAGCAAAAAAGTCATCTCATAATCCTAATTAGTGCCTGGAAGATAACACACTGGAAGCTGCACACAGCTGTAAAGCTGAAGTCACACATGTGTACAAATACTGAGAGCATAGGTATGTTTATTTTACATGACATTATGACATGACATTGTCACCTACAAAGTAGAACAAAGCAGTTGAGTTACAAAAAAAAAAATGGCAAAAAATCTCATAATTTTTAAGTAACTTTATGATTTTGTGTTGGGCGATCCTAGCCATGTGGCCATCCTGGGCTGCCTGTGGGCCCAGGGCCATGGGTTGGACACTCCTGCCTTAGATCCTTATATGTGAAGTAGTATATACATGTTGCAAATGAATAATTAAATAAATCTGTGTTCCTCATCAAATAGACAGATGTTGTTTTGTCTGTCTCAGACTTATTGCATATCTGTTTCATAGAGTGTTTCTCAATTTTCATATTGCAGGCGGCTTAGGATGGCTGAGGGAGAGCCTGAAGCTTAATCCAGACAAGGCGGAAGCATCGTTGGTTGGAAAGGCTGCTGATCTGGATGAACGTTAGCAACCAGCTTTGGGTAGGGTTGGACTCTGCCTGGAAAGCTTTGCTTAGGAGTGACATCTCTATGGAGATGTAGGTGGTGGAGGAGGTGAGGAGTGGCTTTTAACAGCTTAGGCAGCTGCAGCTCCCAGCTGGGGAAAGCAGACTAGTTACATTATTTGCTGTAATGAGTTCTACATGGCATTGCCTTTAACTATAGTTTGGAAGGTTCAGCGGTTGCAGAATCCTGCCATTGACCCAGTTCACATGTCACAACAGCTTTCTCCCTCCTTCTCTTTCTTTATCTCTTTCTCTTTGAATTGTGTGCTATTGTGAATGTGCCAGGGTGTTGCTGCAAGTCAGAGGAAGAATTCCTGGATTTTTCTAGGATTGTTACTCTGGCTCGTTGGGGGAGAGATAAGCCGAAGGCCCAGACTTAATAACTTAATAACTGTGTCCAGTGCTGAATAACCCAGGCATTCAGAAATAGTAGGTGTCATTTCAGTAGTAGGTTGTTTGCTCTCATAGCAAGCAAGAATAGCCAATCAGACCACATGAGCCAGCACTCTACCTCATCCATGACTGAAAAAACAAACTGAGTTACCATGACAGAAGAACTAGGTTACTAGGACTTATGGGACCAAGTATTCTGATCATATTTACCTCCTCTCTGGGATCCATTTAGGCTATTTGGTTTGCAGCCTTGAAGAGTCTGAGACGAGAATATCTTACAAATGGCATTAACTTAAAATACTTAAAAAAAAAAAAAGTGAATGTGTCCACGTCTTCCTTGAAGACTCTGTTCTCTGACCAACCATCCAGATCCATCAGATTGGTGGATACTTTTTCAGTGCTGGCTCCACATTTCTGGAATTGTTCCCTACAGAAGTACGTATTGAGCTGCTTCACATGACACAAGATTCTACTGTAGGGTTAATTAACCCATGGGGACTGTTGTGTTGTCCCAGGTACCCATGCATGCCATTTTTGAATTGAACCTGCCTGGCTTGGCATCTCATGGGAACCCAAGTGTTGTTGTTGTTCCTCAGTTGTTAAGAGCTTAAGTTAGAACCCAGGTAGTGGGGATATTTGAATGTTAGATACCTTCAAAGAACACCACAACACACCATGGGTTGCTGGAGAGTTGGCTACCCCTCAAACAACCCCTGTCATTGCAAACTGGGTGTCTCTGGACAGCATGTAAATATGGGTTCCTCTTGCTATCCAGCATAACACACCAGCTCCCACAGATAAATAGTCTGCGGTGTGCTATTATGTTGGCCAAACCAGCTCATTGTCTCATCTACACCTGCCTTTAGGTAGGTCTGTAAACCTTTTCTGTTTCATTCAGCATTTGATTAGCATCTGATAAAAGCTGGCAGTTAGGTGCTGTGGTTTTAGGGATAGTTTTAATTGTATTCCAGTACTTGTTCATTCTTGTCACGTTAGCTTTTTTTTTGCCCTGAAATTTGGAGCATAAACATATATGAGGGTGACATTTGCTTATCTCCTTTATTCACACCATTTATAATGTTATAATTCTCTGTCAAGCACCCCGCCCAATTAGTCATATTTTCTCTAAACTACAAAGCCGCAAAAGCATTAGCTTTTCTTCATAGGGAAAGTGCTCTAAACCATTAGTCCATTTGGTTGTTCTTTTCAGCTCCTTTCCAATTCTGTGAGATCCCCAAACAGCAGTTGTGTTGCATGTACAATGGGGGAATTGCCCACAATGTCCTGGAGCAGAGGGGGCAGCTCGTGGTCCTAGGACTCCGTGTGCTCGTTGGTCTAATTTCGGGAGCAAAGCAGTTCACACCTCTGACAATAGTAAC
Organism: Varanus komodoensis; assembly: GCF_004798865.1. Classification (NCBI taxonomy): domain Eukaryota; kingdom Metazoa; phylum Chordata; class Lepidosauria; order Squamata; family Varanidae; genus Varanus; species Varanus komodoensis. Next base: position 11,924,436 of record NW_025336481.1, on the reverse strand, counting down.
TTGCCTGTTTTCTGGCACCCTACTGGGGAAGAGGAATGGGAGTGAGGGGTGGGGACAGAGAAGAAGAGGAGAGAGAATGGGGCCACCTGGACCATTGTTGGCTTAGGCGATGCCCATCACTGGCATGAGAGTCCTGACAGAGTATTGTCAAGAGAAGGTGGCCTTTGACAGACTGGAAAGTTCCTTGTTCCTGAGTTACCAGGAGATGCCATCACTAGGTGGTGGAAGGAGGACAGGGTAGATTTCGTATAGGCGATTCTTCACATACCCTTTGAGACAAAACAGAAGCTTTCATACTTTGGCCAGAGAGTCTCATCTTTTGCCCAGTCATGCTAGGGAGAGTTGAAGTTGAAGAAGAAAAGAAACATCAAATATGAGATGGATCTATTCCATAAAGGAAGCCTCAAGCCTGGGTTTACAAGAGCTGAGCAGGGCTGTGAAGGAAAGGACCTTTTGGAGGCCTTTCACTCCTAGGGTCACCCTAAGTCAGAGACAACTGGGTGGCACAAAACATCATTGGCAGGGCTATACCGTGTGCCCCTCCAAAGCTTTGAATCAGCTCCTTGTATTAGGCCAAACTTTTGTTATAGCTCATATAAGCTTTAAAAATTGACTCTGCAGGATAGTAAATGTCAATTCAAGTGTTAATTATATTTTTATATTGGACTACAAATGTCTAGCTTGCAAAGGACCTGGGTGTCCTTACAAGCAATGATAATGAAAAATTAAAAACAGCCAGCATTCTCAAATCAATTTTCACGTTTGAGAACTATAAAGTCTTGTTTCTTCTTTTTCCACCAATTCATTTTGTCAGCTTTGTACTTGTCTTTGTCAAAAAAGTGTGTTGCTTAATAATTTTCAAATCAAAGGGGTCATGGGAGGGGTGGGGGGGGAGGCGGGGGAACAGCAAGAGAAACCAAAATAAAAAGCCAAGCAAGCTGTATTGAGCCATGCCGGTCTTGAGAATCACAAACAACACATCTCTTTTCCTGCACAAGCCATGGGGAGAATTGTACAGAAGATTCACCCCTATAATTGTGTGGATATTATCCTTCTGTGGCTATTAATGGCGGATGTTTGCAGAGCATTCACTCCTTATAATTTTCACAGCTTGTTTGTGTCATAAATGAGACGCAAATCCGGTGGCAGATGAACACCCTGGAGGTACCATATTTATCATAATATCAGACACTTCTTTCCGGAAATGCTAAAAGAAGAGCATTTCTGTTTATTTATTTATTGGCTCCAATGCAGAATTCCATACGGTCTTCTAACCAAGTTCATTAAAACTAATGGGCAATACTAAGTTAAAAACTTGCTGACTGCAAGAGTTGGAGGCTTTCCTCTCTCTTTTCCCACTTCTTCTAAGGCATTCATTTCTAATTCCTGAAAAACTACTGACTTCATATTTTTAAGCTTCTCCAAACTCGGTCTCAGATCCCAGGGGGTTCTAGCCCTCTTTCTAAACCCCTAGCAGTGCATTTACTTTCTTCTGAGTTAACTACTAGACCTAATTAAACAGTACTGTCTCATCTGAGTGGATGATATTCTTACAGCCTGAATACAAATTAAAATTCCAGTTCTGTTAACATTCAGGTCAGTTAATCAGAATAAACCTCTTTTGAAAAAGAAAAGGGGGAAAAAACCCTTCTAAAAGACCAAAGTAATTTCAAAGTCAGTCATACTCATAACTCGTTTCTAAGGAGGTGGGTTGTAATATCCTCTGGTGTAATAGTTTTTTTTTTTTTTTTTAAGAAGTCATCAAGGAGGAAATCGGAAGCTCTTCTGTTTGTGTTATGCGGGGCTGGAGTCAAAATTGCAGCACTGGTGGGACCTGCAAACCCACAAACACAAAATGGACAGAGGCCCTGAGTGAAGCATGGACTAACATGATCTAGTGTTAAATTAAAAGTTAAATTCAAAAGGGATTGCAGCAGTCCTGAAAAGGCACAGTAATTGGATACTATCAAATAGAACAATTAGAAGACCACTGCTTAGGATGCAGGAGTGGCACCTGCATTAGGTCCACACTTGGCTGTTGGCTACCTCCTGAATATCCACCCAGAGCTGGTCGAACCATCCACTCCCCACCCCCCTGCCCCAAACTGCTGTGCCCTGCGGGAGGCAAAGCTGCTGTTCCCAGACTCCTGAAATTGCTGCTTTCCTGCTGCTAGTAGTGGCAGGGAAGCATCAGCCTTGGAAAGCACTGTTCAGCTCCACGGCAGCTCCACCCAGCCCTCATTCTGCGTAATCCCTAACTTTCAGTGGATAAGGAGAAGTCTATACCTTGCCGTCCCTGTGCATTGCAGCCTGAAAGTGCGGGTGTGTCTGTGTGTAGCTTATAGCAGCTAGGCTATGAGGATCAGGTTCAGCCCATGGGGCTAAATGGTTCCTGGATGATCCCAGGAGATGTTATAGTAGTCTCTGCATCCCCTTTTCCAGGGAGCCTGGAAATGGATGTGAAATGGAGACTGGTGCCTGAAGTCCCTGGCTTTTTTCTTTTTTTGCTAAGGGTGAAATCCCATTTCATTTCATTTTAATGTGTTACATTTCTGTACTGCCCAAGAGCTGAAGCTCTCTGGGCACTTTCTGAAGATTACAACCATAAAAATACATTATAAGAACCATATACATACAAGCATGCATCATACACAGATGCACCTTTATCTGAGAATAATTTAAAACAACTGGCAAGAAGAAAAATTCAATACCTGATTAAAGCCTCAACATACACTGCCAAATAGCTGAGTGAAGGTCTACCTTGTGCCAAAAAAGATAGCAATGTTGATACCAGGTGGGTACCAGAGAGATTGTTATAGAATGGGGGGGGGGAATCACTCCCTCATGGCAACCCCCTGAGCCTTCCTTAGAAGAGATACCTGGAGGAGGGCCTTAGATGTTGAGTGGAAGGTTCATGCCAGGAAAGACACTCCATTCAGTATTACAGTCCCAAACCAGCGCCCTCAGTTTGGTTCGGAGACATACTGCAGTCTGGGCAGGTGGGCCAGAATTGTTGTTCATGATGTTATTCCAGATGGGATGTTCTGTGAATCTCATGTATGTTTAGACAGCAAAAGTCTTACAGCTCCCAGCATCCCCCAGCCAACATAGCTTCCTGGGGAATGTTGGGAGTTCATGATCATTGTCACAATCATCATCTCCATCCCTTTTTTCCTCTTGTAAGAAACTCAAGCTGAGAGCCTGTGACTGCTGAAAGTCACCCAAGAAGCCCAGTGAGGACTAGAAGCCAGGGAGTTTCAGGTCAGTACCCAAACCCACAAGTATACTGTACTTTTTGGGTACAGTATACCCAAATATACTGTATATTTGGGTATACAGTATATACCCAAACCACTATACTGTAAAGACATTCAAGACTGTGTCATTATTTTCTATCAAGAAGAGAAAGAAAAAGCTATGAGTATCCATGACCATTCTTGATTTTTTATTTCAATATGTGCATCAAGCAGACACAAGGATCAAACTACCTTGGGTTGAGGGCAGGGGAAAGAAGATGATTTTAACCCTTTTGCCCTATGCCGTCTTCTTAATTGGAATTATTTGCTCCACCCACCCAACAATGCCATCAGCCCTCTAGAAGGAAAAAGACTGAAAGGCAAAACACCAAATACATGAATGCAATGACAAAACACCAAATACAGATAGTGTATTCCTTTACAATCAGTGCTCTTCTAAGCATTTTGACTTAGTCTTACTAAATTCAAAGAGTGTTACTCTCCTAAGTAAATGGGCAGAAACCTCAGGCGCCAAAGGTTATAACGTATTGGTCCAAAGACTTGTCCATGAAACAGGTGTCCATGTTGCCTCTAGTATGGACACTTTCAAGCCATTTTCTTTGGGCTTCAGCTCCTCCATTTCAGTTGCAATAATAGTACTGACCTGCATTACTGATAACAATTGCACAGTGATGTAGAGAAAGTGCCTTAGATACTCAAAGGGAAGTATATGTGATGGTGTGTTCGTTTGTTCCATTTATATCGCACTGTTTGTGTAAGGAACTAAAAGAACAGTGTGCTGCATTTTTTATTTCCTGTACTGACCTGGTGTACAGCAATCCATAAACTACAACAAAATACAGCTTAAAATACAACCAACAATAAAAACCCATATAATATTGCTGTAAAAATATAGACCCACATTTAAGTAGATTCGGGTTAATGCAACTAGTCTTGTTAAACAGTTGATACAACTCTTCCCATGTGCTGTTTAGAGTCTTAGAGCGCAGCCTTGGAACCAAGAGGATAGCCGGGTTGTTGCCAAACAGGCTTCAGTAGCGAAACTGGTTTTACAGTTAGGGGGCTACCACTTAGAAGACCTTCCCCCTTGTTGCCGCCACCTGATCACCCCTTTGAGCTGGCTCTCAGGCCTCATATGTTGAGCTTCTTGTTGAGGCAGATTTCAGCTGGAAGTGGTGTTCCATCAACTGCTGAGGTCCCAAGCTGTGTTCTCCTTCTCTTCTTTTATCCTCAAGACAACCCTACACAGCTTGGGGCCACAGTACCTTATGGAAGGCCTCTCCTGATTGCCGTCTACCAGAATATTACGATTACGATCTGAGGCTTGCCTCCAACTGATACCTCCAAGGGAGGCTCAGTTGGTGGCAACAAGGAGAAGTGCCTTTCCAGTGGTGGCCCCCTGTTATGACAAAGGGTTCCAGCTGAGGCCCACCTAGCACCAACCTTGCCATCTTTTTGGCACCAAGTTAAGACTGACCTCATTAGCTGCCTAAACAGATCTTTAGATTTACTTTGTTTATGGTACTGTGCTTTTCAATATGTGTTTAAATTTGGTTTTAAATGTTGTATGGTAACTGTTTTAAATCAATGCTTTTATATGGTTTGTATTTTATACTGTATTTTGTATGTGTTACTGTAAACACATACAAAATACAGAGAGAGCTCCTGGTATTGGGCGGCATAGGAATTAAATAAATAAACAAAACTAGGAGGTAGGTTCGGCAGACAGACAGTGGCTGGCCAAAGGCATCCAGTGAGTTTCATGGCTGCATTCTGACCTGAGCGTGGACTTCCCCAGTCCAAGTCAGAAACTCCACGTGCTCCACAGTCCATCTGTGAGCAGATCCAGCCCTTCCTGTAGGTTGAATGAGGCAACCAGCTCGGGGAGAAGATGCCGGGGGACAGCTGCAACAGCCCATTTCTCATGAGGCCCTCTTCAGTGGAGGACCGGATGGTGTGTACCACTCCGGGCCCCCTCAGTGAACTTGCTAGGGGAGAACTGAATTCAACCTCTAGTCAAGTCTGTTTCTTGAAGTGAAGAGATTCAGGACACATAAGTGGAAGCGTTTCCTCACACAGCACATAGTTAAACTGTGGAATTTGCTGCCACAAGGTGTAATGTTGGCCACCATATTGGGCAGGTTTAAAGGGGGCTTATACAGCTCCATGGAGGAGAAGACTATTGATGACTACTAGTCCTGATGGCTATCTAAGCATACTTCCTCCAGTACCAAAGATACGCCAGCGAACACCAGTTGCTGAGGAACACAAACCATTCATGACCTACTTGTGGATTTCTCATAGGCAGTGGGCTGGCCGTTGTGTGGACATTTGGACTGATCCATCAGGGCTCTTCTTAGGATTAGGGTTTCTACCAATATGTGTGTAAATGATATCAACACAGAAATAGAATATGGGGATCTTGTCTTTGCCTCAGGCAGCAAAAGGTATGGGACAGTCCTGCCCATTGAACCTCAATCACTCATCAAGGTTCAGTGGAAAACACACATGAAGGACAGACCTGAGTGTCTCCCAGATGCACCCATGCATGGGTGTAGGAAGGAGCTGGCTCTGTGACCCTGAAAGACAAGACTATGCCAGCACCTGTTTATATTCCTGTAAAGTGTGATCGAATAGGAAGTTGTTTTTTCCCCATCGGGGCGCCATTTTACCTACTTTGTGCATGGAGACCATTTTTCTGCAGAATAACGTTTTTTCCATCTCACACCCTGGAGTGCTTGATTGGCTATTGTACACACCAGGACTTTTGTGGACAACATGCATAATGCAAAGGAGCTGCCAGTTTGGCATGCCAGAGTGAAAGAAGCTACTCATAAGCCTCTTTGTGAGCTTCTCTAGGAGACATCATGATTTGTACCTCTTAGGCAAATGTGCATTTTGGAACATAGCTCTTCAATAGGCTTCGCATGTAGCACAGTCCTCATATCAGTTTAGAACATATTTGGAAAAGGGGCACAATATGCCTGTACCAAAATATTAGCCTCTGAGAGAAATTAAACTTTCTAAGAATTTTTTTTATTTTTTATTTATTTTTATTAAAACATTTCTATGCCGCCCCTTGCCAAGGCCTCGGGGCGGCTTACAACATCAAATAAAATACAAAATACATTAAAACAATAACAATTAAAATATATACAGTAAAATAAAATAAGCTGCCCTGGCCAAATAAAATTCAATAATACTAACATTTAAAATGCTGCTTAAATAAAAAGGTCTTCGCCTGGCGCCGAAAAACAAATAACGATTTTCTTTTTAAAGACCACAAATTAATGTGGAAATGGAATATGAGGGCATGTATGGGTGAAAACATGCAGCAGTGCATGGACCAGAAAGAGGCTTCCCCGTTCCCGTCTGTTCGCCACAGATCCCAGCCAGCCCAGCCCAAAGCCTTTTGTTGTCTAAGCCAAAGGCAAGGAAGCACCGTGCTCTTTCCATGTACAGGCGTCAGTTGGATGGACAGCTGAACTGCGTTGTATGCACTCCCCTCCTTTATACCAGAGGAAGTAGGCTAGGTTAGGGGGCACAGAGCAGGCCAAGGGGGCACTCACAGCTCTGTCATCCAGCATTTTGCCAGTCCTCCTCAGCCCCTTCTGTGTGAGCTCTGGCTCACAGAGCAAAATGGCTGCCGTGGGTACCATGGCTCTTTGCATTGGACTTGTGTCCAATTTGAATCGTTAGTCTCAGTCGGGCAGCCTAGCCTGGTCAAAAAGCCAGGCAGAAATGTCATTTATATTATAGGCTGTAGGGGCTCTGCAAAATGTAGATCGACATATTTTCACTTTACTTCATCCCCACACTGTTATTGGAAGTGAGAGCCCTAAACAGGCAGCTGTGATGTACAGAGCTGAACACACCAACACATTTTGTGTTGACACCATTGATTTTCAACCTCCATCCTTTGTGTGATTTTTGGAACAGGACCAAGGTAATTGACTTGCTCTCAAGTCTCAGCTACCCTATTTAATTTAACTATTAGCAATCCATTAAGGCAGGGGAGCCCTCTCTGATTTCTGCAGGATCAGAATAATAAGATGCACAGCACCTGGTTTTATTCTTATCATTTCCTAGTGATACCTTTAATAGCAAAAGAAAAAAAGGCAACAGAGTTTTTGCAAGTGTTGCTAAAATTTAATTACCCAACCTTCAGGCCAAGCAGGCAGGCTAGCAGTGTTCCCTTATTTGTTTTTCTAAATAAACACGTAACATGATGGATACGCTGTCAGGAGAAATCAAATCACAGGGGATATAACTTTAAGGAAATAATTTTTAGCCTTCCCACTGGATCCCCTCTCAGAATTCCTTGCAGAAGTATAAAAAATTAAAACAGTTGGTGGGCATGGTGAGACAGGATGTTAATAATTAAATTTCACACAGTACTTGTCATCTTCCAAGAGTCCCCAAAGTGTTACAAAGTCATGTGTGCCTGTGTGTGTGTGGGGGGCACCACATTTCAAGGGGCGGCATAAAAATGTTATAATAAAAAAAAAAATAATTTCATAGAGAAAAGGTAATGCAGAGATTTTAGGCCACTGTCTTGCAATTGCAAACCTCAGTTATCATCATCACCTATAGTTGCTCTATAGTTTTACTGTTATCCTACTAGAGAGTTTCTTTCAAAATTTCAAGCAAATGTTGTATAAATGTTAACTTTAGGAGGCATTAGTAGGTTCCATAGGTTAGTGACTGGAGTTCCTCATTTGCATTAGAAGGTCCCATGTTAATGTCCTGACCTGCACAGTTGTAGAATCTCAGAACTGGTACTGTAATCCGATGTGTAAATTTGTCTAACAATTGCATTAAGAGATAAAGCATCTGTTTTGTGATACTACCACTTCACCCTTTTGGGGCTGGCATGACTGAATATTCCTCCATACAACTGGGTGTTTGGCTGGTATCATCCTAGCAAATTTTCTGATAAGCACTCCTGTTCCAGGAAGGGTTCCATGAGTGCAAGTTTCATGGCAGCTTGGAGCAAGGGGACCTGAATGTGAATGAGCTTGGCTAAATGCCTTTATTATTATAGCGGAAGTTCATGAGCTGGGCATCCTCTTCGTTGTTGTTACTTGCCATCAAGTCATCTCCAATTATGGTGACCCTATGAATGAATGCCCTCCAAAGCGTTCTGTCCTTCACAGTCCTGCTCAGGACATAAGGTGGAGGATACACAGTTTATCCTCCACCTTATCCACAGAATCAAAGGGGAGTTGCCTTTCTGTGTGATGCAAAGCTTGGGAATGCTGGAATTCCTGATGAAGAATTTGTTAGGCAGCCTACAGGCATGCCATTATGACCTGTCTGTAGCTTGAGAGGGAAACATGACCCATTCCTGAAGCATCCTCACCTCAAGAGAGATCAACAGGCCTTCCTCTGAGTGCCAACCCCTCGAAAAGCCATGAGAATGGCAACTAGGGGGAGGGCCTTTCTGATGGTGGCCCCCATCTTTAAAACAATCTCCCTGCTGTGGTCTGCCTGGTAAACCTTGCAGAGAGCTTCAGTTATGGGTGGTATAGAAACAAACAAACAAGCAAGCACGAGCTGGGCATCCCTCATGGTACCTGTCTCCAGGAAGCATGGTTGCTGTAATGCTGAGGAAGTCTGCTCTAATTTGGTCAAGGAGCCAGGAACCTTTGAGCTTCCTTTAAGACATTGTTACCTTCACTCTACCCTATCCTGAGTCTATGCAAAGTTGTCAGCTTTTGGGCACCCAACTGCTGAGGCACCTGAGAACTCCCTCCAAGTTGCATCCTGGCAGCTATATTTGAGATAATTTTAATTGTGCATGAGATGTATCAATCTGGTTTCACTGGTATTCCTCAGTTGAAATCTGTAGTTCTCTGTCCTGGATCCTTGACAAGGGAAAGATTAAGAAATAACAAGCTAAAATAAATGAGAAAGAGAATTTCAGGGGGTCCCTGACAGTATTGAGGGGTGAGGTGAGTATGAGTCTCCTAGACTTGATAGGGTAAGAAATAAACATGATTCAGAATGAGAAGCTACTTTTAGAAATGCTGTCTAGCCACAGTGTAATTAAGGTTCTTAAAGCCTTCCAGAAGAGTGGCATTTGCTCTAAAATAATCACAATTACAGTAGAAAATAATAGCAAAGAACTGTCACTGGAGCAAAGCATGAGCCGCTTAAAAAAACCCCACCTTTGTGAAGAGGGAAAAGGAACCATCTCCTCAACGGAATGCAGCTTGCCAAGGTAGGCAGAAAAGTAGCAGTGGCGTAGACGCTAGCAGTGACTTGCTGATCTGCTCTGATGTCACAGATAAATGAGATAGGAGGAAGATTGTCTGGATCCTACTGCTTGAGCTTACCTAGTCCAAGGTTCTTTGGCTAGCGTGAGTTGAGCTGCTCAAGCACAACTGAGGGGCAGGGACCAGGAGGCAGCAGGAGCACGTGGGCACAGGAAGTAAAGATTTGGGGCACGAGAGAAACCCAAAGCTGGGGGGAGGGGAGGAAAAAGCCAGAATGTGGAGCCCGAGCAGAGAAGACAAGGAAATATCAAGAGGAGAGCGCTGCACTGGTCCAGTGGAAAGTCTCAGAAATCTGACATGGATTTTAGATTTGGTCTGCAAGACACTAGTGGGAATTTCCATGCTGCTAAGACTATGGCACAGCTGCAGCCTGAGCCACATGTTACCTAGCAAAGGAGGCCATCCTGTCCTACCACCCTAGGTTGACTCAGCATGAAGCTAGCATGAAGTAGTTACTGAAAGGGATCATCTTGGTGAGGCTATTCTGATTTCATCCAACCTGGTGCTGGAGATGCATGCTACGACAGCGCTTCCGTCCGTGTAAGAGTCAGGCTGTGATCCTATGGCCTCAAGAAGGTTTTTACATTCCTGGGATGTTTAGTTCACCTCCATGGGTGGAAAGAGAGATCTGACTGTTGAAGGGTAGATCTGATATCACAATCTCCTTCCCAGATGCTATGGAAAATTTAACAATTCTCGCTTCATTGATTTTGGCCTTCCAATTGTAGAGGAAACAATGAGATGACCTGTGGGGGTGTTGGGGTGGATCTGTCCATTATTTTAAAGCAAAGGCAGCAACATTTGGATGTCTGGGGGCCACCCTTTCCCTGTGGAATCCCCTCGCATGCCACAGCATGCTGTGCAGCCTGGGGGATGTTCTTCAAAAGAGCTGAACTCACCTGTTTGCCACCAGATTTCCCATTGGGCTGCAGAGGCTTCATGGAGCTCTAAAACACTACTTTGGCTCAGGCTGGCATATTTCCAAGCTAGATTTGGCTGTTTGAAGCCTTTGTGGAGCCTGTGGACACCAATTTTTGATAGGTGGGAACAATGGACACCATGTTACCCACCCATGTTTTAAAGGGTCGTGTAAGTTACATAGCATTCTGCAGTAAGTATCCCCCCAAACAATTCATTTTGCTATGTATGAAGGAGGAATGTTTTTCTTTCTTTTGCCTTTAATTTAATAGCAACAAATCTGTTTTTGCTTTGTTTTTTGTTGGATCAGCCAATTTTTGCATTTTGGGAATACCTTTGTCCTATTTATTCTCCTCACTCACTTTGTACACTTTTCTGTTCATTCAGAACCAAAATGATTCATGTCCTTACACCCGGTCCACACCTTGGTTTATATATAATGGGAAGAGCCATCCTGTGTGTGATTCACACCTAGGAATGTTGGTTTCGCAGAAGCCAGTGCAGGCATATGAGGAGGATCCGGGCAAGAAAATCCGAAACTGCTAAGTGAATCATGAATGGAGAAAGGATCAAATGAAACCACCAAACCACACAAATGAACACAGTCACGATGCAGATTTGACTTATGCGGATTTGACTGGCTCTGCGCATATCTGAAGGCTGGAATTTTATAGGGCAACAGATAGCAGAGAGATGGAGTGACTTTCCAAAACTTCCTGTATTTGAAGGGCTCCTCTGTCCAATTCCCATTTAAAAATAAAGGACCAGAACTGCTTCCCATCAGCAGTTAACCCCTCATCAGCAGGCTGAACAGAGAGGCATTTAAGACACTTGCTAACAGCCTTCCAGTCTTGGTGCAACTCACTGTTCTTCTTTGTAAACAATAATGGTACATTTATGCATATAAACTGGTACATCCACATCACCTGCAAATCGGTGCCACCTTTTTAGGTAATGCATGTCCTTTGGTCATCAATGGTTTAGTGGCCACCCTACATATATACAACTCAGATATGACTCCAAGTATAATGGGGCCTTCCTTAAAGTGCCATCCAATGTGTCTCCTTTTGCACTGGTGCCCCCACCCTACCCACAAGCCAAGCAACTGGCCCAATGGGCGTGCCATTTAAATTTCCTGGAGCAACATGAGCAGAGGTCATTGTAGGAAATTTCAGTGCTGGCCAGCTCACACACAGCTACCCAGTCCCCAGGCCCCAGGCCCCAAAGCAAGTTGTCCACCTTGGTACAACTCAAGATCTTTGGACAGGACATGATCCATCCATGCAGGAGGGGTGTGTGACCTGCCACCGGAATCCTTCTCCACATTCCTTAAGTTTGCTCCAACCAGATTGGAACTGTTCACAGAGGGCTTCAGCACAAGTCAGGCCAGGAATTTTTCCAGTTAATGCTTCAGCTATGAGGTTGCCTCTCAGTGGTAGGGCATTCCTGCTGCATCTGAAGCTCCCAGGTTCTATCCTCAACACTTCCAAGTTGGGCTGGAAAAAATCCTGCCTAAAACCATGGAAAGCTGTTGCTACCAGCCCGCATCTGAAATGCCACACCTCTGAAATGCTCTTGGACAGAGGAGTTGGATGTGAGGAATTGTGAGTGACCGGTGTGTGAAAGCTGTATGTATATGCACATACATGTAACCTCTGCCACCCAAGCAGACGGTCAGTGTAGCTCCTGGGCAGACGGTCTCAGATTTTGACAGTCCTGAGCTAGGTGGACTTCTGGTCTGCATTTCTATGGGGAGCCTTCCTATGCTCCTAAGGTCCTTTTCTTTGTGCTGCTGCTTCTCCTCCAAATTCTTCTTATGCCCCCAAACATGCCCTGGGAATGAGATCTCTGATCTGACTTAAACTGATCCGACTCAAGTCTCTCTTAAGTTACTTCTCCTGCTGTATAGAATTTATTTAGCTTTTGGGTTCACTCAGTGAAACAGAGAAGGCAATGGTTGGAATGAAGATGGAGGAAAACTTGAAATGGATCCAACAGCAGTGCCGAGTGAATGTGTTTATTTCACTTTCTATATCGTTCACATTTTTTCAAGCAGAATCATTCACATAGGAGGTTAATGCAGCATGACTAACTATTGTAAGGCAGTTTCTGTCCTGGTACAGTCTTAGCTGGTATATCAGCTCCAGAGTGCTCCAAGCCATGAAGCCCACCCTAGTGGCATTGATGGATCGAAGGGCACCTCTCTTGGGTCATGCGTTGAGTGGGTAACTCTACATATTCTCTGAAACTCAAGATTCTACTAATTTAAATAAGCCCCTGAAAGAGGAACAAGGAATAAAAAGCTTTTGGAGTTGTCCACTAGCAGCTGATCCTGTTGAGGCTATCAGAGGGAGAAACAACAGCAGTGAGATGTCTCTTCATTGTGCCTGAATGTAGCCGAAAGCTCCCCTCCCTATTGCTACCAGCATCCAGCATTGAGGCTGCTGGAATGAGTGGAAGAAGGAGCCCTTCTGCCATGGTTAGGTCCAGTTCCATTACTATCTGCTTAAGTATATCAGTAAAAATCTCATGCTTAATCTTGCTTTTCCCCTCCTCCTTCTCAATCCTTTATCCTCTTGTGCTGTGTCTTTTGGTTCAGAAGATTGAAGTCAGAGTCTGTCTTATTTCCTCTCTTTGTAAGCCACTCTGAGAGCTTTTTTTGGCTAAAGGGCAGGTTAAAAATATGACAAAGAAACAGAAAAAATATAAATTCTTCTACTGTAACTCTCCCCTTCATGGATCACTGCCTTGTCATGGTGAAGGGACTTGCGTAGCTCAATGAAGCTATGAGCTATGCCGTGCAGGGCCACCCAAGATGGACAGGTCATAGCAGAGAGCTCTGACAAAATGTGATCCACTGGAGAAGGAAATGGCAACCCACTCCAGCATCTTTGCCATGAAAACCCCATGGACAGTACCAAAAGGCAAAAAGATATGATGCCGGAAGATGAGCTCCTCAGGTTGGAAGGTGTCCGATATGCTACTGGGGAAGAGCGGAGGGCTAGTACTAGTAGCGCCAGAAAGAATGAAGCAGCTGGGTCAAAGCCGAAAGGACACTCAGTTGTGGATGTATCTGGTGGCGAAAGGAGAGTCCGATGCTGGAAAGATCTATACTCCATAGGAACCTGGAAGATCTATGAATCAAGGCAAGCTGGACGTGGTCAAACAAGAGATGACAAGACTGAACATCGACATCTTAGGAATCAGTGAACTAAAATGGACAGGAATGCGTGAATTTAATTCCGATGGCCATCAGGTATACCACTGTGGGCAAGAATCCCTCAGAAGAAATGGAGTAGCCTTCATAGTCAATAAAAGAGTAGGAAAAGCAGTACTGGGATACAATCTCCAAAATGACAGAATGATCTCAGTTCGAATCCAAGGAAAACCATGGAACATCACAGTAGTCCAAGTCTATGCCCCAACCACTGGTGCTGAAGAAGCTGAAGTTGACCAGTTCTGTGAAGGCCTACAACACCTAGAATTAACACCAAAAAATGATGTCCTTATCATCATGGGGGATTGGAATGCTAAAGTAGGAAGCCAAAAGATAACCGGAATAACAGGCAAGTTTGGCCTTGGAGTACAAAATGAAGCAGGGCACAGGCTGGTAGAATTTTGTCAAGAGAATACGATGGTCATAGCAAACACTCTTTTCCAACAACCCAAGAGAAGACTCTACACATGGACATCACCAGATGGTCAACACAGAAATCAGATTGACTATGTGCTCTGCAGCCAAAGATGGAGAAGCTCTATACAGTCAGTAAAAACTAGACCAGGAACTGACTGCGGCTCAGATCATGAGCTTCTTGTTGCAAAATTTAGGCTTAAACTGAAGAAAGTAGGGGAAAGCACTAGGCCACTCAGGTATGACCTAAATCATATCCCTGATGAATATACAGTAGAGGTGACAAATAGATTTAAGGAATTAGACCTGATAGACAGAGTGCCTGAAGAACTCTGGACGGAGGTTCACAACATTGTACAAGAGGTAGCAACTAAAAGCATTCCAAAAAAAAGAAATGCAAGAAAGCAAAATGGCTGTCTGAGGAAGCTTTACAAATAGCTGAGGAAAGAAAGGAAGTGAAAGGCAAGGGAGAAAGAGAAAGATACACCCAATTGAATGCAGAATTCCAGAGTGCCTCCTTAAATGAACAGTGCAAAGAAATAGAAGAAAACAATAGAATAGGGAGGACCAGAGATCTCTTCAAGAAAATTGGAGATATGAAGGGAACGTTTCATGCAAAGATGGACATGATAAAGGATCAAAATGGCAGGGACCTATCAGAGACAGAAGAGATTAAGAAGAGGTGGCAAGATTACACAGAGGAACTATACAAGAAAGAGCTTAACATGAAGGGGTGGTCACTGACCTTGAGCCAGACATCATGGAATGTGAAGTCAAATGGGTCTTAGGAAGTCTGAGCAACAACAAAGCTAGTGGAGGTGACAGTATTCCAGCTGAGCTATTCAAAATCTTAAAAGATGATGCAGTAAAAGTGCTACACTCAATATGCCAGCAAATTTAGAAAACTCAACAGTGACCACAGGATTGGAAAAGGTCAGTTTACATTCCAATTCCAAAGAAGGGCAATGCCAAAGAATGTTCAAACTACCGCACCATTGCACTTGTTTCACGTGCTAGCAAAGTTATGCTCAAAATCCTACAAGCTAGGCTCCAGCAGTATGTGGACTGAGAACTACCAGAAGTACAGGCAGGATTTCGAAGAGGCAGAGGAACTAGAGGTCAAATTACCAACTTATGCTGGATCATGGAGAAAGCTAGGGAGTTCCAGAAAAACATCTACTTCTGCTTCATTGACTATGCTAAAGCCTTTGATTGTGCGGATCACAACAAATTGTGACAAGTTCTTAAGGAGATAGGAGTACCAGACCATCTTATTTGTCTCTTGAGAAACCTATATGTGGGTCAAGAAGCAACAGTGAGAACTGGATATGGAACCACTGATTGGTTCAAAATTGAGAAAGGAGTTCGGCAAGGCTGTATACTGTCGCCCTGCCTATTTAACTTATATGCAGAGCACATCATGAGAAAAGTGGGGTTAGATGAATCACAAGTTGGAATTAAGATTGCGGGGAGAAATATCAACAACCTCAGATATGCAGATGATACCACTCTAATGGCAGAAAGTGAAGAGCCTCTTGATGCAGGTGAAGGAGGAGAGTGGAAAAGTTGGCTTGAAACTCAACATTAAGAAAACTAAGATCATGGCATCTGGTCCTCTCACTTCCTGGCAAATAGATGGGGAAGAAATGGAGGTAGAGACAGATTTTATTTTCCTGGGCTCCAAGATCACCGCAGACGGGGACTGCAGCCAAGAAATTAAAACACTTGCTCCTGGGGAGGAAAGCTATGGCAAATCTAGACAGCATACTAAGAAGCAGAGACATCACCCTGCCAACAAAAGTGCGTATAGTCAAGGCTATGGTTTTCTCAGTTGCAATGTATGGCTGTGAAAGTTGGACCATAAGGAAGACTGAGTGCCAAAAAATTGAGGCCTTTGAATTGTGGTGCTGGTGGAGACTCCTGCGAGTCTCTTGGACCACAAGGCGATCAAATTGGTCAGTCCTAGAGGAGATCAACCCTGACTGCTCTTTAGAAGGCCAGATCCTGAAGATGAAACTCAAATACTTTGGCCACCTAATGAGAAGGAAGGACTCCCTGGAGAGGATCCTGATGCTGGGAACAATAGATGGCAAAAGAAGAAGGGGATGGCAGAGGATGAGGTGGCTAGATGGAGTCGCTGAAGCAGTTGGCTTGAGCTTAAGTGAACTTTGGGGGATGGTGGAGGATGGGAAGGTCTGGAGGAATGTTGTCCATGGGGTCGCGATGGGTCGGACACGACTTTGTGACTAACAAAAAAACCAGTGTAATTCTAGACAGATAATCCATTAGCATAGGGACATCATGGACACAGATCCAGTTTGCACGTCATAGTGGCAAATCATAGGGGTAACTCCTGGGTCATTTGGCCTCTAAACCACCCAGCAGTACAGGGTCTCATGCCATCCTGGCAACCACCAATTGCTCTGACTTGGGGTTGTTTACAGTCACAGAAAGTGGCTCCAAATGGGGTGCACACCCCAGTAAGCCAAGGGCTGATTTAGCCACCATTTATGTCTGCCATGTGGCACTGCCCCTATTCTTTCATGAATATGCTTCATAAATATAATTGTTCCATTTTTAAAAAGTGAGACCTTTTCTTATGCCACCCCAAAATGTAATGTACAAATAGACTTGCAAAGTTCCCCCCACTCTCTCTCTCTCTCTTTTTATTCTTTATTTCCCTTCTGTACTACCCAATAGCCCAAGCTATTAACATGAGATTTCTCCACTGAATGCTTGGTCACTGTATTCAGATCCAAAATTTAATTTTAAAAAAGCAGTCTAGGCCTAATATTTTGCATTAATATCATGACTTGTTCTTTATTTTTTTTTTAAAGTAGCTGAATTTCTTTTCAAGTCTCACATGGGTCTGTATAATATTTGCTGCTGAAAGCCAAACAAGCGTTATCTGTAGAGGAAGTCTGAGTTTGATAATAAAATGTTCCTATACCCAGACAGAGGGAGCATTATTCTGTCGAGTCTGTTCGGCAACTAAGTCTCCCTGCAACAAGAGCTGAGCATGCAAATCCCGCGACGGGAAAGGCGGCACTTTCTGACCCAAACAATGTCTAGACAGACTGAAAACAGATAAATTAACAGGGCAAGCAGCAGAAAGCATCACTCAGAGGCAAACGGGTAGATGTTTGTCACCTCAGCAATGGTTTATACGAAGATTCAAGGCCCAGGATGGTCTTTTGGAAAACACAGTGTGCTCCGTGTTGTTAGCTGTGTTACGAGAACCCCTGCAGAAAGTTCACATTTGCGGTCACAGTAAACATGACCCATCTTTTTACGAGCTGTCCTAATGAGGCTGTTGTATTGGGGGAAAAGTGCCCGTACTGAAGCCGGATTTCAGAAAGCTTTGAGTATTGCGCTCCATGCTGCTGAGCTGTTTCTGTACCTTCTGGGAAAGAAGGAACAGGGTGGGAATGGAGGAGGGGAGGTAGATCAACAAAGGCAGGAAGACCTCTGTCCTAAGGGGAGAATCTCTCAAGTTGGTCTCCTGCAGTTTCTTTAATTCAGTCTGTGAATTAAAAAGACAAAAAAAGATAGCAGGGGAGTTTGCATACATTGTGTGCACTTTTTAATATACAGGGAGTACTTCTTACATAGCTCTGTTCCGTATGTTCCTTCTGTGCCAGCACACACATTTCCTCCTCATATGCATATTCTTGTATGCATTTTTTATTTGGAAAACTAAACTGCAAATTTGGAGGAATGAGTATCTCAAAGGATAATTGAACGCCAGTCCATGTGTTGTACTGGGAAGAGTGAATTTGATGCTTCCTTGCCCAAATACAAGTGGAATGAAAATCTGTCCCATCCTTGGTCTTAATACAGGGTTCTGTGTGTGCTTCTTTGCAACCTTGTTCACTTGTGGTCTGCACCAGAAATGAAACAGGCACCTGATGCAGGCATCTTTCTGCATGTAAAACTGCCTTCTCCTTTGAAAAGATGGAGGGGAACCCTCTTCATGCATTCTCCTGAATATGTAAGGATTTAAACTGGGGATGGAAACTTGTACTGGCCCTGTTCCCAGCATTCCCTTGCGTGTCACTTCCTCTTGTTGAATGGGAAGATCTGGAGAAATGTGCCCAGCCTTCTATATTCAACTCAAGCTGTCTAGGGTCAACCTATAAAGCCCTACATCCCTTGAGACTTTGGGATCCGTAGGATCAGTTCTTCCCATATGTAGCTACCCATGCTCCAAAAAAATAACTTGGAGCCCTTCTTCAGGTCCCCCTAAAATTTGAGACATGGATAAAATCTTTGAGGAAGAGGGCTTTTTAGTGGTGGTCTCCCACTTGTGGAATGTCCTCCATAGAGAGGCTTGCTTGACATCTTCATTACTGTCCTTTTAGTACCAGGCAAAGTCTTTTTCAGAGAAGAGAAATCCCAGGTCTTCAACATCATTCAAACATGCTTCTATTATAACATCAAAAAAAAAAAAATTATAACCACAAAAATGAAAATTCTCTAAAATAACCAGAAACTAAGCAGTAAAAATGCTAATAATAGAATATTGAAATTAAATGTAATCAAATACAACTGGCATTTTTAGAAAGCAATCTTTAATTCAAATAAGGCTAGTGCAAAATCTGCTGTTGCTTCTTTTTAAGAATACTTGATCAAAAATTTACAATAGCCAAATACAAAATCAATATAAATGCAATATTATGCTCATAGCAAATAGAAATTCAAATACAATACAAGCAGCAGAGCAATACAAACTCATGCAAAGTTACTTAGTACAATAATATCCATAATGCTAAATAATGAAATACAAGGAACCTCACCCACTCAGACCCCCATACACACAAGTATGTATGTATGTATGCAGTGCTTTTTTTGTAAAAAAAAAAAAAAAGTGCCAGAACTCACGTCTTGGGGTCACACTTTTACATTAAAAAAGATTTTCAATTCACCAACTTTTTTTGAAATAAAGAACTTATTTACCTTTTGCACGTATCCAGTCATTCTACATACACATAAAATGGTTGCTGCCGGCAGTAAGCACTCAGCGCGCGACCACACGACCAGTCGCAAGCTGAGCAGCGTCCCAAGCCGAGCAGCGCCCTCACAATCAATGCAGACACACAAGCAGCCCACATGCACTATTTTAATGATTTTTGCCGCTGACCTGCTACGCCTGACAGGGCGATTCAAAATCACTTGGAAAAATCCGTTGGAAAAATCCATCAAAAAAAGGTGCTGGAATGCCATTCTGGTGAATTCTTTGACAAAAAAAGCCCTGTATGTATATGTACACACACACACACACACACACAAAAGAACCCTGTCTCTGCATTTCCCTTCCCAGTAGAAAACACTGCAGATAAAGGAATAGGGTGGGTCTTGGGGCCAGAGCTTGGGGTCTTGAGGCCTTGGGGCCAGAGCTCCCGGCTGGCTCCCACTGAGCTGCCTCTCCCCTGCCCAGCCTCCTCAGCTGAGGAAGAGGTGAGGAATAGGCAGTGAGAGCACAGCTAGCCCAGATGTCTCTTTCACGGACCAGCAGGAAATGCCAGTGGACCAGCAGTCGTAAAACACTGGTCTAAATGACTTGGTAGTGGTCTGACTAATATAGAAATAATACATCAAGAATGATGAACCTCAGGCCCGTGGGCCATATTTGGCCAACCCGGGGTCCCAAGCTGACCCTCCAGGGCGTGCCACCAATTGTTTTGTGGTGCCTTGGCTTCTTCTGTGAATCCGTGAAAGATCGAAAAGTCTCCCCTAAAGCTTAGTTACAAGCAGTGGGAGATTTCAGGTAAAAAGAGGCTGGCATTTTTGATTGATTGACCTTGTCCCTGTTGCTAATGGTCCTGCCCACTGTAAGAATGCCACCCCTGAGAGCTTCTCCAAAATGGAATCCAGCCCTGGGGCCTAAATACAACTGGCCTAAATAAATGAATGCATAAATACAGGGGAATTAAGCTTCTTGCTCAGCTGTGCCAGTGGCATGTAAGAAAGTCATAATCCCTTGTCCTATGACTCCCCAGCTTCATTTTAATACAAATGGAAATCGTTGGTAAGGGGGTTACAGCACAGCAAGGCCTCCCACACTCAAGGAACGTAAGGAACCAAACTTCAAGGCTTACATGCCTCCAATGCACAGATCTTTGCCATGGCTGCACCTCAGGCCCTACATTTCATCTACAGGGGGGTTTTGGTCATCTAGATGAAGTAGTGCAGAACAGGAGGGCAGGAGGCTGGGATGCCACCTGGGTATGGCATAAGCCTCTCCTCTGCATGCCCGGCAGAACCTTCTTCCTGGCCGCCATGGCCAGTTTGCAGCGTTTCTTTCCATTCCAACTGGGAGGACAGCAGGGCAGGGCATGGCCTTCAGAATCCCAGCTCTGCTATTGCTGAACCTCAGAGCTGGGACCCCAGTATGGTGTGACCCTGCCCCGTGATGTCCGGAGGATGTCAGGGGCTGGGCCATGGGCACCAGGAGACCAGGACTGTTGGGATGAGAAGGGCTGTTGTTCTTCGTGTGCATTCCAAGGGCACACTGATCTGGTAGGGGAGGAGGAGGAGTGGATGAGGGAAGCAGAGGTGCTTATCTTGAGGCCAGACTCGCCAGGTGCTCAGACAGCTTCTGAGAATAAGGTGGGAGGGGGCTTGGAACAGGGGAGTTTCTCCGAGACAGACTGAACCGGTATGGCTTTCAACCCTATGACACAGTGTTGGCAGAGGAGGGTGGCCCAGTTACAGGACCAGCATGCAGAGAGGAACTGTGCCCCTTCCCAGGAAGCCCCTCCAAAAGAATGGGGACCAAGCATGCTCATAAGGAGAGTTCCTAGACTTCAGCACTAGATTGGGTTCAGTCAACTGCTCTGAATGCTCAGATAGTCATTCTGGGTGATTGTGCTTCTGGGAAATGCTTTGGTTCATAAATAACTTTTTTCAAGAAAGGTCTGTGTCCTTGAATATGTGAAGCAAGGAAACCTAATTCATGACAGAGACCAGGGACACAGAACTTGAGACAAGATAGAGCGCAAAGTCCAATAACAAAGTCAAAGTCATAATCACAGAACAGGCTTAAGTCAGGAACTAGGAGGAGATATCAGGGCAAGACATGGACATGTCACGGACAAGTCGAAGTCTGAGAACCAGGAAGACAAACAGAGCTGTGGGTACCCTGAGGCAGGATAACTGGCAAAACAGGATACATGGCGAGGGTTGGGCAAGATTCAGGAGCTGACCCACAGCTTACAGGAAGACCTGCATTGCTGAGGCAGCACGACAAGGCAGGATACACGGCAGGAACCAGATGCAGCAAGAGTCAGGCAAAGTGCAGGAACTAACCCACACCACAGCTAGCAGGAAGACCTGTGCTGCCGAGGCCACTTCCGGAGGGCTTGCTTCCCTGAGGGCTCCCAGCTGATAATATCAGGAGACTGAGAGACCCGGCAGGGCCTGGGACCGATCCTGGGTGTTCTCGTTCTGGGCATGGATGGAGGCGCAGAGCAGCCCAGATCCTGACCGGGGCCATGCAATTGCATTCTAGGATTCATCATCATCATCATAAGATGGATGTTGAAGCCTTCGTTCAAGCCAGTGAATTCTGCATTGGTTGCCATTCTCTGGAGTGCTATTGCTGACATGCAGATTGCCACGATACTTAAATGTAGTTCTAGGAATCCAGCTTTCCTGTTTCCAGCCTTGTTTGTCTGAGCCTGTTGCCTGGATCTGCTCAGCCATTCTGGCCAATAGCCTCAGTGAAGAGAATAGAATTTGCTCTATTTAGGAAACTTAAAGGCTTGGAAATCTAAACACTGAAACTAACACAAAATGGTTGCAAATGACACTGTTGGAAAAGATTGACTGTTATTTTATAGTTTGTGTTTACTGGCAATTTCTGTAGACACAAATTACCTTAATGAGATACAAGCATCGTCATTTGCAGTTGGTGTTGTCGTACCAAAGTTCCAAGAGCTGGGAATGACAATATATTTAAATGGATAGAAAATAAATAATTTGCCACATCGGGGCTGTCAAAACGAAACAAGCCAGGCTGTGATTAAAAGCAGTTATAGCTCTAAACCAGAGGCTGCTTTTCCAAAGCTGTTGTGAAAACAGCAAAAGAAGCAATTTTCTTAAGTGCATTTCAAGTGACTGATTAAAAAAAGAAAGAAGTGAACTTATTGCACAATACACTATAAAAAAGCTGGTTTCAAGCGTCCAAAAGATGCTAGTCTTGATTCAGCACAATTTTAATCAGTTTTTCTTCCTAAAGAGTTGAAAGTGGCTGAAGTGTGTGTGTGTGCATGTACTAGAAGAGATTGTGGCCCCAAACATCAACCTGTTCTTCATCTATCAGTGCTGTTCACTTTAGCAGTGGCACACAGTGTAAATGATTAAAGCTACCCTTTTGCAAATCCAAATATTTTAGTATTGTCTTAAGTCATCTGCAATTGATATTAAGGTTCATCTTGATTTCCATTTCATTTCCAGAGTCTTTGCTGCTAGCACAAACTTATTATGTTACTCTTTAATAACAACAATTTATGGACAAATGTTGTTACACTTTTCATCTAATTCAAGTGTATTACTGATTTTAAATCTGGGTTTGTTTTGGCTTTGTAAAACTGCACTCCCGGTCTAACTGTATGCATGTCCATTTATTCAGCAATTTCCACAAAGACATTCCTTCCCTAATTTAGCCTTGGTTTATTTTTCTTTTTTTCCAGTTTCCCATATATTAGGGATGGGTAGGAAATTTACTATGTCAATTTTAAAAATGTGAATTTAAGAATTTCATGCTTTCAACAGATAGGTAAAGCAAGACAGTTGCATCTTGAAGGTTGCACTTTTCTAAGCTTTGCTATGCTCATTGCTGGGAGTAATTCACACACAAATGTGCATGCTAGGAAAAAGAATGTACAAAACATGCAGTTTAAAGAAAGGTGGGCACAAAAGGGACACCATTGAAATCTTGGAAAGAATGTGCACATCTGGAAAAATGTACATAGACAATTCAAATTTCCATGCAGACTTAAGAAAAGTGTACATAGATGCATTTCACTGAGATACAGGAACAAGGCAGCAGTACAACGATGAAAGTTCTTGGGGAAAATGTGTTTTAGAAAATATGGACAAAAAGTACATGTTTCTATGCAAAATTGAGAAGACAGCTCCGAGACGTATTGCAGAAGCAGCACAGAAAAAGTTTAATCCTGAAAATACGATATATCTTTGCAAGAGTGAACTTGTCATATCTGTCCAGCCTTGACATATCCCCACCCTACTCTCTGCCACCCATCTAGCCTTTCACCAAGCTGGTGTGCAGAGCAGAATCCTATGAGTTGATTGCAATGTTCAAGGTGGGCATGGGTTCCCAGATCATCATACAGCGTGAGTGGAGATTGCAAAGACACAGAGGCAAGTGCAGGGGCTGGCAATCCTGCCCCAAATGCAGTATCAGCAACACTAGAATCTAGCAAATGGTTTTATACTAGACAACCAGTCAGCAACTCTTGCAGACCTGTCGAAAAGTGCTTTCCGCCCCCACCCTGGCAAGGTCAGTCCTAGCATTAGGCAGGGTTCTCTGGTCACCTCAAGCAGCACATTTTAGACATCATGAAAGAGCAGCAGATAGTTATCTGATTTGTTCTTCTAACGACAATTTGATTTATCAGATTGGATTTTAACTGCCGGGGAGGGAAGAGATGCTTGGGGGATTTTCTGCCTCGTGTTGAAATAACCTGACTGCCTTCGACTTCTGTGCCCTGTGCCTTGGGAGGAGGGAGCTCTGTCCCAGGCAGCAAATTGTCTTGGGCTGACTTAGCATCCCAAAGCCATGGATCAGTGGAATACTACAAAGGTGCAATCCAGTAGGGATGCCCAGAATTTTCCTAATATGTGTTATGTATGCATGGATGTGAGGAGTGGCAGGGAGAGTCTTGAATTTCTTGGAGGAACAACATGAAACACATTTAATATAAATAAGTATAACTTTTATTTATTTAGGGTGCAGTCCAGTTCAGATGCCTGTAACTCTCTGGACTCAGAGGATTTGGGGCATTCTACAGAGGCGGTGAGAGTTGGACCATAAGGAAGGCTGAGCGTGGAAGAATTGAGGCCTTTGAATTGTGGTGCTGGAGGAGACTCCTGCAAGTCCCTTGCACCACAAGGTGATGAAACCGGTCAGTCCTAGGGGAGATCAACCCTGACTGCTCTTTAGAAGGCCAGATCCTGAAGATGAGACTCAAATACTATGGCCACCTAATGAGAAGGAAGGACTCCCTGGAGAAGAGTCTAATGCTGGGAACAATTGATGGCAAAAGAAGGGGACGGCAGAGAATGAGGTGGCTGGATGGAGTCACTGAAGCAGTCGGCATGAGCTTGGGTGGACTCAAGGGGATGGTGGAGGACAGGAAGGCCTGGAGGAATGTTGTCTATGGGGTCACGATGGGTTGGACACGACTTCGCGACTAACAACAACAACAACAGAGGATAGGAGGACCATGGGATGAAGGCCACTTTTGCACTCCTGCTGCCCTGCACAGCACTTAGATGGCCAGTTTTGGCTAATTGCAGTGTTTTGTATGGTGAGGGAAGAAGGCTGCAGTGCAGCATGTTGGAAATGTTATATGAAGAGGAAAGAAGGAGGAGGAAGAGGAAGAGGAAGAGGAGTACCACCAGGACTCAGGCAGCCCAAGTCTCTTTCCTTGACCCCTGGATATGCCACTTTACCTCTTCTCTGAGGTGGCTCTTTCAGCTTCAGAGAAGCAACTGCATGAAGTACAGGGGAGCAGAATGGTGGGGGGGATATTGACTTGAAAATAGACGCCTACCTGCTTCCACAGACATTAACCTAGAATTAGTTTTTTTTGTTTTTTTAAATAGTCGTCTGAATGCTTGTGAAAATTAAAGCAGGCAGATTCTTTTTCACTAGCTCAGTTAACAGGTGCAAACTTGTAGATAAAAATTTGAACTCTCGGTCTCAAATGAGCATTTCTGGATCAACATTTCAACCTCTCTTGAATCACCAAGCATTGGCAGGTATTATAAAAGCAATGAGTGCCTGACATGGTGCTGAAAACCGTGTCATGGCCCCAGCTTATAAATAAGACATATTCTGGGCTTCTTCGGCTTGGCTGAAGTTGTAAACACATTGTATAATCACACAACTGGGCCATGACCCATTTGTTAGCAGCCGTGGGAGGGAAGACATCAAAGGCAGGGATGGTCCCCCCAGACAAACTATGACAGCTACACATCTGGAAGGAAGACTGGATTTGAAAATACTTTGATTAATAAAGGCACTAAGGAGTTTTCTCTTTTAATAAATCCCCATGTCAGCTTGGCCATGAAAAGTGTGCTATCATTAAGAGGATGGAAGCGCATCAGTGAATTGCGGGAGGCCAGGCATAGCTTGCCTCATGGTGCAAAGCAATCCTGAAATTGAGAATAGGCAGAGGTTGGCCTGGTCATCCACACAGACCTTTGGGAAGCCTAGATGTCCTCGGAATCTTTTCAGAGATTTCTGGGTGAGAAGATCAACAATGGTGGAAAGCTTCACAGAATGGTGAAAAACTTGCAGTGGCAGAAAGTGTCAAAAACCTGCAATACAGTTTTCTCTGCACTAACAGCTTCCTTTGCAAAGTGTATTTATAACAGCATGGGCTATCTCCTTCCTCATTTACCTTCTTTGACTTTTATTTTCTGTAATAAGAGACAAAAATAACAGCAAAATGTGGAAGGGGAAAACTGTAGACAGAACACCTGTAGCAGGAAAATAGGAAAAACAAATACATCCTTTTGTAATAACTGTTCATTACACCATTTATTAAAACAGAAAAACAATTGAGACTTCTGTTACACACACACACACAGACACACACACAATTGTATATATATCTCAATATAAGCAGTTGATCTATCTAAATAAGCTTTGAGATGAAACAGAATGGTAAGCTATCTGTTCCAAGAGCAGAAAGATCCTCAGTCTGTTGAATGATATGGGGTGGATGATTATCCTTCCAGGTTTGGAACAGAAGCTTCCTTGCACTGGCTAGGCCTCACTAAGTCTGCTTTTGCCTCCCATCTGTTAATCCCCACTGCACAGGGGTGTAGTTTAAATAGGCATGGGCATCCACAATCGTCACTGATTTTTCCAGAACGACACCTATGTGAACAGTAAGTTCCAACCAGAAAGAAGCCCCTGTGTGGCCTGTATCCTGTGCCTCAGCATACATCTGCATGAATCGCATAGCCAACATTTGGTCAAGCTGGTCAGCTTTTTCTTAAGCAAGCTCTGTGTCGTCTGTTACATATGAATCACCAAATTTAGTTAAGTTGGCTCCAGTTTTAAATCTACAGAAATAGTAGATTTCTGGGCACTTTGTGCAGTTACTTATGGAAGTTAAAGGAATGATACTGCATGAAGTGTCCCAATTCCCTATTCCATTCCTCTTCAACATAATGAACAACTATGTCTTATATTCCAAAAGATATTTATACACAGTTGTTGTATGCTTCACTTTCTGTAAAGGTCCAATTAATTCCTCCAACAATATAGGAAATGCTGACGTTCTCGTCAATAAAGGCCCATGTAAAGGCACCAGAACTGAATAGATTTCCAATGGATGGATAAGCAAGATCTGTGCCACAGAGCTGAAAATGGTACAAGTTAATTGCCCTATCCTAGTAAGTGATGCAAAATATGCATTTCACAATCAGCCCAGTTTCTCCACAAATTCCTTCTCCCATAAAGTTAACATTGCAAGCAAATAGAGGTCCAATTACAGCATATCTGCTGAAATACACTCTGGTCTAGTCTCGCAACAGAATCATGGGATGGTGCAGTGAACTTTGTGGCAAAGAACCAGCTGCCTTAAGGGCAGCAAGTAGATGAAGATCACCCCAGACCATTCTTCCGCAGCACTCATCCTCCCTTCCCCAACAGGTCTTCTGTTGCCAACAGTTCTGCAGGACAGATCTCTTTTGTGTTAATATTTTGAATACTGTTTATGATTGTTTTTATTAAATTATTGTTAATATATTTTGTAAGTCCCTTTGGGATTTTTTTCATGAAAGGCTGGATGTAAACAACTGTATGAAAGGAAGGACAGATGGATGGAAAGGGTCCAGAGGTGGGCAACAAAAATGATCCAGGATTTGGAAATATTGCCCTTTGAGAGAACTGGGTCTGTTCACCTGGAGAAGGGAAGACTGAGCGGGACATGATATCACTTTACAAGTAGCTGAAAGGCTGTCACAAAGAGGAAGGGCAAGATCTCTTCCCAGTCATACCAGAGTGTAGGACATGGAATAACCAGTTCAGGTTGCAACAGCTCAGATTCAGGCTAGATATCAGGAAGTTTCCTAACTGTCTGAACATTATGGCAGTGGAACCAGTTGATCTCGTGGACTTCCCTATGCTACAGGCATCCAAAACCCAGTCATCTGAGTGGAATGGTGTGAACTGGTGTCCTCCAACAGCAAAGGGTTGGATTCAAGGGCCTTCTAGGCCACTTCGGTCTATGAATTTCTGCCTTTTGTGCAGCTGTTCATGGTGGGGGTGGGGCGTGGGGAGAGAAAGAAGAAAGGAAGGAAGGAAGGATGGATGGGTGGGAAAGTGGAAGTGCTATGGAGCAGTGGCAGGGCACTGGGTGGGTGCACAGAAGATTCCAGTTTCGATCTGCAGCATCCCCAGGTAGGGCTGGAAAAGCCTGGAAGGATGCTGCCAGTCCTGGCTAACAATACAGGGCTAGGTAGCCCCAGAGTCAGATTTGGAATAAGGTGACTTCCTACATTCCTACGAAAAATGGGAGACTGTGTGAGATATTGTGTGTGTGTATAAGAGAGAGGGAGTGAGAATGGATTTGTGCGGGCTCACCAACTAAGGCTTATACAACAAGCTTATTCATGTCCCCAGATTTGCCCAGTTCCCTGAATCTTTAAATTCTGGGTCCAAAAGACACATTTCCAGGTCAATATATCAACCTTTCTTGAATTGGCAGGTATTACAAAAACACGTCGCCTTGGACAAACAAAATAGGAAGCAGGCGCAACCGGTTAATGGCCTTTTATTTACACCCATCAGCTTCTTCGCTTCCTACTGGCCCGACATAACTGTTCAAGCTATGGGCTTTTCTGGGGATGGGGAGGGGGGGAGGCATTTATCATGCCATACCTCCAGCAAGATGTTCTGCGAAATCCCAGCTCTCTTGTTACATTGTTTCTTCACTGAAAGGTGTGTAAGTCAGGTCACCTGTCAAATGTTTTATGGCTGGTGAATCATTTTTATTAGCTTTGAAAGCTTCACCCCCTTCCCCACCTTTCAACTTCATTAACCTGCACCTTAGCCTCTATACACAGTTGTGGGCAAATCATATCCCTTTCTTCATTAAATCTGGCTGATTTATGTCCCCTGTAAAAATGAAGAGCAAAAGTTCTCTGTTTAAACAGTTAGTGTAACAAGCCTCTGAATGGAACAGAAAGGAGTTTGTTAAGAGAATGCAAATATTTGTCATTGCAGGTGACAGCCCTGTTGCTTTCTAAGAGGGAAAAAGCATGTTGCTGTTCTTTCATCTCCTCTTACATGGATGTGCATCCTGCATACCTCTTTGCTCCTTTTGAACAGCAGACGAGCGCTGGAGCATAACCGGGGAATTGGCTCATCAACAGAACTGATGAAAAGGGAACTGGCTCTTCAGGTGGCCATGGTCCTTCATTACTCAGGACAATCCTGCATTTGAAAGACATGTGCCCAGTTCGAGGATAAAGAACCATAGGAAGAGAAACAAGGGGCCTTGGAAGTGCTTATCACCTGAATGGCAAACAGATCCTTCCCCAGAATGGTGAGGTGTTTTGCCTTTCTATCAAAATTCTAGTAGCATTTATATATTTGTATAAATGGTAGTAATCTGCTCAGACAGCATTAGTTCTTAGGTTGGTTAGATATGTACTAAATACGTTCAACTCTTTGCTCTCAGCTTCTGATGATGCAGTCCTCTTTTTCTGGAAGTGCACAAGTGACCTTGGTGGCTTTGGAGATGGACAGTGTACTCCTCCACACTCTTTGGAAATGACAGGTAAGTACTTCTAGGGACAAGAGGTTGCTTTCTAGGCAGGACTGAACCTCACACAATTCATAATCTAGAAATGAATAGGGATGATCTGTCTCATGGCTTAGCTCTTCTATGACATGTTTGCAGATTTGTTCTACTACATCCAAACCCCAGAACATTTTGTAGCATCTAGGCTAGAATGACATGGGATGGCCAGGGCTTGGGCCTCAGGGAATATCTGACTTCACCACCCAGGCTATTTCCGGAACAGGTCTCAAATCCAGTAGAATGCAGCGGGCTTTGAGTCCATTCCAGAAATAATCCTCTTTCCCTGCCCTTCTCCAAAGGGAGTCGGTTTCTGGTGATCAAACTCTGCATTGGAAAGTAACGCACAGGCATACACCTCATGCTAAAAATTAATCATCTCAACAGGTCGCCTCATGCCACACTATCTCTGGCTTACAAAATGCATTGCAGACATTCATTTCTGTCCCATCCAATTTGTGGCTCTAGATGATGCCTTAAAAGACGCAGAGTAGAAACCCATGCAGTGTGTGGGCTTCAGGGTAGAGGAGAAAGCAATCTCCTGTGGCAAACCTTTAGTGAAATGCTATTAAGGATAAATCTTTTATTGTACTGTCCTGCAGGCAGACTGGTATTAAAAATCTGTATTCTCAGCACAAATGATGTTTCCAATTTAGAGACAAGAAAGAAACCCCCTAGACTTGGTTTTCAGTGCTGGTGACTGCCAAAGAGCTGGTAAAGCACCCGAGGAACTCTTTGATATAATGTAGATGTCATTGTATGCTTGCCACCAGCTCTTCACTGACCAGAGGTAGACTAATTCCTAAGTAGGAAAGATGCATTCACTCACATTAATGCTGTCCCATTCTTGCCACTTCTGTTTCGGCCCATTCAATCTCCACTAGTTTATTACTCTTACTTCTCTCTCTGTTCTCTCTGTCATCTTGCCATCTAGACTATAAGCTTCCTGTTTCAGGGGCCTTTCTCTTCATTCTATTGCTCTGTAAAACACCCCCACTCCATGTAGCTATGATTTTCCAAGAATCCAGGTCTCTTGTGCCAGGAACTGGAGTTTCTCCTTCATGCATTCAAAAGCCACATACTGTTTTCTTTGCAAAGTGTCCCTTATTGACCAAAAGCATAAATAGAAACATAGAAACAAAGCGAGCCAGAGGGGTCTCCTGGGCCATCTAGTCTGACCCATCTCCAGCCAGCTCCACTCATGTAACCCCCAACATGGGGTTGTCCAGTATTTCCTTGAACACCCTCACTGGTAGGGCCTCCACCACCTCCCTTGGAAGCCCATTCCATATCCTAGGGGTCCTCACCCTCAGGAAGTACTTCATAACATCCAACCTGAAGCCTGATTCCTTGAGCTTTGCCCCATTGGAATGTGTCCTGCCCTCCACTACAAGGAAGAACAGGTCACAGCCTTCCTCCACATGACATCCCCTCACCTACCTATAATCACTAAAAGATCCACTCGGGGTTTCCTCTTCTCCAGGCTGAAAAGACCCATTTCCCTCAATATTTCCTCATATATCGTCCCTCCCAACCCAGCTACCATTCTTGTGATCCTGTGCTGAACCAATTCACCCCAAATAAATATCTGCACATGCACAGAGTGGTTTTTTGAAGCCAGTCTAGTAATCACCTCCAGGAATCTTCCTTATGAGCATGTCTGGACTTCTTCCCCTTGGGAGGGGGCACTCTGAGAGTGAGCATGCCTCCTCTTCATGCTCCAATCCTCTAATTGGGTCACGCTCCTCTGCTGATGCTGCATCATGGGGTCAAGAGCTGAGGCTGCCTGATCTGTGTCTGAAAAGCTCCCCTGATCCGGGTCCTCTCCCATGAACTGTACATCTTGGTTATTCCTAGGAACTTCTGCCCCCTGGGGCGTCTGGCCTTGAGACGCACATTTCCGGTTCTCTCATCCCAGAATCTTGGCTCAGCTCACATTCCTCGGCAAGCCATGCAACAGAAAAGCCATGCAAATGGTGTGAGGCTCAGTCATCTACAAGCTGTTAAGAGTCGAGCCAGCAGTGTCCAGTTGTAAGTCACAGACCTTGCTCCCACCCTCAGTAGAGTTATTTCTGTGGTCACTCATGCTAAAGAACATACCTATCCATGGCTACAAGCCATGATTTCTATATTTATTGCATTACATTTGGCAGAGAACCCAAAATAGCTTACAAGATCCTCCCCTTTACTTTTTTATCCTCATAACAACCCTGTGACGTAGGTTAGGTTGAGTGTCTGTGACTGGCCCAAAGTCACCTGGTGAGTGGAGACTATAACCCAGATTTCCTGAATCCCACTCTATCCTCTGTGCCACACGGCCATCTTTGTCTCCAGGGGCAGCATGTGGTTTGTCTTCAGATACAGTTGATGTAGCTGGTGGAGCAACTCTAGGAGACGGCTATGCCCACCCTGTGGTCTCTGTGGACACCTAATTGGCTGGACAGGTATGCCAACCAAGATCCAAGGGTAGGCATGGGGAGAGCAAAGCTGAAGCTCTATTTTACTCTAATCTAACATTCTGAAAAACTGCATACAGGAAAGAAATTCTGTCCAAGAAAAACCATTGGATAAATTTTCAAAGGGAAACAAACACCAGGTACATCTGTCAGTTTTGTTGAACTTGGGCTCTTGCACCAGCAGAGATGATTTTGCTGTTCAGGCATGACTGTTCCTCCTTATTCAGGGAGTTCATATTTGTTCAGCTCACAAAACCTGCCTGTTTGTGGTTTCTGCTTTGGTATGTACAGAGGAATGGTGCTGTTCTAACCTTTCTCCTCTCCTGCTGGAGTAAGAGTTCAAGAAACCAACGTTAAAGGAGACTCGGGGCAATGGCACAAAATGACAACATATATACATGACACTGGTAGTAATTAGAGGGACATCATGCATCATTTGTCTTGGCCCTTTCTGAGGAAAGGTGAACGTCATTTGACTGCTATTTGCACCCCTTGAGGCAAAGGGAAAGCTTTTCTGCTGAAGAAGAGAACTAGCATGACAGGTGTGGGGAGAACGAGAGCCCCTCTGGTGCTTCCTCTATTTCGGAGTTAGCCCTCCTGCCTCCACGAAGGTTAAATGATATTGGCCCACTCTCTATGAAAGTCACCCAAAATGAAGCCCATCTCCAGGGCAGCAATGTATGTACCACCAGAAAAGAATTTATGCACCACCATCATCACAAAAAAAGCACAAAAGGGGACACAGGGTTGCATCACATTTGCTCCCATTTATATGCCTAGAGGCAAATCCAGAGTGAGACACAGCTGGGGAGACCTGTGCACCCAGCTGTTCAGTCCAGCACCAGAAGTTGCTTAATGGCAACTTCAAGATTGCTGTGCTACCTTCTTATGGTTCTTCATCTTCATACTGGATGGTTCTTCAAAGAGAGGACTGTTCTCTCTGAAGTGGGACAGGTGGCCACTTGCTTTCAGGGTCTGCACATGGGCCCTATAAATCAGCAGGGATGTATTTCCTACACTAAACTTTTCCAGGAGGACATTAATCTCTCTCAAGATCTTCTAAACTTGAGTTGTAGAAGCAGAGTTCACAAACTTCCCTAAGGCAATGACAAAAAGGAGACAGAAGGTGAAAGAATGAAAAAGCCTGGCCCTTCAGTTTCAAAAATATTGCACTGGTTATTTTTTCACTCTGGACCTGCAGTTCCACTAGTGAAAATTACAAACCGAAAGAAAAACTGAGATGTCACCCAAGAAAATTCCCCTGTGAGACTGACATAAAATAGGAGCAAATTTTCAGTTTCATTGCTAGCCACACCAGCACTTTCATCTTTATCAGCCAAGACTGATGAGAGAGGAAAGAGGGACTAACATGTCCCTCCAGTATGAAAACTGTGTAGCTCTCCCTCCTGGTTTCATGGAAAGGAGGCTTGTCTTTGTTACAGAGCGGCCACTTATCCCTCCCAGCCCAAGTTCAGTTTAAGGACAAAGAGCCTTAAAGGATAAGAGGGACAAGCAGGAAGGTCTTGAAGTTACCCCTCAAGCGCTTAGAAAACAGACGGATCAGCCAAACAGATCACCCTTTGCAACGATCCCCCAGGCAGGAGATTAAGTGCGTTTCTATCCCGGTAATAATAATGACGTCTCAATTGCACCTGTATAAATGAATTAGTGCGTGCAAATTTCATGCAAATCGGTGTCCTCTCTTTTCAGTGTTGCATGTCTCCCTTTCTGGCAATGAATAAGGGGCCACCCTACTTTGCCCTGTGTCAGGATTGTAAAGATTATGCACCCTTTCAGCTGCATTCCGTCCTTGCCAAGGGCACCCCTTTCTGTATCATGCCAGCTGAACCCAGCTGGGATTGTGCCCCACAGGCTCATTTGCGCAAACCATGGCCCAGTGGCGTGAGGGACATCAGATCTGGGTTTCTCTCAGGCTGTGGGTGAGCTGTGCAGAATTTGCAGCAGGATGTAGCTCAAGGCGTGAACTACAGGAAGCCAAACACTGCATACACAGGCAGATTCAGGCTGGATTTTCTCAGTGTCAAATGTGCCAGTTTGGCCCCATCATTACCCCTTCCCTGGAAGAGCTAATCATAGTAATACACTGGAGATGATCCAACAACTGGGTCATAAAGGTTAGTCACTTTGTAATTACAGAGCAAGTAAGTGAAGAAGCCACAGATTTCTTGGTGGTGAGAAATATTCTTTGCTACACGGGTGGGAAGAAGTACTGAAAATCCACACGGTCGTTACACTACTAAATAAGCTTGATCTTGTAGGCTACCTTGATGGGAGTCTACCTGTGGAACCATATGAAACTGTTTAGCACTCCTCTGAGTAAGAGCATCATGGGCGTATTAACGCGATGGAACTGGGAAGCCTGCAGCAGATGAAGCTACGGCTTACCTCTAGACAAAATCTAGTTATACAAGACCAGAGACAGAATCAATAGCAGGTTCCCAAGGAGGCTTAGTTTTGACCCTGAAGAGGCCTAAGAGGGTTTTGCAAATGCAGATGTAATCCATGAGGCAAAAACCAAAAGAGCAATATTTGTTTCAGCTCTTCTTTCAAGCTTCACAAAGCTAGACAGATAGA
The DNA here is from genome assembly GCF_004798865.1 of Varanus komodoensis. Lineage (NCBI taxonomy): Eukaryota > Metazoa > Chordata > Lepidosauria > Squamata > Varanidae > Varanus > Varanus komodoensis. Next base: position 11,890,236 of record NW_025336481.1, on the reverse strand, counting down.
CGGATCGATGGGCAGGCAGGTTGGGAACTGCATCCTTGAATTCCAGACCGGTGTTCTATTTTCAAAGCACTTAGACCTCTTGCTGAACTGATAACAGATTCATGAGCTGCACCGGCTGACATTTTATTTGAAATTTCCCAGGCGGTAGCAGGGGTTGGGGGGAGGGTAGGGCAATGTAAAGAGCTCAGCACGAAGAGCAAAGCTGCATTTGGGCTTGACAGCCAGCTCTCGTCCATCACGCCGGCCCTTCAGGATGGCTCATGGATAGAAAACCAGGGAAGCCAAGTTTTTAAAAAACCGCATGCGGCATCTGGTGTTGATTAAATTCGGAGGCAGCCCCTAGGATCAGACGGAAGGCATGACACTTGTCATGGCTCTCAGACTGTGGTAATACAAAATGCCACTGACCGTCCAATGGTGTCAGCATTGTGTTTGCAACCCGCGCCTCTCCGAAGCAGCTCTGAGAGGTATTCAGACTGTACACTACACATTGTAATGCTGTCAAGATGTGCTGGGATCAGCAAGCCCAGAGTGGCTTGAAGAACCCGTCAAGCACAGGGAAGCAAAGGGCACGACGAGGGCAGGAGACAAAGCCGATGCCCATGTCTGCTATTTTCCTCCTATCCTTTCCTGTTTAAAGCCAGTGCCATGTCAAGTCGCAGGGCTGCCTTCAGAGACTCACCCTGAACTGGGGGAGAGGGCAAAGTGGTCGACGTGGACCGGGGCAGATCTAAGTTCACATCCTATCTGTGCTGTGCACCCCAAAGAAGCAAAGTTGGGGAAGTCCCACCGCGCTTAGCACACTCTATTATGAGTGGTGCTGAGAGGAAAAAAGGGGTATGTGGGAGGGAATGCAGTGTCTTCATTTTTTGAAGGAACAAGCCTTTGTTAAATGCTATTTAGTGCACCATCCAACATGGCTGCCTGTAACCCTCGGAGCTGGGCAGGTTACAGGCATCTAATGGTAGCTGCAGGGACACTGAAGCTACAATTTATTGCCCTCCAAATTCCCTTCCCCTCCTACTGAGGAGCAGAGGTTGAGGTGCTGCTGGGATTCTTTGAGGGGCAGTGGTACCTCACTCCTCCCTTTCCTCTGCCCTTTCCTAAAAATGGTCTTCAGTCTTCAGTTCTAAAGACGGTCTTCAATCTTCAGAGTGCAGCCAATGCAGAAAGGGCCATGCTGGCTGCAAGATCAGAATCCCATCTTTGGACATCTTTTCCAAAGTTGGAGCTGGGTCTCTGACGATCCACCAGGAGTGTCAGAAGTTCATAGGGTTGTACTCTTATTTTTTGTTATTTATGATGTACAAAACTACAGTGCCAGATTCTGGTTTAAAAGTATGACATTGCATTGATATCCTCCCTTTCTTCCTCTTGTGAGAAACCCAGGCCAGCTTGCTTAGGCTTCTTCCACCCCCTTGTTTCCTCACAGCAACCCTGGGTAGGAGGTTGGGCTGAGCGTCTGTGCCTGGCCCAAAGCCACCCAGTGAGGCCCATGGCTGAGTGGGGACTACAACCCAGATCTCCTGCGCCCCAGCCCAAGACTCTCAGACCTCTACCATACTGTAAATTATTACTGTGTACAGGAGATCAGATTACTTTCCTGCAAATGCTGGTTAGAAAAAGGATGCATTCAATACGTTCTGAAAGAAGCCGACTGAGGAGCTGCAAGAATGCTTTCAGTATGGTTCAAATGTACTGAAGGTCAGTTTACATGTTCTGGCGTTCCCTGGCCATTTTCTAACATTATGCTCAGAATTGTTGGCTTTCTGCATTATTCTCCCATTATCTTTGAGGAATGCTAGTAATTGCTTGGAATAACGCTGAGTTCCACGCTAGGGATGTGTGTGAGAAAATTCCTGTAGAGCACAGCTGAGAACTTGGGACCCTCCAAACATTTTGGTCTACAGCTCCCATCACCCTTCCCAATTGGCTGGCTAAAGTTGAAGGGAGGTGTTGGTCAAACCATTTGGAGGGTCACAAGTTGCCCATCCTCCCATTGTTTGAAGATTTGGGTTCACAAAATGTGTACCCTTTAAACACAGAATGGCATGAAGAAAGGTGACTAAAAGGGTATTGTGTTGGAAGAGGACAACATGTCTGTCTGTTAATAACAGAACAAAAGTTTCTCCTGTTATGACCTGTTTTCAGCTTTCATTTATTCATTTACTCTGTTGTATTGTTCTGAACAAATGCATGGATGCAAATATTCTTTAGACTGGAAAAGTTGGGATATTTGCATTCCTGATTTTTATCCATCTCACCTGGTGCTACTTAAACTAGAGCACCCAGGATTTCCAAATACTCTGGGATATGCCCTGCCTGCCACCAATTTCTTTGATGTCTGCTCCATCAATGAACATGTTGATCTGTGGAATAGTAGGCTGAAGGGAGCTGTTAACACAGTGGATTTTGCCCAGCTTATCTGGTGCAGGTGGGTTGTGGGAGAGTTGGGAAGAATGACATGACAAGGCAGCCTACAAGATTACTTGATGGTGCCTGACAATCAACAGTAGCACAGAGCATTTTCAGAAGATTTTTATTGCTACATTGGCAGCTGCCAAGAGATTTTTCACCTCTTCTACTGCAGCACCTGTGCAGAACTATCCAGCAGAAGTACACTGGGTGGAGAGTGGCCATGGAAAGCCCATGTCTCTGTCCAGATGGTGAAGGATCAGCTGTTCAATGAATTTGGACCCTACTTCATGGCCCAAATACCTCTATTTCAGTAGACTTGGGGGCTGCCAGAAATAGCATTTGGGACCATACTGTTCGTTCATTCATTCATTTTGTATAAAAGCCTCCTATTAGCATAATGCTCTCTGAGTAGCCATTACGATAAAATATCAATAATAACATAATAAAAACAATGCAATTAAAATATTGTAATTAATCGGCAAAATAAAGCACAATATATAGTTTGGATATGAGTTAGCCTAGACAACTTGGTGTGCTCCTGATATTTGGCTCTTTACCTCCCATAAGCACCTATGGTCAGGGATGATGGGAGTTGGGTTTCAGATACCTAGACTTCTCCTGCACCAGAACCTGGCTTTAACCTAGATAATTTGATGGGTCCCTTCCTAGCCCCATACTCCTTTGAACTACAACTCCCAAAACCCCTTCTTATTATGCATGCTGGGTGTGAGTGTTAGGCACTGTCCAAAACATCTGTTTTCTGCCAGACAACGTGGCCAATGGGCAGGAAGGATGGGAGTTCTTCTATACTTCTAAATAGTAATATCCTTAAAATCATTTCTGTACTGTCCACTTTGCCAACTCAGTGGGAAGTCAACTGAATTGACCAGTATGGGCTGTGCAGAAGTTGAGGACTTTTCTGCAGAAGTCCCTGCTAGAGCCAATGTCTACTGTTTGACCATGTAGGTATGTAGATGTGTGTGGAATAACAAATCCCTCAAGTGTAATATAATTTCTTGAAATCTATTAAAAGGGATTACAACTTCATGCTATAATATTGAACTGAAATAAATCTTGGAATTTGAGTTGGCAAGATTTAATAAATGGAGGTGACCACTAAGTTCTAAATACTCTACTGCAAAAGGTCCCTGAGGCCAGAAGATCCCCTACATGTTTTGGGGGAAAGTGGGTATATTTAGATTGCTCAAAAATGTCATGGGCACCCATAAAATGGCTGGTGTGGTAAGGTCCACCCATTCACACAATGGCCAAAAAGGGGTGGTGGTGTCTAAGCTCCAATAGGCCAAACCAAGCTTTTGAGATCACGTGTTTCTGTACCGTTCACTTTACCAAATGCAAACTGTTGACACTGGAAGACGTGAACCCAGAGACTTTCTTGGAAATAAAAATGGCACTCAAGGCTGACACTTGATTTCACAGTGTGACAGTCCCCTTGTTAATTTTTCTGACTGAATACTATCTTTAAAAATAAATCCAGGAGGGGCAGGGATCCTGGAGGGCCCTGAGAGAAGAGTCCGAGAGCAGAATGCTGCCCATGGGTGCTATATTGGTGACCCAGCTATAATACATTCTGTTTTCAGAGTTGGAATTTGGCCCTCGTGACTTGCCAATGGGAATTGCATTTTACCTACAGGATTTTATTCCATAGAAGCCATGATTAAGAGTCCTGAAAGCTTATTAAAAGTCTTTAGGAGAACATCTCTCTAGCCTAGACAAAAGTGATTTGCTGGTTCTCGGAGGAGCCCAAAGACATCAGCTGTCTTCCCCCTAGAGTGATGAGAGGGGATTTTGAAATACAACCTGATAATGCAGCCAGACACTGAAGAGGGGGAAAGGCAATTTAAAAAAGGATTTTTTGTCAGGGCTTGGAACTGCTGATACGGTGTCTGCAGTGCCACACAGAAACTGTGCTGCTCCATGATAGTCCAAGGTATCGTTCAAACAACACAGCTCACACCAGGTTTTATTTATTTGTGTTTTGCACATCTGTGCATTGAATGTCTGATGGGAATACACACTGGCTTGAAAAACAGACTGTCTCCCTCCCGTTTCTGCCTTACTGTAGCAGCAGCCACAATTTATGCCCTCAAGATGCAGTGGTGTTCTACAGTCTTTTACAAAAATGGCACACCTTCATGAACATGCTTGGAAAATGCACTCGGGTGATATTTCGAGTTCTTGCTGATAAAGAATGACAGTCCATAAACAGCCATCTCATTGTGAGTTGGGATGCCTTGGTCATTGTGAATGCATGGCTGGGGTTCGAACAAACGGGGGGCAGAATGTGCTCATCACACACTTTAGCTCAGGTTGGTGGATGGGGAAATGAGTTTGGAGGCAGGATTTATAATTTCAGAGGGAGGAGTTAATTGAAACTGGATTGCAAGCCTGGATAGGATGCATTAGGGATGTAACACACTCTTAAGCTGTAATCCTAAACAAATCCTAAATCTTTACTTTAAACACACACTGGATTGCACAGTAAATGAAAATGTGTGTTTCCAGAATGCTGTGTGTTCTGCACATGGATAACATTCTGTCCAAGCTCTGCTTTTAACCCCCTGAGATCAACATTGCCTGTGCGCGCGCGCGTCTGTGCGCATGTTCTCCTAAGTCACTGGGACATTTGCTGCTGAATTCATTAGCATTCTTTATCATCTCAGTAAGGTTCCATTTGGTTCTCAGTCTCCACACACTCCAATTCCTCTCCGCTGCAAAAAATAAAATAGTAAAGAGCTGGAAAAAACAGACTCTTACTCCAAAGTTTGCTGTACTCCAAGGGATCCTGTTCTACTTGGCTGAGAGTGAGCACCATCTCTTTGGTGCAGCAGGTACAGCTATATTAGGCAGCAGTTGGAGAGCCCTCAGGAGTTACTTGATTACATGCTGGAACAGCTTCGCTCCTTGGGCACCGGGCCAATTAGTCTTTCAGAAAGACTAATGGCTTAGCAAGCCACATTCGTCCAAGCTGAAGGCTGCCGAACGCAGGGGTGCCTAGTTACAGGGCGAGGGTTGCAAGGTGCCTTCTCCCACTCAGAGGGCACTTGTCATTTGTGATCAAGGCTGGCACAGCCTGTGGTCTTGAAACTGTCCCTTGAATTCTGTCTACCACGTGCTGCACTCCTCTTCCCATTGGAAGAACGGAAGGGAGATCGAGGCCCGGCTCCTGATCCTGTGCCAGCAATTTCTCCTGATCTTGCCAGTGCCAGCTCCAACTTGATTCTCTCCCACTGTCCTGAGTGAAGGATGCCGACTCTGCATGCAAAGATCCTGGATAGCAATCAGTTCTCTCTTCCCAGTTGGCCCCTGCTGTTTTGTTTTGTTTTTACATAGATTTATTTACTGCTTTTCAGGTCACTGTCAAGCCAGATGTTTGTTTGTTGATTTGTTTGTTAGATTTCTAACCTGCCCCATTAGCCATACAGCTCCCTGGGTGGGTTGCAACAACAAAATGCAAGATAAAATGCAAAATAGAATAAAGTGTTAGAACATGAAATATAAAAAGTACAATAATGTAATTGCTGGTCGATTGTAGCCCTGCTGCTCCGTCACCCCACAGGAAAAGCCTTTATGAAGAAGGGGTCTCAAGCAAGCCTCTAAGAGCAAGACTTAAGATTCCCATCTAATGTCAAAAGGGGACATGTTCCAGAGGGTGGATGCTGCAGCTAGGGATGTGTGAGGAATCTGTTTTGGGGATGGGAATCTATTGGATTTCCAGGTCTTGGCTCCCTAGATCTCATCTGCACTGATGCAGCCATGGGTCCGAATTCCTGGCAAGTGTGCCCAGTGTTTGCTCAGTGCTTGCACAAGAGGAAGTCTTCAGATGCTAGAGGGATGTTCAGCTTCATCCCAACCTGAGCTGCAACACTAAACACTCTGTTACAGGTGCTCTTCGGGTGATGCCCAGAAAAGGCAAGCACCACAAGAATCTACGGAAGAACAGAAGGACTGGGCAGGGACAGAAGTCCCCCTAATATTTTGCACTGGATCCAAGCTCCCGGTGTAGCTTTCAGACAGCTGTTTTGTGCAATCTGGTGGCTCTACAAGCCCCCACCTCCTACCCTATGTCAGTCTTCCCCAGCCTGGTGCCTTCCAGGGGTATTGGACTATAACTCCCCCCCCCCCACACACACACACACTTCTGACCACTGGTCATGCTAGCTGGGACTGAGTCAAATTGAGATCCTAAGCATCTGGCAGGCACCAGGTAGCAAAAAGCTTTTGTATGTTGTGCACGTGGTCAATACAATACAATCTTTGTATTGACCGTGCAAAGATAATCACCAGCCCAGGAACTGTATGAATCAAGGCTAAGTGACATATCTTTCCCCAAGGGAAGTCTAGAGTGTCTAACTTGTGACCTTACCACAGAAAGGTTCTTTGCCAAGACTGGGGGATTGCCACAACTGCATACAAATGACTCCTTGTCCTATCAGCTCTTAGGGAAGTCCCAGTGAATTCTCTGTAGACCCTCAGGGAAGATCAAGTCTGTACAGTCTTAGGGAAGTCCTACTAAACTCTCTGCAGCCTTCCAAGAAAGATACGGATCAGAGTTTGGGACCCATTATTGCAGGCCACTCAACTGCACTTCAGGAGATTTCTGACACATTGTTTTACATTTCTTACTTACCGGCTCTCTCTTTTGTTGGGGGTGAGGAATAAAAAGAAGAGATGACAGATGAGATTATAAAATGAATTCCTCCTTTCCCAGGGAGCAGAGAGATAAACTTCTAATTTGTATCGCAATAGTATGTCTTGGAGCCAGCAAAAGGAATAATTGATTCTGGTGGTTCTGTCCAAGCCCCAAGTCCTCGATCACCCTGTAGCAATGTTGGATCTTTAAATTATTCAAATTGCCTTCCTATCTTTGTAGCATTCTGCTAAAAGAATTGCAGAATGGTGGTGCTTACTCCTCTGAATGTGGCATATATTAGGCTGTTGCAGAAAAACAGCTACACCCCAAATGGAGTTCTCTGTCACCACTCTGGTAATTAATTTGCCCACTAAATGTCGGCCCAGAGGCTTTCACAATTAAGTACGGCAAATGAAGAGAAAGACGATGCATTGGGAACAGCTTTGAGAAATGTTGAGGCTGTTTGCTACCTGACAAAGTCTGTTCTGAATGGTATCCAAAAAGGATGTGTCCACCAAATGAGCAGTGAAATGACCACTATTAAGAGAAACACTTTTGCCAAACAATTTTATCTTGCTCTCTCTGCTCATTTCAGAACCATATCTGCACATTTCCTAATATGAAATGCCTCTGCTATAGCCAGGGGTTAACCAATTGAACTTTGGAACCTGGGCAACCCAAATGACATGCCAATGATGATAAAGGATGTGACCTGTATAAATGATACATTGTTCCTCTTATTTTCATAACTTACTCAGCAGATGATCCCATACAACTGGCAGAAAGCAGCAATGACTTGAAAGAAGAAAGTGCAAAAGCAGGATTGCAACTAGAAAACAGAAATCATGTCCACAGAAGAATGACAGAGCTTTACTGTTAGTAATGAAGAAATTTAAACTGAAAGATTTCACATACCTTGGCTCAGTCATCCATTCAAAAGGAGGCTGCAGCCAAGAAATCTGAAGAAGACTGAGACATGGAGGGGCAGGAATGAAAGAACTAGAACAAATCATTTAAGAATGATTCATTGGAGATCAAGGCCAAGATCATCCATACTATTGTATTCCCAGTCACAATGTATAGGTGTGAAAGCTGGACAATGAAGAAAGCTGAGAAAACTGCTGTGTTCACAACATGATGCTGGAGGACAGCTTTGCAAATACCCTGGGCTGACAGAAAGACAAACCTGTGGGTCCCAGATCAAATTAAGTCAGAACTTGTGCTGGAAGCAGAAATGGCAAAACTGAGGCATTCCTATTTTGGACACATCATGAGAAGGCAAAACTCAGTGGCGAAGGTAATCATGCTAGAGTGCAAGAGTCAAAGGCAGAAGAAGAAAACGATGGCCAACATGAGATGGACTGCATCCATAAAGGAAGCCACAGCCTTGAACTCAGAAGAGTTGAGTGGGGCTGTCATGGACAGGATATTTTGGAAGGCTTTCATTAATGGGGTTGCCATAAGTTGGAGATGATTGGACAGCACATAACAAGAACAAACTCAGCAATAGTTGCCATTTTACCATCTTCATTCTGGCCTATGGAATGAGCTCCACAAAGAGATGTACCTGTAATAGGTATTCTGCATTCTTTTTGGCACCGTGAAAACATTTTTATTTTCCCAATATTTTAATGGTCAACTTTCAAACTTTAGTTTTCATATTGCATTTGATCCTGTACCACTGCTATACTTCTGTGCTGACTTGATTGGAATTGCTGTGGTTTTATTGTCTTATTTTTTTCTCTTCTTGTTGTTTGCATGCTTTGATCTTTTGTCAGCTGCCCAGAGATCCTTGGCTATTAGGCAGTATAAACATAAAATAAAAAAAATAAAATAAAATAATATCAGATGAAGCAAAAATGTTGCCCAAATGGTTTGTTCTTGAGAGGAGGGAGCTGCAAATTAAGAATTGGGACCATTGACAAATCCTGGCAGGAGTAGACGTGGTGTAGATGTCAATCATACATCCAAGGACTGGTCACACTTATGATGGTCCTTGAGTGAGCATCTCAGGACTGCACAGGGGCTACCAATGACTTGGATCAAGGCTGTCATGGTGGGTCCTGACCTAGCAAACTGCAGTGGCATTCCTGCTCTTCTCGCAATCCTAAACCACACATGTGCCATTTGTGTGTGTACGTACATACACACAGAATGCCACTTCCAGAGTGTTGGGTGCCCTTGGGCAAGACACCCTCAATGGGCCCCCTCCCTCAGTGGATCTACCTTTTCACAGCCATGGCCACCAACTCCTGTTGCTCCTCATCTTCTTTCTCATCCTTGCTACCACTTGCTTGCCTGGCATGTGGAGAGACAGCAGCATCTACTGCTCCTTCTTCTCACCAGCACTCTTGTCGAATGATGAAGAGAAGGCACAACCGCATGAGGCTTTTGTCAGTGGGTTCCTGCTGTATTATGTCCCTTTGACAAATGCCAAGGATGTCTACTCTTGACCCTGGTCCTTCACACAAGGCCACCCGCTATGTTATGCACAACAAGAGTGTGGGGAAATAACAATGCATCATAGTGGAGTGTCATCTTTCATGCCTACAAACATGTGGGGCACTTAGTAAGTGCAACTAAAAAATAAGATACATAGAATTGATATGGTAACTCATCAGAAGATAATTTGGCAAGCGGGGGAAGGCAGGGTAAATGTGAACAGCCTAATGACTTTGCTTCAGTCTTTGCACAGAATGAAAGCTGTGAGAAGACATTTAGCAAAATTGACAAAAAGAAGGAGAGAGAAAGGTCAGCAGTCAGGATAACAATGGAATATGTCCAGGAAAATTCGTGTAATCACAGTAAGCTGAAGTCAGTGGGACGTGATGACATCCACCTAACAACCCTAAAAGAGTTAGGTGATCACATCTTACAGCCACTGTCTATCACAGCAGTTCCTAAACTTTGTAAGATGGACATGAAAGGAAACCACCATATGGTCCATCATTCTGTTTCTGACACTGGTCCATCTCTCTCTCCCTCTTTCTTTTTCTCATTCTGTCTGTCTGTCTGTCTCCCATACCTCACCCTTGTAGGAGGTTCTGAACCAGTGTCTGAGGTCAATGATGAACAGGATGAATGCAGACATTCTTAGTTCAGACAAGATGGATGCATTGTGAGTTTGGGGCTCCATCAGTGTGGGAAAAGGTTATAGCTTGTACAGCCTCAGGTTGCATCCCCTCTGAAACATGCTTGAGAGCATTTCCAAATTATTTGATTGTTTATTTATGTAATGTATATGCACTTTCCTGGCAAAATAAGAAAACCCAAAATTTCATTCAAGATGGCTAGCAATAAAATCCAAATTAAGAGAAAAACACAAAATAAAAGCAAATCAACTAAAGGAACAATTTAAAAGCACAACCGTATAAGAAATAAAGAGCACCAACCAATTGGAATGTCCTCCAGAACAGAGCAGCCAACCTAGACTTCCTTAGCAAAGAGTTCCAGAGACTGTGAGAGAATGCCGAGGCTTCCTCACCGACTTCTGATAGTCAGTGGTAGCAAAAGAAGGGCTATGCTCAAAGATTTTAACATCCAGGGAGGCTACCATGGGAGAAGGTGTTCTTTCAGGTCTGAATGTGTTGGATTTCTGCATGATGTTCAGAGTCTGCAGCAGCTCTATCCTTTTCCAGAAAAGTCAGAGCTGGTCATGATCATTCAGGCCATGAGTAGATTAGCTTGCTTTGAAAAGCTTTTGAAAATTGCAAGAGTTTCAGGAGGATGCATTTGCAATGCCACTGTGGTGTGCACTTCTTAAGACTCAAAGTGGTTTTACCTCTGGTTGAATGATCTGGACAGAAGATAGCGACATTATCAGTGAAGGAAGCAAGAGTATTGCTTTATGCTACAACAAGGCAACTTAATGACTCAGGGCTTGGTGGAAGTCTCTTAAGAGGAAAAATTGCAACATTCAGAGATGTTTAGCTTGGAAAAACAGTGAGAAAGGGAGATACAGTTATGTTATTTGTGAAGCCATGCTTGACCCATCACGGCCCCATGGACAACATTCCTCCAGGCTCTCCTGTCCTCCACCATCCCCCAGAGTCCGCCTAAGCTCACACTGACTGCATCAGGAACCACGTAGCCAGGATGCTAGGCAGGAGAAGGTGAGTGAGTGGCCACCTGGGTCAGCTGATCTAGCAATGGAGAGAGCAGCTGGCCAGCCAAGCAGGTAGGCAGGGCCACCACTGCCCTCTCCAAGAAGAAGCAGTGGCAGTGGCTGTTGATGCATCATGCAGGCTGACCTAGAGAGCCCTGCCTTGCTGCAGCCAATGCCATTGTGGGAGAGCAGCGGCTGGGGTGCTCCAGGGCTCTCCCTAGAGGTAGATGGGAGGCATCAGCAGGCCCTTCTGGCAGGGAAGAGCAGTGCAACCTCCCTGTGCCCATGCAGCCTGTGCAGAAGGTGCCAGACCTTTGCCACCCACGTGCTAGAAGTCAGGTGAGAAAAAAGGGTGCAAAAGAAAACCCCTTATGAAACTGGTTGCTGTTGTTTTCTTGCATCTTGCTTTAGTAGAGAGTCCATTTGTCTTTGCAAGAACAAGAGGAGGGATCTAATACAGAGTGGCAGAGGGGGACTAATAAGGAGGAGGGCATGCATAATGAGGATTGATCTCCGTGACTGAAAGGGTGAACATGAAACGAATGACAGAAATAAACCAGGAGCCTTATTAAATGCCTCTACAGCAAGATTTCTGAGGAGCTGACCTGTATGTCCCTGAAGGATTTACTCTGCATCTTGCTATTATAAGGCATGCCACTTAATTGCTCTATCAGTTTTGTAGTTTGAATATTACAAGGCAGGGTTTTTAAATTATTATTTGAGAAAGACTCTTTTTATTGCTGCTAATGGCTTGACCTCTTTTAGCGAGGAACAAGGGAAAAATCAACCCCTAAAATACCCCCCTCTTTTTTGCTGGCAAATTCAAACTGTCTGGATTAATGCTTCTGCTCTGATCAAGTTCACATGTTTTCAGATAGCAAATAGTATTTCAAAGGGTAAAAAAATGGGTTGTTCTAAGAATAATAGTCATCCTGAACCCAAAGATGGAGTGGTAACAGAACAGCGTAGGCCCCGCATTGTTTCACGTGGAGGATGCATCTTGCCTAGGATTCTTATCCCGGCGGTGGACAACTTTCTTGGCTTGGAAATCTGACTCATGCAGCACAGCCAAGTCCCGCAGATTGTCCCCAGAGTCCCCTGCTTTCCTCATGGAGGCTGCCTGTCTCTATGCTCTATGGTCAAAGGCTGTAAGAAAGTATAAGAGCACAAGCAGAGGCCATCTTAAAATAGTTCACCTCATACCTTTGAACGGGCTAGTTGTGTTGGTTGCAGCAAAGAATGAAGCATCTCAGCTAGAAAATAGGGATTTGGTCTCTGAATGATCGGTCAAAGTGTCGCATTCAGCTACCTTACACAATGTGTCATTGTCACTTGTCAAAGGTCTTGAGTTGAACAGAGACCCAAGGAGTTCTCTGTTCACGACCTGTGAGAAGTGTACTTTCTGGTCCTCCAGCAAAACTATGATTCTAGTAGGCACTGGGGAGAGGACTTTCTCACCAGTGGCTCCCTATCTTTGAAATCTCCCACCCCATGGAGATACATACAGATTCGTCACTGCTGGGTGTTGAAAGAAATCCCACATCTCATTAGTCTGGCCTTCATTAGATGTTTAACATTTATTAGAACATAGAAACATAGAAACAGAGCGAGTCAGAAGGGGTCTCCCGGGCCATCTAGTCTGACCTCCAGCACCAGCCGGCTCCACTCACGACATGCCCACCATGTGCACATCCAGCCTATCCTTGAACACCCGCACCGATGGGGCCTCAACGACCTCTCGTGGAAGCCCATTCCACACCCTCGGGGTCCTGACTGTCAGGAAGTGCTTCCTGGCATCCAAACGGAACCTTGGCTCCCTGAGCTTTGCTCCGCTGGAGCACGTCCCGCCTTCCTCTGCAGGGCAGAAGTCTCTACCCATCTCCATGTGACCCCCCCTCACATACCCGTAAGTTGCCAACATAGCCCCTCTGAGTCTCCTCTTCTCCAGGCTGAAGAGGAGACTTTTAGCTGGTGCTGAGCGTGTTTGCCTAAATGTCCACATCTTTTTGTGTTTAATTGTAATCCATGTACATGCGTTTGTAACAGTGTAAGTGTCTGTAGGGATGCAAGAATCTGGCCAGAATCCACCTCTCTTGTTGTGCTGGACTTCTTTTCCCCCTGGACGGGGAGTGAGTCAAGATTGAGGCTATGAATGCTCAGGAATGCAAACAGACCCCTTCTTTGCACAAAACATGTAAAATTGGCAATTCTTTGTGCAAAGCAAGCAAAGCCCACAAAGCCCACAAGTCACATGTGTGGAAGCACAACTCTGCTTGGGCTCATGAGTGGTGGGCAGAAAGTGCCCTTGTGGATTTTCTTGGATTCACTTCCTGCCAGATGCCCATATGAATGCTTGGCACAAGGTGGATTTCAGGCTGAGAAAAAGTGGGCTGGAGTCCAGGGAGATGAGCTGAGGAAATCAGATGGATTCCCACCTCCAAAGTGGATTCCTCACATCACTACTTGTGATACAAATACTGCAAAGCTAAGCAAAGCTAAGCAAATAGCAGCAGCTCTATAGCCCCCCAGCCCCCCTATAGCAGGCCTCCATTGCTCTGTTTACGGCAAATCTCCTCATACTTAAGTTCTGTTTCTCTTCTGCTTCACCGACTGAGCCACCTGCAGATCCAATCAGAGCTGACCAAGGGAGTATCACCTGGTGGATGAGCGCTTGCCTATTTGGGTCTCATCTTGAAAGGGACTGCATTTTGCCCTGTCCCTAGTCTGATCTCTTGCTGCGGCAGCTGGCATGGCCCTAGCCATGGAGGAAGGCTCATCCCTACATGCTCCTTGAGACGCCCCCATTCTGCCCTCAAAGGTTACACAGTGGATGCATTGGGGAGGGCAGGCTCTCATTGCTCCCAGGGAGAGGCAGATCTGGGCTAACCAGCCAATTCTTGAAGTTTCTACCTAATCCAGGAGGAGGACTCCAATTAAGATATTGGTTCTGAATTGCCCATATTCAGGCCACCACAAAGTACATTGCATTATGACATGGATAGTTCAGAGCTCCGTGCTGCTCCCTCTGCCTATCAGTCAAGCTCAGAAGGAATGGAGAATTTGTAAGGACGGCTGATGTCTTCAGAGTCCCTGAGAATAAAAAAGCACATGTGCTGGCTCCAGTATGACATGGTCTCTCAGCTTTAAGACAGTAGACATATCTGAGAAAGGTAACACCAACATTTGATAGCTAAGCAGTAAGAATTCAAATTGCACATTGCACATGGCCAATTGGAGAGTGGGGTTCGTTGTTGTTGTTAATTTAATTTCTATTCTGCACTATGGCTGAAGCTCTCTGGGCAGTTTACAACAGTTTATAAAACAAAACAGTGCCAAAGTTAATTCCCAAATCTGAATAGTTTGCAGATTGCAGAATAAGATGGTCTTATGCCTTAATTTGCTAAGGATTGTCCTCTATATCCAGTCCAGTTTAAAGAAAAAAAATATTTAAAAAGGGGAAGAAGGCCTGGGGTAGAAATGAGGAGGAGTCTGTTGGGGGAGGAGGAACCCATCAAATTCCCTGAGCTCAGGTCCCCAGGCTCTGATCTGCTTTGCCATGATTGTGCATTCGAGTTCCTGGAGAGCACACCCAGCGTTCATGCAGTGCTGACCAGGAATCAAGCACCCTCTGGCTGCTCTCTAAGCAGTGTCCCTCTTCCACATCACATCCTTCAGCAAGTCTTGCTTATTCTACTGCATACGATGCAGAAGTTTGCCAGTTGTGCAACTTTGTTCCAAGAGCATTCGTGTACTTCCTCTTGCCTTGACAAGAAGAAATCTGCAAACTGGATTCCAGGGAGCTTTGTCACAATGCCAGCCTAGGCTTTGGAGTTGTCCAACATTTAGTCCCTGGACAGCAGACTGAGAAGGCATCCTGACTGGAACCTTTAATCCCCACCAGTCTGAGAAATGTTGCATTTCTATTGAAATGTATTTCTAACAGTGCACCTATACCTACAAATGATGAAAAACTTCCTCTCCTTTTGTCTTCTTCCCTAGTGATGCATTTCCTCTCTTCTTTTGGTGATGTGCTAGGTAGGTACCCTCCTATAGATAGAGGTTTTCTGACTTGATGTGAGTCTTATACAAGTTTTTCAATGCTATGGAAGCTCAACATCATGATGGAACTTCTCTCCCTCTCTCCCTCTCCCTCTCCCTCTCCCTCTCCCTCTCCCTCTCTCTCTCTCTCTCTCTCTCTCTCTCTCTCTCTCTCTCACACACACACACACACACACACTTGCAAACATGGCACCCCTGCAGTTTTTGAATCAGGCCTCATGTCAGACATGGATAACCAAAAACTGCAAAGGCTGCAAAATGAGGAAAGCTGTATATGCTTTTCAAAGGAGAAGCTACAGCAGCATGAATGGAAGAAAACAACGGTAGGTCTGACTACCTGCATTAGTGTCAAGCTGATGATTCCAGCTGCTGTCATTGTCGTCGTTGGCATCATCATCATCATCATCTGATTTTGTGCTGTCGTTCCTACAGAGCTTTATTAAACAACACACACACACACATACCCCTGTTTAAATTGAATCTGTATGTTTACTACCAGAAGAGTGCTGTTTACTATACACTATAAAAATTTAATATTTTCAGCAGGCAAGTGATCCATCTTGTCTAGACGCTGGAGAAAATTTTCAGACGTAAAATGATTTTAAATGCTAAAGCAAATAATGCTGAAATTGCCTCCTCCCCATCTTCCATACCTGACTGTGCGGAGTGTCATTGAGTTTAGATTTGCAGTCAAACATCACATAGCCCAAGAAATTGCCGGAGAGAATAATGGCTTGACACTTATCACAGCATTCCAAGGAGACCATAGAGTGCTATCAGCTATTTCTCCCTACTACACAGACATTTCTCCCCAATTGGCTTTGTACAGATCAATAAAAACAAGGTTCGCTCGAATGCAGCATTTGTCGGTGTTACTATGTTGGATTTATCAACATACATTCTTCCAGTGACAAAGTCTTTCCCTATACATCCTGAAAGTGAGTTGCTTCTTTTCTTTTCAAAGATGGTCTACAACTCAGCCCACAGTGAATTCAGTACCTCCTTCAAGCTACAGGAACATCCATTGTCTGATCAAAGCAGTCCAAGAAGTTGCAAGTCCCTTTCCAACAGCCTCCCTGCAAAACTTGAGTACCACAAATGCATTGCCGAGAGGGAGGGTCGCGTGGCATGCAGTGACTTCTAATAAGCAGCTACAACCCCCTCTGCAAGAACTGTTGCAAGGGAAAAGTCCAAGTCAGATCAGGTGTGGGTGATATTCATCTGCACAGTGCTTTGCAAACTGGTCCTCACTGGATGGGGCAGGGCCACCTACCTCCTCAGGTGAGCAGAGATAGAGCAATCTCCAGCTGTGGCAACGGGACTTGACTGATGCTTTTATCAGTTTCGATCTGTTGGATTTTGACTTTGGCTGCCGTCCTGATTTGTCTTTGTTCCATAAATTTGTTTTCATTCCAAAATTCCATACATTCTTCCCATATTCGATATGAAGAAGAGACTAAGAAAAGATGAAGAAATAGCTCCTTTGGAATCCAAGGGAAACATGTTACATTTTGCAATGCCCCCTTTACAATCTGAGGGGTTATGGATGAAAATTCAGAAGAAAAATGGCATTGGGGAAGAGAAACTTACATTTCTGATGCTGAAGTGTCACGGTCTGGACCAAAATCAGGGCATGTGTGCTGACAGGTTGCTAAAGAGACCTGGGAGTCCTCAGAGTGTGCTAGAGAAAAAAAAAATCAGTTTGGCTCTTTTTCTCTCCTCTCAACTGCTTGGCAACAGTGGAAGGCAGATTTCCCTTAATTTTCCTGTACCTTCCAGTGGGAGAGGAAAAGCAGGGGTAGAGAGGGTGGAAGAGTTGCTAGAAGCAACATAGACTGAAGAACACCCAGGAAGCTAGTGCAGATGTCTAGGAAAAAGTCTTGCCGGTGCTGTTTTTTGCGGGTCCTTGTGTGAGTGTTTGTTTTTTTGTGCTGTTTTGTGTGGGTCCTTGTGTGAGTGTCAGGAAACGGCTTGGTGGATGCATATGGGTGCCATGCTGGAAACTCCATCACTGCCACAGCACAAGTTTTCAAACACAAGTTTTTCTTTCTGCATTTATATCCGGACCATCTCCACTGCGGCTTTGTTCTGTGCAGTGCCTGGGCAAACGAAAGAGAAACCTTCTACTGCCTGGTCAGAGAACTACTAGAAGTGTCATACCACGGGTAGGTTGTGCACAGATGTTGGGTTGGCTTTCTGCGCAGCCATTATTTGCCACTTTCCCAACAGTGGCCACTCTTCTAACTCATCTGCATGTGCAGAGGACTTGGGAAATGGATATGGCTGTCACTCATTTGCACTAGTCTCTTCCGCTCTCTACTACTTCTTGCCTGCACCAAAATGGCAGTGAAAGAAATTGGGAAGCAATTGGAGTGGTTGTGGGTGAAGGGATGCCTTGTAAAATATACCTTCCTGAGATTTCCCCCCACCCACCCCTCTAAATGGGAATCAGAATTGAAAGATGAAGCAGGAGTGGAATTCTTAGCCGAAATGCTAAGGCCAGCAGACCTAGAGATAAGCCAAATGTCCAGGAGAAAATGGCTGAACAGGTAGAATTAGATGGTGGAAGACTTAACATGAGTAGTCTGATCAGACCAAAAGGGCAGATCAATGGAGTGGTGTCAGATGTTCCTGGTGCCTGGCCCTCAACTAGCATGAACCACCCCAAAGATGGAGTCAACTCCTTTGGGTTGGGAAGCAAGGAGAGCCATTTTGTTCAAATCAACTTTTCAGACTTTTCATTCATGGTCCCATTCCAGAGCCAGAACACATTTCTCAACAAAAGCTTGTAAATTTGTAAGCTTGTCACCATGCTTGAACAATGTGCCTGCTAAGGTGCATTAAAAGTGCATGTTTAGACCTGGGAAAAAAGTGTGCATTTGGGTGCTAGGGTTGTGACAAAGCCCCACAGAATCCATCCTTCTAGCATTCACAGACTCTTCAGTTTGTGGACTTTCTCTCATGCTCAGTCCTGTATGAGAAAGCAAGATGAGCGAAGAGGAAGTCTGCAGATGCTTAAGGAACCCTGGTTGTGCAATCAGCTCCCTTGTTAGCACCATGCACCGTGTCATGAGTAGCACAAACAAAGCCACATGTGATGTGGAAGAGGGACGCTGCTTGCACAACATTCATGCATGGCTTGATTGCTGCTGATGCCACGTAAGCACTTGCCATGTTTGCCTGGAATGTCTTACAGCTGGGACAAAGTGGACCACAGTCTCGGGATCAAGCCCAGGGAATCCAACAGATTTCTAGCCCCAGAATGGATTTCTCACACTTCCCTTGTGCATCCTATTAAAAAAGCACATTGAAATGTACACTTTTCCTGTTTTGGGGAGAAAAATGGAGGGAAAGTTCATCTTTGGGAATAGAAATGAGGTGAAAAGAGCATCTAGATAGAAATCAAAGAACCTAGCTAAGGTTGGGTTTCACTGATTCTTCATCCCCAGGCATACATCAGGGTTGCAGGATGTATTATTAGATTGTATTATGTCTATTCTTTTTTTCTTCTCTTTTTTACCAAGGCCTTAAGATTGAAACATCTGCTGTCTGGTACAAAAGAGTTTCAATAATATATTTTTTTTTCAGAGTGATGTGGGAGTCCTTTTGTTGCTGCTATTGATTATTGATTTTATGTACTCACTGTATTTACAGAACACCTAAGTGGCAGATGCCCTCATGGAGACCTATGACTGCAATTGAAATCCTTACCAATCTACTGTGAGTCACCCAGAGATCTCCTAGATTCCGATCTGCCTCCTTTAGAAGCCACCTCTCTTGCTTTATATAAACCATGACAATTTCTGTGATCAGTGAAGAGGGACCTCTTCACTGCATCTTTCCTCTTTCAACTAAATTCCCAGTCTGAATGTCTTCTCAGAAAAGCTGCATGATCTTATCGTTTGGCTTTGCTCGTACCAGTTGGGTGAGCTGAGCCTGTCTGGGCCAATGGCTGCTTTAGCCACTTGTATTTTGGATAAACAGCCTGAGACCAGGTTCTCTGAAGAACTGCCTTTGCTCATAGGGCCAGGCCCCTTGATTAAGCCCACCAGCCAGAGCCTTCCTCCAGGAGACCTTTTCTACAGGGGTGTCTGGAATACCATGTTTCCTCCTCCTTGGAGGCCAATCTTCTGCTTAAAGTTGTATGTGTGCAGAATGTATGGGGAAGGCCTTCCTCTTCCATGCACTTGCCACGTTTGTTCGTCCTGCACATTACCAGGAAGAAGGTTGGTGGTTCGTTCTGTGAGGGTTTGCTGGCTTCCTCTTGGCTTAACTTGCTTTCTCAGCATGAAGGGAAGCCTGCGGACAGATTTGGTGGAGCTTCATTGCAACACTGTATGCACAGTTTACGCGAATTGGTGCCCTGTGTTATCCTCTTTTGGGCAATGCATCTCCCCCCCCCCCCCGCCACACCCTTTGGCAATTCCTAAGAGGCCATCCTAAAGGTGATATGGTGATATCTATGGAGGAATGATCTCAAGTACATTTAAGTAACACATGAATTATGTCATTTCCTACCTCACTCCAAGTTTTTACTGGGACCTGTTTCGTTAAATCTTCTGCTTATTGTGCATGTCTTTTATTTTCTGGGTTCTTCCCCACCCCTCACAATATCACATTAAAACAAATTAATTAATGCATTTTATTTTGATGCTGTTGTGATGTTTGTTTATAGGAGACACCTTGGAGACCAATTGGTGGGAAAGCAGGGTATACATGTTTTGAATCAAATAAAAAAATAAAAAACCCATTTTATTAGACAAACACGATGTGTAGGGCTTTAAAATTGAAACATGCTAGTAAGCAGATAGCTATTTGCATCAGCTATTGCAATTAATATATCATACATAAAACACAACAGAACAAATAAAGCTGTCAAATGAAAAATAATTACAATTATTTACACCGCCAGAAAATACATGAAATATAAAACACTGCTGAGCAAATAGAATTGCCAGACAAAAATTATTTGAAAAGTTCCAGTAAATATGTACCATGTCACTTGCACCTCCCAAATGCAAGTCCATCATGCTGTTCAGAAACATCACAACACCTTTGCAGAAGCCTGGCAAAATGAGCGGAAGCTCTGCTGAAAGCTTGGCACTGTAAGAGCAGCTTACAGAAATCCTTGATGCAAGTCTTGCTTCCCACCTACATCTCAGGTATGCTGATGCTCACCTGTCTCATTTTAGATATGCTCAGGTATGCCTGTCCTGAGGTTTTCTTCTGTGTTGTTTGTCTTAAATGCATTTGGCCTTATTGTTCTACTCTCAGATGCCTTTAGCAAACTGCCCACCTGATCCCTCGCCTGATGCCCCCCTCCCCAAACATTGTATGTAACTGATAGGTTATAAAAGCATCTTGCACAGACTCCATTTTGGCGGTCCCTTTGGGGGCTACCTACACGCTGCATGTATTTTCTGTATGTCTGAATAAACTGTAGATGTTTTTTTGATTGTACGCCCCCAGTGGACTCTCTGGTTTTTCTTTCAAAGATCAAGGTCTATCCATCTGAGTTCCATGATGGCTGCAATGAACTGGATTTGGTATAATGAATGGCCCCAGTCTGCTGGAAAATCTTCTGCGCTGGTTCCATTGAAAATAATTTGTTCTGTTCAGTCGTAAAGTCATGCCCGCCCTATGGACTCATCAAGCTCCTCAACCTCTCTCATCCCCTACTCCTTTTGCCGTCAATCGTTCTCAGCATCAGGGTCTTCTCCAGTGAGTCCGTCCTTTTCATTAGGTGGGCAAAGTATTTGAGTTTCATTGGAATGAATGGTGGTAGCTATTCATTTACAGTGTGGTCAGAACAGGATGTTGGGAAGAAGTGTTGAGCAGGATGAGGAGGACGGTCCCAAAATATAGATGGACTGGCCTATTACATTTTGAAGAAAGGGGAATAATGTGCATCGGGAGGCAGCCAATGTTGGTTCTACACCGAGCAGAAGTTCCCATTGGGAAGTTAGTTGTGACTAACAAGAGCTTTCATTTCAATTGATCACCATTGGATGCTTGTTAAACCAGGATCCAAAATTACCTAGCTACCAAAGCATCTCTCGTGCAAATCCTATTCACTTTAATGGAGCTTTAACATGAAACCTCCTCTTTGGATTAACATTTTGAAGCTAAACATGATTGTGGAAGCGCCATGAGTAGACTTTTGTTTCTTTTCCTTCAGCCCTGTTGCGTTCTTTTCTAGTCCTAAACCCAAACGAAGTTCAAGGACTTTATTTAATGTGAGGCCAAGGCCTTTGGAAGCCGATCTCTTGCATATTTATTAAAAGTCTCTTAATTCTCTTTGTGATTTAACTCCCCTTGTCAGGGAACTGAGTGACCTTGTGAGTAAGAAGGCCTTGCCTTCTCACTTTGCAGCCACGGGTTCAAGCTTGGTTGCAACATGAGCTGCTTTTCAACTCCCAGACCCTTGCTGAACATCATCAGGGGGACAAAAAGGGAGAGAGAGGATAGAGGGAGAGAGAAAGGCGTGCAGCATTCAGCAAAATGTGGTGTGATTAGCATCTTCTGCATTTGAAGAGGCCCTTGCTAAGCCAGCATGCAAATTATATTGTTAGGCCCTGAAAGGACTGACCTGCGTGGGGCAGGATCCAGGTCAATGGCA
This sequence comes from Varanus komodoensis, assembly GCF_004798865.1. Lineage (NCBI taxonomy): Eukaryota > Metazoa > Chordata > Lepidosauria > Squamata > Varanidae > Varanus > Varanus komodoensis. The sequence continues at coordinate 11,868,381 of NW_025336481.1, read as the reverse complement.
GGGCAGGGCTGTAATGCTCATAGAAAGTTCAATATGTTCTGAGCCTCACTGGGGAATAAACAAGAAAGTCCCTTTGACAATGGCATTAGCTGTTTTGTCTTAACAAGCAACACTGGAGGGGGGTTTTGTGTGAGTGTGTGTGTGTGGGGTGCTTTATCAAGTTGTTAGGGAAGCTGGTCTTATTGCATCAACACAAACACTGTTTTGTCTCAGGCAAGTTGGATGGTTTAGACTGCTCTCCATTGCTCTTTCCCTTTGATTAAATTCTGTCTGCAAGTCAAAGTAGTGGAGGACTGTTGTTTGTTTGAAACCCTCTTAGCTTGAAATAGAATTTTATTTGATTTGGCTTCAGTTCATCTTCAGGACAGAAGAATCTAGCTTTTCAACACATGTTAAACAGATTGTATTTTATGCTTGAAAATTAAATCTAGATGATGAAGTTATCCAGGCCTCAAATACTCTACAAACATTTTTTTTAACTGCTTCGGAGAACTTGTTCTCAGGATGAAAAAATAATCTTTCCTTTGCAGGGGTATGCAAGGAAACCTCCAAGGGAAGTGTGTCTTTCCTTCTGCACACACATTGTGGACAGATAATTTCATTAGCTACATTATGTAAATACCATTTGGAATGATTGTTTGTTTGGGTTTTTGTTTGTTTAAAATAACTTTTATGCCACCTTTAAAAGTAAACTCTTTTAAAGGTGATACTACAACATGATACAAAACAATGCAATACAATTTCACTTGTTGTTGTTGGTGTTCAATTGCAAAGTCGTGACCAGCTCTTCACGACCCCATGGACAACATTCCTCCAGGTTCTCCTGTCCACCATCCCCTGGAGTCCACCCAAGCCCACACCCACCTCTCTAGTGACCCCATCCAGCCACCTCAACCTCTGCCGTCCCCTTCTCCTTTTGCCGTCAATCGTTCCCAGCATCAGGGTCTTTTCCAATGAGTCCTTCCTTCTCATTAGAAGGCCAAAGTGTTTGAGCTTCAACTTTAGTTCCTGACCTAAACTGTAGTCAGGGTTGGTTTCCTTTAGTTTTGACTGATTTGATCTCTACAAATTCTACAAAAGCTGTGACATCACTAATAGAAACTGCAGGCCAAAGACCATGGAAGACCAGCAAAAATAGGTCTGTGGATTGCAGTTTGAGGAACCATCAAGAAATGGTCTCATGAACTCCTGATGGAAGCTAATTCCAGACCTGTAGGGCCACCACTGAAAAGGCCCGGCCCTTGTACTCCCCATTGTAAATTCTGTTGGTTGCATACAGATTGGAAAGGCTTCTCCTGATCTACTGATCTAAGTGGGAGGAAATGTATCTGGACTCCTCCGTTTTCCATATGCTGATCAAATTACATGCAGCTTTCTCACTCGTATTTGGACTACTTGTCTCATCTCACCAATGCTTTTTAATATTTCTTTTCAGAGTGTGGGTCACCTGCGTCTGTACTTCAAGCAGGGATTTCCAGCATATTTTAAATTCTTTATTTATTACATATTGTCAGGGGTTGCTATCCAGCCCACACCTCTTTCTCTGGGCCAAGTTGCTGCTGTCTGTGTGTGGAAATTTTGCAAGCCATTTCAGAAAGCTTTTTGAGGGACCATCAAGCCATAGCATCCTTCAATGGGCTTTTGACAGGGAGAATAATGGCAGCTATTACATAATAGCCTCAACAAAGATTTCTGCCACTGCCACCACAGGCAGTAGAAAGGTTGTTTTTAAGAAAAGTGGAAATCTGGGGGAAGCCCTACAGTCCAGCAGTAAGTTTGCTCCCACTTAGACAGTTGACAAAAACTTACCTTCTGTGCCCTGTACCATTTTGATGCCCCTACCCAAAACAATAGAAACTGCACATTTTTTATTCATTCATATATATATTCGGTTCTTCTCTGGACAGCTGTGGGCAACTGACTCAGGTCCACTGTTGTTCAGCTTCAAACCATTGTTGTCTTAGATCATTTGTAGAAACCCTCAGATCCTCATTCTACTTCATTGGTCATGGCCACAGGCAAGAACAGATTAGTTGGATAACTCAGAAGCATTTGAGGAATGATGCTGAATGTAGAGTGGGCCAATCTGACAGATTTCTTTTGCCAGTTGGACTTTCATGCTGTCATTGAAATTGGACATCCCATCATTGTGGTTAGAATAATTATGTTCACCTGGAGATTGGGGAAGAAATGGTTGCATTTACAAACACTGGCTTCCTAATACACCATGTTTCCTAGTGCAAGAATCAATTCATTTAGATGGCTAGGTTGAGAGAGCTGCCTATGATGCACACACATGGAACAACTGGGTGGATTTCTGCTGGTCACTGCCTTTCCATAGTAGGCCATGCTAAGGCATGATCCTATCAGGATGTCTGTAACCCTCTGAACTGGTTGGGATCAACCTGTGGAGGACAGGAGAAATGTGAAGGTGAAGGTCACCTGTGTGCTCCTGAAAGAACTCAGGTGGCGATCTTGGCTGGGAAGGAGGTTGAGGATGCATTGTATTGTAGCAATGGCAATCTACCCCCTCCCTGTCCCCAAATCCCTTCCCTGAGTTGCACCTCACAACTTCAAAGGAGCAGCCAATGCAGTTCTTCCCACACCAGTAGGGAGAGGTGGTATTCTTTCCATAGCAGGTAATCCAAAATGCCTATGGCTCTCTAGAGGCCATCTAGCAACCATAGGATTATGCTGCTAATCATGTCAGTGTTTAGAGGACTGCTGCTCATTATGATGAGTGCACATACCTTGGAAGCTTGGGTGTGCATCAGATGTGTCCCAGTCTTATGCTCTCAGATTTATAGGTTCTCCTATACCCTCTAAAGCAGGGGAGTAGAACCTTATGTTCAGGGTCCACATGCAGCCCTCCTGGGTCCTAATCTGGCTTCCAAGGTTTCCCAGATGGCAATACCTTCTGCTGGCTGCACTCCCTTCCCTAGAGTGCAGATGGGTTGGCAGTTTCCTGACTTTTGTGCAGTTCCTCTGCACTCTGAAATAATGAAATGCTTTTCTTATAGCTTAGTTACTGGCAGTAAGAGCTTTAAGCAAAATCATGCACTATTTCATCTATTTTGACCCCACAGCCTCACCCACAGCTAAACTGTGGCTTCTGAGAGCTTCCCTGAAGTAGAATTTGGTCCTCAAGCTGAAAGAAGTTCTGCAACCCATTCCAAAGTGGCCCAGACTGAATCTGGATCTTCCTGATGTGCATTTGAGGACATCAGAATGGCAGACATTGTGGCTGGAAAAGAATGGCTACTTTACTTTTGCTTTTGCATAGGTGGAAAATACCAGGGTGGGGAGAGGAACAGAATGACTGTCAGGTGTACCTTCTAATCATAGGAAGGAGCTTAGCAGGCCTTTCCAATGACAGTGGTTTGCGGGAGGGCTGTTGAGTATCGTTCGATGCTTTGTTCAGCTCTGCTCTTTGGTCTTTGTTAGCTGGAGCTCAAGTGAGCAGGAGCCATTTGAAGAGGACAGGGAGAGATTGATTTCCTGATATTTGCTGTAACAAACATGCAATATTTGGGGATCTTGGTACATGCATCTTTAAAGACTCATATACACACATCTAGGGGAAAAAGGCGGCATTTCATTTTCAGCAGTCACTAAAGCAGAAAGGTATGTATGTGTTTACAGAAATGTATAATGTCCAAATACCACATATTTATTATAGGAAACACTGAAGTTTCTGGTGCAATTTTCTGTGTGAAATTTCTCTAAAAGTGACTAGTTATATATTAAAAAAGTTCAAGTCCAAGAGCTTTCCTTTTAGAAATAAAGCACAGCAGTTGACTTTTTAAAAATCCATTTTTGGATGGTTGAAAATTGATGAGCACGTACAAGTTAGGGAGAAAGGAGATACTGAAATGAACCAAAAGCCCATTTGATGAGACAACCTAGTAGATTAGAAACTAATTAAAAGTCAAGGAGATGTACAGACAGGAGATGCACATCAAGTGCTCTCCATGCCTTGTGTTTCAAGTTTGTCTGAAAGTCAAGAGCTCCAAAGCTGTTGAGATGACGCAGTCAGTTTTTGTTTGCTCAAGAAAGCACTTTGATCACTCAATGAAGAGGAATTTGGATTTAATTTGAGTCGAGCTTGTGCTAGATGGCTGCCCAGTCAATATACAAATGAAACAAACAAGCACAAATAGGAGAGATTGGCAAATGCATTACTTGAGAATAGAAGTTGCTGAGTTCATCCCCTGAATCTGATGTGCTAGCCAAAATGTTCCAGTCTATTCTTCCAATGTCAGTCCGTCCCAGTGGTTTTTAGACTAATTGAGCTGTATTCAGGCAGTCTGTTTCCATGCAAGCTCTACACACGAAGGAGGGTAGTGAGGTTAAGTGCGCTGGCTCCCCCTCTTCCTCACCTTCCTCACATCTTCTTGTTCATCACTCAGTTACTCACACAGAGAGCGACTGTGGGAAAGCATATCCTGTATCTGTGGAAGCACTTCCTGAGATTTTAGAATCTTGATTATTTTAGCATCTCTCATTAGGAGTTTTCCTAGAAAACAGGTTTTGTTATCTATTTATTCCATTTTGATGCCACCCCATAACCTAAATGTTCCCTGGGCAGCTTAGAAAGTAGTATTCAAAAACCTGCAAAAAATGTTCTGGGTGGCCACAGAAGCAAATAATAGACAAAAGGGACTAGGAGGGAGGAGAACTTGCAAAGTAGAATAAAGTTTTCTCAGATGCAATAAATGACTGAATGAATGTTCATTACCAGAAGCTGGAAGACCAGGCAAAAGACAGATAAAAAGGCGAAATGAAAGCAACTACTTCTTCACATAGCATATAATTAAACAATTGAATTTGCTGCCATGGGAAGTTATGATGGCCACCAATCTGGATGGTTTTAAAAGGGGATGGGACAGATTCCTGTGGAAGGAGGCTATCAGTGGCTTCTAGCCTTGCTGGCTACCTCCTTTACCAGACATGGCATGCCTGCGTATGCCAGTTGCCGAGGAGCATGGGCAGAAGGAGGTCTTGTGCCCGTCCTGCTTACTGAGCTCTACCCTTTGTTAAAAGTTGCTTTTAGGCTGGAATCGTACACTGACTTAAGCACTGATCTCAGTGTAGCTTCATACTGTGTAGAAGTGCATGGGATCGTATGCTTAATAAAGTAACAAATAATATTCCTCCGTGTAAACCATCTTGAGATGCTGTAATGATTTAATGGTATATAAAAACTTTAAACAAACAAACAAACAAATAAATATTGGCAAGTTGGCAGCCTTGGAAACAAGGCACAAGGGAGTGAATTGCTATAGGGATAGGAAGTGGAACACCTATAATGAGCAACCTTGCAGGAGGGGAGAATAGATCATTGTGGAAAAGCCAAGTTCATGGCAGTGTTAGGAACTGAGAAGGTCCAGAGCTCAGACCCAGAGGACAAAAAACAAAACAACCCCCAACTTATTTGCACATGCTGCTTAACATATGTTCTACAGACTGGGTGTATTTTTTGAAGGACCCTGTCCTGCAACTCCAGGGACTCAGCTGTAAGAGAGAAAATCAGGGCCCTGCCCCTTTATTTCAGCAAGTGCCCGGGGACAGAAGGGACCAATGGCTTCCCAAATGAAGATTGGGCTGGTTCCTGGTACCACTTCTGCCGGTGGGGGCAAATAGGTCCCTGGGCCATGCTGCTGCCTCCAAGCAAGCAAAATTGACACTGCTGTAATTCTCCACAGAGGTTCCCCTTCAACATGGATGGGGAACCATAAAAAGAAAAGATGATGCTAAAGAAAATTCCAGAGCTGATGAAAGGTGACTTTCCAAATTTGAGCTTTGCAGGTGTTTGCTTAACCTTGAATTGCAACCCTCCATTGTTTGATCATATCTGCTCCAGTTATTAATCTCTGACACATTTTACTGCATTTTACTGCTCAAATGATTTACGTTGCCCTATAATGATGCTATCAATCTTATTCTGGATAACTTATGGAAGTGGATGGGGGAGGGTATTGGTAGAGTGGTCTAAGCCACTGTAAAGCCTGACACTGTACAAGCTCTTCAAAAATGGTTCATTTTAGTGTTTTAACGATTACCTCTCATTTGGCATATGTGTCTGAGTCAGTGAATCCAAGTGAGTGAGGGCAAGCTTCCTGGAGCCGGGGGAAAATGGCGGCAGTTGTCCTGCTCCTGTCATGTGTGAATAAATTAAATGCATTTGAGTTGCTTCCATACCAGTTCAGCCCTTGTCTATGGAATAACCATCATTTGCTTACTTATGGGCAGTCTACATGTCACAGCCACCAAACTGTTGCAATTCAGTGTTTTCCTATTGCGCTCCCATCCATGAAATGAGTGTACTTCAACCAGCAGCCATGTCATATTTCAGTGAATGTTTTCTCCTTGGTGGAATCTCAAAGGATTGCTACAGTTTTTAATTGGTACCAGAGCTTCCTATAGGTGGCCATCACCTTTAATGTAATCTGAAAACTAATCATGTCTAATTAGGTTGTTCTTATTAGAGGGCGGCCAGCAAATTAACACGTTGGATATCAAACCTGAGAGAAGTACAAGAGCAATATTTGATATTAAACAATATGTAAAACAGTTGCTGGGCGGCTGGGGGAGGTACTTATCCTAACTTCACATGATAAAGGGAAGAGTTACTCAGGGCTACTTCACACATCCACATGACGAATCCACATTTGGATTTGTTGATCTGAATGAATATCTAAAGCAGCCCTATAAGAAAGCATTGCATTAATTGACACCACAGGAAACATACTTTCTATGTGTGCTATTAAAGAATCATAGAATTGTAGAACAGTAGTGCTGGAACAGGCCAAGAAGGCCATTGGGTCCAACCCTCTGCTCAGTGCTGGACTCCAAGTTCACCCATCCCTCTCAGATGGCTGAATGGCTCCAGTGTGGGAGAGCCCACAACCTCCCTAGGTCATGGGTTCCACTGTCCTACTGCTCTAACAGTTAGGAAGTTCTTCCTGATCTTCAGCTGGAACCTGGGTTCTGTAACTTATTCTGTGTCCTTCACTCTGGGATGATCAAGAAGAGACCCTGGCCTTCCTCTTGATGACAACTTTTCGAGTACTTGAAGAGTGCCATCATATCTCCCCTCAGCCTTCTCTTCCTGAGGCTAAGCATGCCCAGTTCTTTTGATCTCTCCTCACAGGGCTTTGTTTCTGGTACCCAGGGACTGGACTTCCTCTGTCTTAGAAAGTGAGCTGAGCCAAGAGGATCTCTGTGGATGCTTATGGAATGAGGGTTGGATGACCAATAACCTCCTTCTGCTGCACAAAGTCTGCTGCACATGGTGTGGAAGAGGGACACCATTTGCAAAGAGTGTGCACAGGACTTGATTCCTGGCAAGCGCTATGTGAATACTCAGCGCACAAAGTATAGCGGAGTCTGGGGAGCCCAGGGAATCCAACGGAGTTCCATCCCTAAAGCAGATTCCTCACACAAAGGTCCAGGGTATGTTCAAAAGATGCATGGCCCATGCCTAGGGAAACTAGTATTTAACACTGCATATTAATCTTTTGTTTGCAATCTCTCCTGTTTCCACCAACTGGAGTTGCTCAGACAAAGAATGATTGTGGCTGGATCCCAAGATGCCATGGGTGGGTGTGGAAAGGAGTAGGGGAGAGTTGCAGACAATGGAAAGGATATGCAATATGCATTTCAGATAGACTGTTCAAACTACAGCAAGCAAATGCATAGAATTGTACCCATACAGACTTAACCCTGTTTCCAGTTAAATCTATCCTACATAATCTGTTTGTGTTAACTGTCATTAATTGTCATTAAAACATCTTTCCTTTCCTTGTCCCTGCCTGGAGAAGGAATGCATCACTAAAAAGAAGCCACAAATTTGCATAAAATGTGCATGTGCTAATTTATAGGTGCGAATTTAGAAATAATTTATATAAATTACATAGAAATGTGATACATCTCAGCATAGTGCAGAAGAATGGGAATAAATGAACCTTCCCGCTCTGCCGTTAAGGTGCCAAGTCTTGACATGAAACTTCAGGTAGTCCTACTTTCATTTCTTAAGGCCTTTGATCTTTAAATTGGAACTGGACAGATCTCTTTATACTGCAAGCTCTTAGCACTGTCATCCTCACTTCTCTGTCCCAAGGTTACCTGGGTGTGATAAAACAAAAACACTATGGCAGAGACGTTTTAGCTTTTGCTTGGTGCTGCAAGCTTGCATTTTAGCATCTAGGGTCCATGGGAATTTCATTTTCTTTGGTTATTGCTGGTCCTGGGTATGGCTGTCCATATACGTTTTGCATAAAATATAGACTTCTTGATGGGTAAGCTTTGAAAGGGACAGGGATGGTGAAGCAGGGTTTAGCCCTGCTGTGGAGAGCATCCTTCAAAGCCCCCGTACATTATCCATAGGTCTTTGGCTCTTAATTTGCCTGAGTAGAATTAAATTTGCTGTGCCCATTAAAAATCAGGGCAGGAGAAGTTCAGTCAGGCACACCAGTGCCATTCCCTTGCACCCAGTGCTTTGGGCGCTTGATGGCTCTTCCGTTCAGGCCACCACATCCGTTCATAATCCTGTGCATTTGCTGCCAGCAAAACAGAGAGAGGTGCAGGTTCAATGACATAAGAAAAGGGGCTAGAATGAAGTCAGCCCTGGAGGGGCAATCGGTGCCACAGACTGCCTTGAAGCTGTGGGTGTGGGTGTGAAGTCATCATGGCTAATTTCTTGCCAAAATTAGAGCTCCAGTCTGTTAATCACTGTTCTTCTAGGAAACACATCTTCCTCTTGTTCTCCTCTCCTCATCAGATCTGTTTTCCTGTAAATGTTTTTCTTAAAAGTAATTTTCAAAGACATTTCTACAATAGCTCTGGTCAAAGACAAGGCTTTGTTTGGCACGAACAAACAGGGCTGTCCTGAAAGAAAACTCCTCTTCTCTGGTCTGCATGTGCTTGTTACACCACACAAAGCCACAAGTCTGGCCTCCTTTGAGGGGAGAGTTCTAAT
>NW_025336481.1:11585103-11859301 GCF_004798865.1 Varanus komodoensis | reverse complement strand
CAAGCAATTCTGATTTGGGTTGAAACCTGTACGTGGCATCAGGATGCACATGGCCTTCTTGCCATAGATGGATGTGGTGACACAGGCTGACAGAAGGCTAGGGCTACCATAGTCGCTCGAAGGGAGCGTAGGCTAGTCCAGTGGCTTCAGGGTATAATCATCTTCAGAATTGGTCACCAGGAATGCCTTATTTTCCTTCATGTAACAGCTCTGAGGCAGGTTCGGGGGTGTGCAATCAGATCAAATGGAAAGTGGCCTATTAGGTCTAATCATGGCTCTGTGTGGAGTCTCAGCACATCCTTAAAATACCACAAATACCTCTAGTTATCCAATGCAGGAGAAGATTGGTAGTTCTGTCCAAGCTGTGTTTCAAAGATGCTGGTCTGCTGTCTTAGCTCTTCTGAAGGAAAAGCACAGTTTTCTGGGATGCAATTTGGAAACGGCTGTGTGAGTCCATAGGGAAGGCGTGTGGAGCTCTGTCTGGCCTGCTGTTATCTACTGGCACCTCTGCAGAGCCTGCCCAAGGAGAAGATTTGAGCCGCTCCGAGGCTTCGGCAAATGGGGCAGCATAGAAGTCTTCTGAATAAATAAACAAACTCCTTTTGCTGCCTGAGGAAACGAACACGAGGACAGCCCCCTGTTCCATGCGTGCAACCCAGCTGGACTGCTGTTGAGCCTTTCTTCAGCACTGGCAAGGGAAATGACATCTTCCGCCTTACCTGAAGCAGCAGGTAAGCTTCGGTGGGGCAAGGCAGACTGAGTGACACACCAGTCTCTCTTCCAAGAACTTGCCTCCGCGTCCTTGCATCTGCCACTGGAGATTCTGGCTGCACTTTCCCTAATGGTAGAGGCAGCTCTGCAGCTCTCATTAGGCCAAGGGATATTTTAGCCTTTCCTTGAGAAAATTTTTAATTTGCAATGCCTTTATGCCTGCCTGTGCCCCTCCATGGAGCCACCAACCCTACATGGACCTGAAGAATCAGCTGAGGGTGCATGAGGCCGGTGTTCTCTTTGCATCTGATCACTTTACTGCAGGACTGTTGAACCTCACGTCCTGGCTACTAACCTGATCCTCTTGGGAGTCACAGTCCAGCCCTCTGAGTATCCTCAGGCAATTCTTGCTTTCCTCAACCATCATTTTGCAAGTTTTCCCACTTTATGGAAAATAGGGATGTGCTGAGTCTCTCTGGAATCTCTCTGGAACACCTGCCCATCTGATTTCTTCTAGTGCTTGTCTTTCTCTAAGGAAGTGAGCTGAGCCTGGAAGAAATCTGCAGGTGTTCTTGGGCCCCAGTTGCACAACCAGCAACCGTCTGCACCTGGTAGCCAAACCTTTTCCCTTCCCGCTGCCAGTGGTGACGGCGGCAGTGCGTGAGGAAAAGGGGCACAGTGAATGTGCACTCTGGCTGCCCTTCCTGGTGGCCAACTTTCCTGCCCACGTGACGCCAGCCACAAGGGCTGCAGCCAGGGCTGTGCCAGCTGCTGTTCCCAGCAGCCAGCCTTCTTGCTTGCTTGCTTGCTGCTGCCAGTGCGAAAGAATGGAGCTGCTTGTGCAACGTGTGAGGCTTGATTCCAGGCAAGGGTCTGTGGTCCCTGGGCGAGCTCACCAGGCTCTCAGTCTGGGTCACTGAAGCTGAAATCAAGGAAGCTAGAGCCCCCCCCCCCCCCCCCAGCACATCCCTATTTGAAAGACTTCAATACTGGCACTCAGAGGATTAAGCTAAATAGACTAGCACTTTTGGCATGTTGGTCCCACCCCGTTGCCTCTGAACCTATCCCTCTGGCCTCTGGCCCTGCTGCTTTTGCCTTCAGGCCAGCCCATCATTGGAATGCAGTCCTCAAGAGCTTCTCCAAACTTGCACCTGATCCTTAGGGTGAATTTGGTCTCCAGCATTTGCTTTTCTGGGCAAAAGAGCAGCAATGTCGGTTGCGTTTCTCAGCTGTCTTTATTTGTGGCTCCCACCTTCCTTCCTTCCTTCCTTCCTTCCTTCCTTCCTTCCTTCCTTCCTTCCTTATTTCAATTTATATACTGCTACAATAGCCCATTCTTGGGCTCTCTTTCTGGCTATCCACAATTAAAGCAGCATAACACTCTAACATCAAGAGAAAAACATAATCCAGCAAAATTAAAATATTTCATACAATTTTGCATAAAACAATGTGAACTAAAGTCAACCATAAACCAGGAATAGGGTCAATTAAAATCAAGTTACCACTAAAACCAACTATTAAAATAGCTGGTGAAGGGATATGTCTTTGATTGGCACCAAATTATAATAGTGAGGGTGCCAGGCACACCTCCTTGCTGAGCCTATTCCAGAGGTGTGGCACAACCACCAAGAAGGCCCTTCCTCTAGCCATAATCGCCCTTACTTCCCTGGGGGATGGCTCTTAAGAAGAACCTCTTCACTTGATCTTAACAGATGGGTAGGAACATAAGGGGGAAGGTGATCCTTCAGGTACCCATGACTCTAGCTGTTTAGGGTTTTGTATATAAGTGCAAGCATTTAAATTGGGCCCGGACTTCCACTGGTAGCCAGTGTAGATGATATAAAATTGGTGTGATATGAGCCTGTGGATTTATAATCTGAAACGTACACCTTGGAAAGTTTCCACATAATTTTCTAACTCAACATATGACTCTCTGCAGCCTAAATAATTCTCCAAGCAGTTGACAAGGAGCACTGTCATCTGAGCGACATATGAATTAACATTGATTTGAAGTTCGATGCCTTGCACAATGGAAAAACCACCAAAAAGGAAAGGGAGAAGAAAGGGAAAGTGCCATCCAATATGCATTTCCATAGAGAATAGCCTCTTCCATCATAACTGTCAGTAGATAAAGATCACTTCAACACCCTTATCAAGTTTTCAGTATGAGGACTTCGATTGGCAGTAATTTGTTACAAAGCATTGTCGCTTCTCATTTCTCTTCCACAGTTAACATAAAATCAAAATCCATCTCCTGTCCAGAGATAGCAGGCAAACATCTTTTCCATAAAAATCTTCATTTTGCATCATTTAAAATCTTCTTGTTTGGTTTGTTTATAGAATGCCCTTTCCTGATGTTTGTGATGGAAGGGTTTGCCAGGTGCTGGAAGCAAACGCCTAGGTGCAAACAGCTCACAGTCTCAGTGCCAGACCCACTGTGATGGCAGCAGTTGTGTGTGTGCAGTTTTGTGCTTGCTTTGGCGATTCATGCACTGAAACGGGGATGATGCAGAGATGGGTAGCATGGTCCTTGGGCAAGGATGCTGCTCAAGTCTGTCAAATGCTGCATCTTTGGGGAAGGGAACAATTCTCAGCAGAGGAGCATCGTGACTTCGTGGAGAAGGTTCAATGTCTGGCCTGCCCAGTTGAAAGGGTAAAGTAACAAGTTATGAGAGACAGCTGCTGGCAACCAGCGTAAACCTACCAGATGTTTTTGAACTTCGAGCACTATCATCCATCAGTTTTGATTACAATGGGGGTTGTGGTCACAGTGTCTTGAGGGTCACGAGTTGCTCATCCACCTGTTATAAATGGCAGTGGGCTAGATGGCCAAATAGACAAGACGATCATTCACTATCAAGGGTTCAGCAAGGGTTGAGTACGGGCTGTTGGTGAACCCTGACTTGTTGTCAAAATAAAGATTCTCATGTTGTCTGAACCCAGCTGTGGCTTATGAGTACAGCTATGTTCAGACCGCACGATCAGACATGTTTCAGCAACAATGCACAGGTGAGAATAACCCACACTCAATCCTTGGGGGTGGACCACTGTGTTGTGTGAACCCTGTCATTGTCTGCCCTGGGATAAGGCTGTTTCCTATGTCCCTAAACAGAAAACTGCTCCAATCAAGTAGGTGAAGGATGGGTGCCAAACTCAGCAGTAAAAATGCACAAGTGAGGGATCCTTCCCAAAGCCCATCTGTCTTTGCTCCCCAAGGGATCAAAGCTTGATTGAGGATAAGGAGAGAGCTATAAAAATAATTCAATGCTAAGAGGTGTTTATATGTCTCACTCATGCACATCGTTTGCTTTCCAAACTGGAATTTCATCATCTTCAATGCAGAGAACTGCACTGAGTTTGGCCCTTGGTTTTCCATCACCAGTGTCTCCTCTGCACACTTTGCAGGAGCAAATAACACTGTGAATGGCTGTGAAGCTGCAGAAGTACTAGTAGGACCATTATTAAGAGCAAGGGAAAGGGATTGAAACTGACTGTGTTTTCATGATTTTTAAGGTCCAAATGACACATTATGTTCAAATGTATACCACTGATTGCTTGATGGTTTCCCAGCTTTTGTGCTGCCTTGTCCCCTTTCTAAAAGGGTTTAATGTTTCTCCTAAGCCTTAGTTACCCATAGTAACTGGGAAACTTAGTTAGTAACTTAGTTTCCCATAGTAACTGGGAAAATTGGCAACCCCCTCAGCTCAATATTCTGTTGTGTAACTTACACACAAGTAGACCCATAATCCAGTCCTTCTGGAACATTGTCAAAATTGGGGTAGTAAAAATGACCCTCCTACATTTTACAGCTTTCTTTCTATAAGCCAAATCATGTTTGGGGTAACAAAGCATCCCAAGATTTGCATAAGAATAGTTCTGTGGGGAAACTTTTGCCAAGTATTTGAACTAAAACCTCCAGTAAACAGAATAAAATCCCTGCAGGGAAAGTCTTTTTATTTTGGTTTGAAGTTAACAGACCAAACTATTGTTATGCTGATTGAAGGGCATAGGCCAAGGGTGGTTTATGTGGATTTACTGTTATGCAGATTTATTGTTATACGTTGCTGCAGGACAGATTAAGTATTAAATTAGCTGTACTAGCTGAAACCTGAAAACCTTTTTTTTTTTGGTTGATTCAAAGCTCAGGGGGAAACATTCAGTCAAACAAAGGCCATTCATATGCACTATTTACCTTGCCTGAAGTACTTTTGCTTGGGGTCAAAAATGACCCCCTATGCAGACAATGTTAGTCTGTTAGGGGAGAATATAAACTGTTAGGGGATAAACTAAAATACACTGGTATATTGTCCCTACTCCTCTTATCTTCTGCCCACTGGCATGTGTCCCCTGACAGCTCTCCCAGAATGAAATTCAGCCCTCACACTTTGCCCCAGGGATATCACTGCTTTCGGATGCAATCCTGTGCATGTTTAGACAGAAAAAGCCCTACAACTTCACACATTCCCAGCCAGCAAAGCCCCTTTCTGTCTGAACATGTGTAAGCTTGCATCTTAGAGAACTTCAGCTATTACACAGTGCTCATTTCCTCATCTCACATCTTTCTACCCACCTAGCAACCAAAGGGCAAAATCTCCTGTGCTAATAGGCATGGAAGCAAAAGACAAGAATGACTGCACCAGAACTAGACATGCCGAATTGTTGTGGTTGTGGTTGTTGCATGCTATCAAGTCATCTCCAACTTATGGTGACCCTACACATGAATGTCCTCCAGGGTATCCTGTTCTTGACTTATCTCTTGTAAAGTCTGTGCCTTCTTTTATAGAAACATGAGTAAAGAGCCACATTTCCAAACCCATTTCTACCAGTTGATCTGTTATTCTTATTCATGCATGAAGGAAAGGGAAAGCTACATGAGGAAAAAACCCTTAGTCTGTCTATACTATAAGTATATCAATATCTAAAATAGAATACAATATACTGTGAGAATGGCTGGATTCTGTTCAACCCTCAGTCCTTAAACATGGAGAGAAAGGAGCCAGATTACTTAGGGGCTGCCTAGTACAATTTTGCCCTTTAAGTTTCTAAGGCAGAAAAGACTCATTGTGTGAATGGAGAAAAATATACAAGTGACACATCAGTTAAGTCCAAAATAGCAGAAAGAAGTAAAAGCTCTTATTAAAATCACTACCACTTTTAGTAAAATGGGTATATAATCTAACAATGCTCAGAAGCAATATTCAAAGGAAGCGTTTGCTAAACACACATACTTGTTAGCTGTAAAGAAAGAGAACTGAACTTTGACAGCATTAACCAGAGAATGCCAGCATGTTGCAGAGGATTCTGGGAAATATTTTAAGGCATGCAGACATTTGCATGTGCACACGCAATGAGGCAGTGACTTCAAGTTGTCTTGGTGTCACTCAGCTTGAACTGAAAATGGGAGCTCAATCTATGTCCTGTCCAGACAAAGGAACTTGGAAGTCTGGATTTGAATTTCTGTGTCTTAAGCTATTTTTGTGGTGAAGAATAAGGATCCAAATCTATTTTTTTCCTGGACAGGCCTGCTCCATGGCTGAGCATCAGTAGTATCTGCAGACTTGAAAAACTAATTTTTGAACAGAATTTACCAAAATCCAAGCATTTTATCATGAAAAGGATAGAAATATTTCAAGATTTTTAAAAAAATGTCAGTGAAGGCAGAACTTGCTGATTCACCCATTTATTTATCTTTTTATGTCCTTGGTTTCTTGCTTTTCAACCAGGAATTGATGCTTTTCAACCCAGGGATGTCTGACTGGGGCTTTGTTAGGGTGGTTGACTCACAAGGGGCCAAGAAAGAAGAAATACATCACCAGGGCAAAAGGACAAAAGATGGCAGCCATTTGCATAAAATGTACACATGCCAGTTTCTATGTCCAGTTGCAAATTGATAAATAAACAGTATAATTTAGCAGAAATGCAGTGTCTCACCACATTGTGAAGGTCTGCAACTAAGGGACTGTTGTGCCTTCCTGCTCATTTTGCCATCCAACCAACTGTTGAAAACAACAGTCCTTATGGTTCTTTATCTTTAAATATGGATCGGACGGGGCAGCTCTTCCAATAGAAGGTGCCTTCAAATAGAGGACAGCCTCCATAAAAGGGGACACATGGCCACTCCACATTTAACTTGGTAGGATGCAAGCTGTGTGGGCCTGCCAGCGATGACAGCTCCCCACAGGCGAATTGCTCAGAAAGTTTGAAGCTTTAGTTATTCTTAGAAGAACAGACCTGTTCCGATGGATGTTTCCTTTGTTCTGTATAGATCATTCCAGCAGGAGGGCTTGTACAGCCTGAACCACTTTTGCTGAATTTATTGCCTTTTTTAAAGAAAAGGAAAAAGAAAAAAAGCTTGGAAATTCTCGGAACAGTTTTGGTTCCAGTAGTAGCCCACCTGCTGGCAGTTTTTGTTCCTAATCATAGAGAAGCATGCTGTACATTAACCTTCTAGAGAGAAGGCATTTCATCTTCTAGCTCAGCAGCATCGCCAACGAACAAACTAGTTCTTTAACAGAATTTATCCGTTGAACAGAAGTACTTGCAAGCTAAACCATTAAAGAGGTAGTTTTAACTGAAACTCCAAGACACAACGGTGGCTGTTATCAGTTGTTCTCTCTGACATGTGAGATGCACTAGGGATAGATGTGATGGATTCAGCATGGTGAGAGAGAAAAACAACTTGAAGAGCTGTCACAAGTATTTGCATCGCCCGGCCCCTTTCCTTTCCAAATTGCATAAAACACAGTAGCATAGCCATGAATTGTGAAATGCAGGCTCTCGTTGTGACAGCCGCCTTAGCCAGCCCCCCGCCACACACACGCGCGCGCGCGCGCGCGCGCACACACACACACACACACACACTCGCTCCCCAGGCAGCAGTGCTGATCCATATCAACAAGCCAGTTCTAGAAGTTTTGAATCCAGCCAGCAGCTGGCCTTTGTAAAACTAATGGGCCTTAGTTATGCACTCGCAACCAAGCCACCTTAAATTACTTTGCGGTTCAGCAGGGAACAAGATACCATGGATGGAAATATCCTTTTGCTCCAGGTCTTTCGAGGGTCCGAGGGAATGAGAAATTCTGAGGGCATGGCCGATGATAGCAGCATCCTTGTTAATAAACATATCCAAGCACAGCATCCCTGTGAGCTCTGGCCTCCCCACCTCATTGCAAAAGCACGAGCTTTGCTCAGGGTGAAGTTTCAGAAGCACATTTAAAAATAATGCAGATCAGGGATGCTTATCTGGATGTTGGGAACAGGACCTTTCATGTCCAGCTGTGATGCAGTTTATATTTTTCTTACGCTATGAGATCCTGCAATGCTTGAGGCCCTCCAGTGTTAATAGGGATGGGCTAAAAATGATGTGGAAATTTCTGGTTGTTTTGGAGAATTTTCTTCTCTTTTCCTTTGGTACTGTGTTTGGAAACTAATACACAGAATACTGTTTTATGTGTATGGTGCTTTTTGTTTCTGCCTCTGTGGTCCCTGAGGCAGTTGTTCTGTCTTTGCAGGCCCCCAACTGTGGAAAGGTTGAAAACCACTGCCTTAGATGATGAGTATAGGGTAGGGGTAGACTCCTCCTGGGAGATGTGCTCCATCAGGTATTGCAGCCCCAAACCTTGGAAGGCAGGTCAAATCTGGCACCCTGAATCAGGCTCGGAAGCATTCAGGCAGACTCCATGTCACATATTCTGTCCTTCTTGTCCCTTTTGCCAAGCTAGCCATTGCATTTTGCTTGAGCTTCAGCTTCTGAACCATCTTGAAAGGCAGCCCAAGTAGAGCACTTGGCAGCTATTCAAGGTGCGGGCTACCAGAACTTGGGCTACTGAAGCTACATGATGCCTGTCGCTGGGCCATGTGCCATTGCTGCTAAGTCCACCTGAGCATCAAGTGACAGAGGTGGCTCCAGGAGGACCCCCAAGCAATGAACTTGCTCCTTCAAGGGAATTCAACCCCATCCAGAAGAGGTTGAGTACCCTCCATCCAGTCAGAAGAACAATGCAGTAACAGCCTTTTGGTCTTACCTGAACTGAGTTTTAGTTTATTAACCCCCTTCCAGTCTTATTTTTCAGCCAGGCACCAGTCTAACACATCCACTGCCTCACCAGAAGAAGATGAAAAGGAGAAATCGAGCTGTTGTGTCATCAGCATGACCCACTCAACAGTGTAGTCATTAAAATGAAGTTGCAGCTGAGAGCATCTTATACCTACCAATCAAACTTGTCAAGAAGTTACCCTTAGCTGGTCTTCTATACAATTTCACACTGCAAGGTTTCTCAGGCGTGGTCCACAAACAAAAGGCTCACGCCTGATTTCTCTGAATGATGATACCTTTGATGTCTAGCAATTGACTGTATGAATTGATTGCAATTAAAAACATTGCATGTTATTTCATTGTATTTAGTATAGTTTTAATCCACCCAGCAACAAAAAATTCTTTGGGCGAATGACATAAGGCTAAAAGAAGAAAATGTAAGATGAAAACTAGAGAAATCCAGTACAGGGAAAACAATAGACTATATATCAAACACATTTGTGTTGATGTGAAGTGAATGCTTTCTGTGTGAGAGTGTGAAGATGGCATTCACCAGCCCTGCTAAGTGGGCTGCTTGCCATGTCCCTTCTTTCTTTAACCTCTGAAGATAGTCCCTGCCAAAGGAAGCTCCAGCCTCCATTGCATGAGCAGGAGCTTGTTACCTCTGACCTCCCTTAGAATCTCACTATGGCACCGGAATGGATTTATGTGGCATACTGAGCCATCTGGAGAATATTCCTTGGGTGTTTAAAGTATATAGCTTGAACCCTGGAATCCAATTAAGAAACCTTATTAAAATGGAAAGAAAAGGGATCAGAGACAAAGAAAGCAAAGTAGCAATATAAGACATGGGTGCACAAATTTCCACCTTAGACTTAAGCAGGGCTGCTTTAGAAATGTGTGCAAATTTGGACAAACAGAATCAGCTGGGCAAATCAAATGCAAATATGTTCTCCTGCTCATGTCTCCGGGTGTGCATATAGCAGGCTCAAATGTTTTGTGAACAGAAATGAAATTCTTGTGCATCCTAATTTTAGGCTCCGGGTGAAGGCCTTTTTATTTTATCAAACTCTTAAGGATTGTTGCATGTCTGTTTCTGCTTTCATTGTTTTGAGTGTCTTTGACTGTGACTTACTGTGGCTTTCTTGTTTTTTTACTGTGTTTTGTCACCTATTTAAATTATCCTATAAGTCTTCCCTTGCTGTTGTCTTCTTCTCAAAGGGCAAATAGACTTAAAAAATACAATATAATGCATGCAGCCTTTGAATTGTTCTAGAAGGTGGTTGCTGAGGGGTGCAGGGTGGTTGCTCTGAATCTGGTGACCCACATTAAGCATGTGTGATGCAAAAGAAGAATCGAGCTTTTGCACGGCATGGGTTCTATTTCCAGAGCGAGAGCACAACAAAATCTCCCACTTTAAATAGCAGGGGAGACAACTGCCCTTTCGGAAGAATGGAAACATGACTGTGCTGTGAACAGATGCTGAGGGTGCTAGACTCATTTAAGTCTCTTTTCACACGTTGGAGCCTCAAGGACATCAGCAGCTAATTTTCAGCTTCTTTCCTGGAAAAGAGATACCAAGCTGAAAGCTAGTTTTGACAGGGCTGCCCTACTATGAAGGGAAAGAAGTGAGAGGATTACTCAAGTTTAAGTAGAGCTGGCTCCTAAATAAAGGCGGAAGCCTTTCAAGATTGGGATTTGAAGATGATCAGAACTGCCTTGCTGAATCAAACCCAAATTCATCTAGCCCATGGTGGTCAACTAGAGCTTCAAGGCACTTACAAGCAGAACATAACAGCAATGGCTTTCTCTTCTCATTTCTCCCCAGCCTCTGCATTTTAGGGGCTTAAAACCTGTATAAAGGGGTCTTTTATTTAAATAATGTTTGCAACAGCTACCAAGAGTGCAGTTCTATGTGCCAGATGCCCAAATGTTGGAGGCTTCCAAGATTGGAGGCCTCTGTGGTGGCACAACTTGAAGGTTCTTTATGGTAGAACAAGAGGTACAGACGAATTTGGACTCTCCATCCCCCTTTGGAACACTCTGCTTTAGATGGGCCTCTAGGAACAGAGGAAACTGCCTTATGCTGGCTAGAAAATTTGTGCATTTGCACCAGTATTTCTGGCACTGACTGGCAGTGGCTTCCCAGGGTTTCAGACAGGATTCCTTCCTACCCTACCTGGAAATGCAGAGAATTGAATCTGGGACCTCCTGATACAAACCAGGGGTGGTAGCTCCCTGAGCTGTGGCTTTATCTGGCACAGGGAACAGGGACTTGGAGGCCACTGGATCCAGCAGATCCAGTGAGCTCTGCTTTCCTCTCTGTTGTTTCCACTTCCCAAGGTTGGGCTCCCAACCTCAGGAGAAGGGATCTTTCCATGGCAGCTGTATGGGGCTTGGGAGATGGACCTCTGTCGCCTTCCTCTGAGGCCAGAGAGCTGGTTCCTGCCTTGGAAGAGGAGCTATGCTGCATCCTAGGGTGGCTCAGATGCTGCCTGAAGCCATAGGACTGATCTGCATTCTCCATGAAGCGAGTCCAGGGTCTGCTGGGTATCCATAAGCCTGACTGTCAGAATCCAGACCTTAGAAAGCAAACATTATGTGAGTAGGTATGCATGAATCCATCTGTTCCTCTTTTTTAAATGTTCACATTATTCTGGGTGCAAGTTTCTTCCATTCTTCTGCTTAAGTTTGTAAAATCTACACAAAATGTCATATATATATTTTGGGTGCATTTTTGAGTGCATGAAAATTCATGTGCATTTTAATGCACTCTCCCCTAATATTCATTTTCTGGAAAACACTTTCCTCTAATATATGCATTTTGTATTCTTTAAAGTGCATGCTTTTGAAATCATTTTACAATAGTGTCTCAAAATTTGGAGTAGTGCGAACACTGAAGGATAATAGCATTCTGTTCATGTATTTGTTCGAGAAGTGCAAATTAGGTTGGTCTGTGTAAGAACATGGGACAAACCAATTCTGCTCCATCCCTAAGTATAAGATGGGTGGCTTTGGGCCAGTCACAGGCTCTTGGTGTAACCTGCTTTACAGGGTTGTTGCTGTGAGGACAAAATGGAGGGGAGAACCTAGTAAGCCGCTTTGCTTTCCTTGCAAGAGGAACAAGGCCAGCTATGCATGCAATATGATGATGGTCTTCCATGTTGAAGCATGGGAATGATCCAGCTCATGCAAAATGGTGCTATGCAGCTGCAATATGGATGGCTTGGCACCAGGCTCCTTGGAAGAAAGCCCTGTCCCATAGAAGCACATCCCAGTATGAAGACCTTTGGAAGAGGCCCTTCTATCAGAGAGTGACCCTCAGGGCAACTGAGTGAGGGCCATCTCATAAGGACCTCTCCATGCTGTGGAGCTTCTCTTTTCTTCCACTGGCAGACCTTGGCGTGTAAGCTGGATTACTGGATTGGGCGCTGCTTTTGTTCCCTCCCGACTGTGTTTTTATTGTATTTCAATGTATTTATTTTGCCGTTGTTGTAATCAAACATTCATTTTAAAATATTTTAGGTCCTATGCTTATGGGCTGCTGCGAGAGTCATGTGTTTGATGGAAAAGCTGCACAGAAATCGAGCAAATGAACAAATTGGGTGGGTGCCTTTTTTTTTTTTTTTTTTTTGTGAGAAAGCACAACAAATTTGGCTTGAAATTGTCCCATGCTAAAGAGCTGTGGCCACATCCTCTCTCCAGGGTGTCTGCAGAGAATGGCCACGGCCACCCATTTTATCTGTAGATAATCTAGCAATGATTTGGTTTCATGCCAGTAACCTACAAAAGCTCACACGCTCACAGCATTTGCAGGGCAGAAGGAAAACTGTGTTCTACATTTTCTTATTTGGCGATGGTTTCCATGGCACACACAATAACATTTATTTTAGCTGGACAAATGGGAAACTATTGAGTTATCTGTTACATGTAGTAAGAACCGAGATTGGAAGGCTATCACTGTAAAATCCATGCCGCGACCGTGAAAGTGATCCGATACAAAGAATGATTTATTTCCGAACACCGAGGATCTTATCTGGTTTCAAGCTCCGTGTCAGGCATTGTTCTCTACAAGTTATATCTGCTATTTAAGAGGGCACCTGCAGGGAATGTGGATGTGCTGATGGAAGGACCATGCCAAGGGCTGCCTCCGCTGCAGCGCCTGAGAGCTGAGGTGGGTGTCCTTGATGTCCTTTCCGCGGTAGCACCGCCTCTTCTGGGTTGTCTGAACCAAGCCCTCTCACAGCGAAGCACTCCCACATCCCTCCCTTCTGAAAAGGGTCTGGTTGCCAACCTGTGCACGCTTACCTGGGAACAAATCCCATTGAGTTCAATGGCTGATACTTCTTCATCAGTTGTAATGATTTGGATAGACTCCTATTAAATAAAAAGGAGAAATTTAATACTTAACTTTTTGGAAAAGGCAAGACTTATGTGACTTGTTGATGTCCTGTTAAGACAGAATTTGTAAAATGGCATTTTCAATGTCAGTACTCAGGCTGTACTCTCAAAATTTCACCAAATGTCTGCCAAAAATGGCTTTTCATTCAGACGGAGGAACACTGGCAGTTCATATAATGCACTGGATATATTGTACACACACAGCCATTCCTAATTTGAATTACTACAGTCCATTGGAGTTGTTGATGGTCTTGATGGTGTGGCTATAGGATGGTGATGTGTCCTCTTTTAAAGGGGACAGTCCTCTACCTGAAAGTCTGTCCTGTTTATGTCCAATGCAAAGGTGCTGATCCATCAGAAACAACAGTGAGCCTTCCAAGTGCCCATAAACAGTGCCTGGACAGCTGGATGGAGCAAGACCTTCCACAGGATGGTGAGGTTTATCAAATAGTTATTTAAATTTATTTCTAAACTTACATATACACACACATAATCAGCATATGGAATTTTTTATGCAAATTGGTTTAACCTTTTGTCCTCTTTTTAGGTGATGCTTTTCTTCTCTTTTGAAGAATCATAGGTGGCCACCCTATTCTGCCATCTTAAGAAGGTAGAGTTTCTTTTCTAGAGTTTGATTTTTCCGCATACCTGCTAGACGAGGTCAAGCCCTTTGGTACAAAACAGATGCTGCAATACACGCATTCAGCCACGCCCCACCAGAATTCAAGCTGAACTTTTTGATGCCGACACTTCTGAATCTGAGCCAATCTGCCACAGTTCCAAAGAATCTGCTGACAGGCAGCATTGCAGTTTTGTGATATGTGCATTCTTTTAGGCAAGCCCACCTGCGTCCTCACAATATTTCAGGGTTCTTGCAGCAAGTCATTTTTATCTCTGTGATTTAATCCTTTCCTTCTAAACCATCTTTAACCTGAGCAGCTTTAATTGTTGCCAGTCAGGCAGGCATGAAAATGACTAGACTTATTATGCAAACTTAGAAACTACAACAACAAATATGATGTCATACAAGGGAACACTATAGTTGGACCCTTTTGACACTTTTTGCAGCATAATAAATGGACACAGACCCACCCCAACTGCTGCTAGGCATGGTAAATTAGCATAGCAAGAAAAGTCAGATAAACGCCTAAAAGTGGAACAAATATATTCTATAGTGAGATATTTAAAGAACCATAAAACTATCACAGAAACAATTTAATGATCCTTTAAAATCATTGGGAGCGCTGGCTTTTCCCAGATGGAGATCTTTGGCTCTCTGTTTTGACAATAACTGAACAGACGTGGCCATTACGGTGTCTGCAAAAGAATTGCTTAGGATTTTTTTTTCAAGTCAAGAACATTAACAATACCAAAAACAGGCCTAGAAAATCGTATGAGCAAAGAACTGCTTTTCAGCTTGGCACAGAGTCATTTAAACCCAAATGGCAGGAAATCCATTCTTTTCACAAGAAGAGAGTCCTTGGAGGTTTTCCCACTCCTAAACAAGGAGTAGCACCAATTCACATTGAAAAAGCAAGAAGTATGGGGATATATATACATTTGGCGTTATAAAGTATAGCATGGGATCATACGCAGAGTGTGATTGAAGAGATAAGTACAGAAGCATTCATAGCAACCTAGCAAGCTGCCATGCGGTGGGAAGGTTCACACAACACGTTAATCCCCTCAGGAATGTTACCCATGCACTGTGGGTAAATTCTGCCTTTTCCTGACAATCGGAACAGTGGGTTGTTGTCCCTCCTCACCCCCTTTCCCTCCCCCACTTCCTCTCATGCTGGGCTTGGAAGCACAGTGGGGGCAACGGCAGCCCCTCCCCTGGGAGGAGGGCAGGGTGACTCCACCACCTGGGCCCACATTCTCCTGCCCCCACTGTCGCTTGGATGCCATTGTGCCCGCAAGTGGCACACCAAGCGGGAGCATGGAGTGAGCCAGTACCCAGCATGCACCGCTTCCCAAGTCCGGACTGGGGCATGGGGAGGTGGCTCCGCGACCACCTGCCCTGCGTGCCTCCTCCTCGGAAAGAGGAAGGCTAATGAAGAAGGCCACCTCACTCACTCCTTTTGTTGCTGGAGAGAAGGGGCAATGGGCTGGGGTGCCAGGTGCTCTCTTTGCTTTCCCGCCTGGCAGTGGGGATGGGTGGGATGCAGCCCCCTTTCCCTCTGGGTTAGAGGAGAGAATGGCCCTGGGGTGCCCAGCCTTTGGGGATGGCAAGCAAAGGGGCTTCTTTCCACCTGCAGTGCTGGTGGCAGGGGGAGGGATCCAGCCACTTGGCCTTTGCCACTCTGGCCAAGGAACTCTCCTTCCCAGATTGCCTGCTGCTGCTTAACATGCTGGCATGGTTTGGATGACATGCTAACTCATGGTGGGATCATTAACCCCTGGAAGAAGCACTGGCAACTGGGGGGGTTATTGGCTTATAACCCCAGCCCCAGAGGCATCCTGGGTTCAGACAACAGTGGGTTATTATGCCATGCAAAGCCAGGCGCTGAGTCTGCCCATCAGTCCATCTAGCCCTGTAATGTTGCCACCGACTGGCAGCCATGGTTGCCCATGGTATCAGACAGAGATTCCCCAGCCCTGCCTGCATACAAAGGCCCGGGGATCGTGCCTGAGCGCTTCTGCATGCAACGCATGTTCTTTACCTCTGAACTGCCGTGTGTGCATGGCCCACGCGATGGCCTGCAGAGGCATTTGTGCACCCGGATTGCTACACAGTCCTTCAAGTCATTGCTCCATCACCTTTTTTGCCCACTGTCAGCCATCTGATGGGGGATGGGGGGTGGCAGGGTGGATAGCAAGACTCAGAAAGGTTTGGCCCTCTACAAGTTGTTGCACTGCAACTCTCATCATCCCTAGCCAGAAGAACCAATCCTGGTGGGTGATTGGGATTGTAGCCCAGCAACATCCAGGAGGCATCAGATGGGGCAAGGCTGATCTTGCAGGTGTTAGCAGTCAGCATGTGCTTTCTTTCCCTTCTGAGGTGTCAAAGCAATGGTCTTAAATGGTATTTGACAATATGATTCACAAGAACCAACATAGGATTGTGAATGTGAGTTTTTAAATCTTCCAACAGACCTTTAAACCTTCCAACAGGCAACAACACTTATACAGATCCAAGCTATGAAAATAGTTTGGCTATTGCATGGTATGGAGAAGAAATAATGAAATATCAAACCTTCCAGGGGTTTCAATGTTCTCTGAACACACAGAAGACATTGCATTACAGACAAGCCTATCTGCCCCAGTGGAGAGATGCCATGGCTAAGGGACTACCAAAAGTCAGCAGGGTGATTATGGGGAGGGGCTGTTTGCAAAGATCTGCAAGATCCTACTACCCTTGTGATGCCCCTCCAGGAACCAGAGGATTGTGCCTCAATGTTCTAAGGATTAGTTCCAGCAGCAGAAGGGTCAGACTTGGCTCCTGAGGCTCTGAGGTTCCTGCAGTAGCTGTTAAGAAGGGGCAGTAACAGTAGGGAAGAGGTGGAGAAGGGAACACGTGACTTCTGGTCCTCTAGACATGTGCTCTTGAGGCCATGGTAAATGTCAGCTTCTGCCCTGCTTTATCTGCCTCCAGGTCAAAGGGGTAATGCCATAGTCAACCATGAAGAAAGTTGCCCTTCATGGAAGCTAGCTCAGTAGCCACATCAAGATCTTGACCTGCTAATTCTGACTGGCCTCCCAAAGCCCTGGCTCTTGGCCAAGAACGGCTCAATCCTATTTATCTCCTGCCTAATTCGCTGGCCCTTCCCCACTTTGGGCACTAATCCAGCTGCTGCTCGATTCTGCTATATTTTGAAAAGTGGTCATCCCAGCTGTAACTGAAGCTCTGTGACCAAAGCAGGTAGAAAGGGTGATACTGATAGGCTAGAGAGGTCTCCTAAGATTTTCCCAGCTTCTTACAGTTCTTTCATCAGGAGTAGGGAAATGTACTCCCCATACCTTAGCTTCTTTTCTTTTCTTTTCTTTTCTTTTCTTTTCTTTTCTTTTCTTTTGCCAAGGAACTTTTCAAAGAGTGGGGAGCGATAAGAGAAAGCAGGCAGGCATCCATCAGGTGTCACCCTTATCAGTTCAAGAACGCCTGGCTGCTAACTTGCCTGAAGTATATTCATTTTCCCAGCAGACAGCCAAGGAGGGTGGAAGTCAAAGCAGTATTCATTAACAGCCCAACCTTTCTTGGAGGTCTGCCCTGTTCCTGAAGACAAAGAAACACTCAGAGGTGGAAAAACAGATCCCCTGCATTCAAGGGACATACATTCTGCAAAGAGTGTGCACCAGCGTGGGTGTGCGTGCTAGTATTTAACACAGGGCAGGAATTTGACATTTTGGCAACCAGTTGCAGCAGGTGTGGGTAATGCATCTCCCAGAAGTTGTTCAACTGCAAGTCCCATCAGCCGTTACCATAGGATATACTGGTTAGGGCTGACAGGAATTGCTATCCAGCCACATCTGGAAGGTTACAAGTTTTATGGCACTACAAAGAATGACCTCCAGTTCTCCTCAATTTGTTAGCATTTCCTCATTCAGGGGCTCTAGCTTTGAGAGGATCCTGGGAAAAAGACACTCATGTGGGCCCCCGCAGGTTCTGGGATGCTTCCTGGGCAGCACTTGGCCTGTTAGACTGGGGCATATTAACAGTGCTATCCAATAGACTCTATAGCAAGCATGGGTGGGTTGGTGTGGCCTCTTTCCTATTAGATTTTCTAATTTTGTGCAGCAAAGAGCAGGATCATACAACTGGAACTAATTGTTAGGAAGGAACAGACCAGAACAGAAGAGAACAGAAAAACTCAGCAGTATCGAATATACTCTTTCCCTCAAAAACTGCATTTTTATTCCCATTATATTTTCTGAGCTTCCTGCCCCCCCCACCTTTTTTTAAAACAAGGAATTTACCACATCATTAAAACAAAGTAGTTCAATCTGCTCACTCTCAAAGAAATGATGGGCAGAGAGTTTCAGTTAAGGAAGCAAGTTCTTGTAAAGTGAAAACTTGGAAGCAAGTTTAAGCAAGTTATTGACTGTCATGTACAGCAGAGCCTGGGTCCCAGTTGGGTCTTTCTGGGCTCCCAGGTGACCCTCCAGGATTCTCCCACATCCCATTTCCCTCCTCCCACTATCTTTCCCCTACCTTTCATGCATTTTTGTAGTCATTCTATTACATTATCATAGAATCCTGGAATAATAGAGTTGAGGGGGGGGGGCAGTGAGGCCCTGCTCAGCACTGGACTCCAAGTTCAGGCATCCCTTTCAGCTGGCTGTCCAGCTGCATCCTGGATGCCTCCAGGGTGAGAGGGGTCACAACTTCCCTGGGTCATTGGCTCCATTGCACTGTCTAACAGTCAGGACGTTCTTCCTGATGTTCAGCTGGAATCTGGCTTCCTGTAACTTGAGCCCATACTTCCATGTCCTGCACTATGGGGTGGTCAAGAGATCCTGGCTTTCCTCTTCGTTATGTCTTTCAAGAACTTGAAAATGCTATCATATCTCCCTTTGGTCTTTGCTGCTCAAGGCTAAATATATCCAGTTCTTCCAGCCTCTTCTCACAGGGCTGAGTTTCCAGACCTCCAATCATCTTAGTTGCCCTCCTCTGGACCTTTTCCAACTTGCCTGAAGCTTTAATAAACTCTGGTGCCCAGAACTGGACACAGAACTCAAGATGAGCCAAGACCCATTATATTTATATGCTGCTTTTTTTTTCCTGCAAGGAACCCAACCCGGTTCCCATAATCCTCCACATCCTCTCCTTTTTATCTTCTCAACCATCTGGTGAGGTAGGTTAGACTGAACTTCAGTGACTGGTGCAAAGTCATCCAGTGAGCTTCACAGCTGCGTAATACTGGGATGAACTCTAGTGGAATCCTTTGCTCTAGTATCTGCAGGGTTCTCCTCCTCCTCAGCCTGGTCTTGAAAAGAGAGCTGAGTGAAGAGGGAGTCTCTGAATGCTTGCTCGACAAAGCTGTGCAGCCAGCAACTTCCTTCCACGTCAGGTGCTGTTGCACAAAGACTTCTGCAGGCGGTGTGGAAGAGCGATGCTGCTTGCAACAGGGACTGTGCAGGGCTCCATTCCCAGCAAGCCCTGCATGACCATCCTTCTTCTGTGTCAGGGGCAGCCACACAAACAGCCACACAAACAGCCACAAACAGCCACACAACAGGCCACTACATGTGGCATGGAAGAAGGGTGCTGCTAAGCAGTTGCACTGCGCTCCATTCCTGGTGAGCCCCCCAACTGCTAGAAGCATCTCTCTTCCCCACCATAACAGGCAGCTGGACATCACGGAGAATGTTATTTCTCGTTGCCTTCCAAGGGTTTGCTTCCTGGCAAGCACTCCACAAATGCTGAGCAATCTTAATTGTTAAAGATAATTTTAAGAATTTATTATATTTTACATGAATTGTTTATTTTTAGTGCTATGGTACCTTTTATGATATTTTAGTGGTTATAGGGAGGCCATTGTGAGCTTTTATTGTTAATTGTTCTGATGATGTGCCGCGGTTTTTATGGTGGTTGAATTTCTTAATTTAATACTATTTCTTTGTTGTCTTATAATAGATCTTGCTTTGAGAGTCATTTTTGCTAGGAGGGCAGGATAGAAATTCAATAAATAAATAAATAAGCAAGAGGATGGATTCCCATTCCCAAGCAGATTTCTCACACATCCCTATGGTGGAATGGGGACTGGAACCTGAGTTGCTTAAGGCCAGTTGTTATGAACCAGCTTTCCCCACGTTGCCCTTCCCAAACCAGAGACTATTCTTTGGCAAAAGCTCTTTATTGTCCAGTGCACTTCCACTAAGCACAACCAACCACAAATGAGCTTCTGAACATGCACAGAGCAGTTTTTTGAACCCAATCCAACAACTACTTCCCAACATACTGCTTTTGAGCTAGGCTCAACCAGCCGCAGGAGTTCTCCCACACCTCCTCTCTGTAGGTGTAAATCCTGACTATTCTCATCCACTGGAACATCCTGGGAGGATGCCCTTGAGATAAGCTCCATCTCCTTCCATTCCAATGCCTGAGCATTCTGGTTTCCAGGACCCCTCTTCACCTGAGGAGTCCGTATCTACCTGATTTTGGAATATGCACCAAGAATAGCTGGCCCAACACCAGTCCAGTATTTTAAGTGTACAACACTGGCTTTTGTGGGTGACCCCTCCCCTTTTGTTCATTCCCCACCTCCCTTTGAAATGCTTCTCCCGAGGCTTACTTGCTGATAGTCAGAGCCGTAAGCCAGAATATCCTACTATTTCTGCTATTTTTCCACTGCCCACCATTGGAATGTTGCTCCCCAAGAGCTCCTCCGAAGTGGAATTTGCCTCCTGGGATGAAAAGAGTCTCCTGGTCATTCTTATTGAGAATATGAGCTCATTATAAATTATAAATGTGTCCTTCCTGAGTAGACAAGAATCAAAAACACCTCAGATATAAAGAATGCAGTCTTTCAGCATAAGGAGTACAGTCTTCATTCTTATGATCATTAATTATTTCACTTCTATGAATTTCACAATTCAGTACACACTCTCTGGGCAGTTCACAGCAATTCAATATATAGTGGAGTACCATAAATACCTTAAAATTCTGGTAGGTAAAAGGAAAATGTTCCCATCCTGGCATGGAAAAGCTTAATCTCCTGGAGTCATTGACAGATAAACTTCATTCTGGCCAGGCTGGAATTGGGCTTGGCAAACTAAGTGTGTTATTTTTCCAAAAATCAGAAAGGAGTGGTTTTCTAGGGCTGGCTCAAATGTCCAGCTGGACTTTCAGCTGAACTTTGGAGGTTTTTATGGGACCACCAGAAGATCAGCAGATGGGAAGTTTTCTACAACTTACAGCTTACAAGGTGGGTGACGGTTGTTTCTCCCACCCCTCAGGTTTTTTTAAAAAAATATGTTCCATTTCAGTGAATAAGAAAATGCAGGTATGAGCTCTGTTGCACCCAAAGCCTGCTTACAAAATGGGACCCAGAAATTCCCCAGGAAATGATGTCAAGCCACTGACAACATTGCCACCACTGCCGATTTTGCATGGGAAGGAAGGATGGCCAACGGGGAGCGACTTCCAATCAGACTTGTGTTTTCCCATGGGAGCCGATGGCATCTGAATCCCCACCCTGAACTCCAACATAATTGTTGGGGCCAATGGAAGGTATCTTTCCCAGAATGCTCAGCTTTTTGGCTGCTTCTGCTGCACTCTTTGTGCTGATGGCGAGGAAAGGAGGGAGGTCAGCTTGGTACGTAGGCCTTCTGTGAAATGTTCAACTTGCCCGTCGTTAGAGAAGCTATTGCAAAAGGTAGGGAGCTCATACAGTGTGGTGCTGGGGCTTTCAGGCAAAGCACAGGATTTGGGGCTTGTGTAAAGGGTGGCCACTTATGAAGCATGAGAGAAAAGAACATGTATTGCTCCAGAAGAGGACATAAATGCACCTGAGCTAACCTGCATGCACAGGTGTGGATTGGGAAATGACTATTAGAACTTAACTGCAGCACATCTCACCAGACTTCAACCCATGGATGCAAATACATGGCCACCTGGGCAAGTTCTAATGACTCTTCCTCCTCCTCCAGTCTAGCTTAGATACAGACTAAGCCAAAGAAGATTGTGGCGGGGAGATGCTGTTGCATTGCAAGCTAGCAGAGCATGAACTTCAGTGGCTCCTTGCTTAAAACCTTCCTTCCCCATGTATTTTTTCTGCCAGAAGCCAAAAATAATCTACAGCAGGGAAGGCTCGGTGTTCTCAGCGCTGATGCCCCAGTGAGAGAATACGTGCCCAGAAGTTTGCCTGCAGCAAACGCTGCTATCATTTGTCAGGACAAAGCCTTTTTATTTATGTCATGCATTGTAATCACTGTTATGATTTAATTTTACAGGATTTAGTCTGTTTTAAAGTTTTTATCTGCTCCTTTCCTGGTGTTGTCTATTCATCTTGCTGCATGGCATCCTGAGAAGTGATCTGACAAAGGGCAATATAAAGACTTCTCAAATAAATGAATAGAATTGCTTGGAAGCAGGCCTTCGGAGCACCACAACTTGTTGGTCACAACAGTATTGTACAAGTCAAAAGCCGACACACACCTCTGCAATGGTTCAGTTTCAGCCAGTGCCTCATCTGTGAAATTCACTCTTTGTGTAGTTGGGATGGTATTGTTTGCATGTAAGACCATTCCTGAAAGCCAGATGTTAAAGGTGTGTTTATTGGAATGACTGGAGGCTGAACCCTGCACAAAGGGTGTGTATACTTTTTTTTGAGGGAGAAACACCTTGCGTTCTTATTGTTTGCAAGAGCTGACACAATTGTCTGATAATAACCTGATTATTTGAGTGATGATGAACTCATTGTGGGAGAAAACCCACATCAGGGTGAGAAACAATGCAGGGTCTTGAATTTCTCATGATGGAAAAAGCCCCCCAAAACACTCCTGTTGGAGCTCTGCCCAGACAAGCAAAAGGTTTCCCCTTTCTGCTGAGCCATTTGTGAATCTGCTTGCTGCTTCTTTAATGCAGGGTCTACAGAACCCGACTGGCTGTCCACTTCACTCCCTGAACCATCAGAGTCCCTGATGTAGCATCACTCCAGAGCACAAGCTCTGCTGGAAGCCCCTCTGCATTATGAGGAAAGGCAAGGGGGATGCAGCTGGCCCCACCTGTGTAGCCAGATGGGATGGGTCTCTTCTGGCTTCACTGCCCACCATTTCCATGGGTGCTCTTGCTGCTGGGGGGACACAGCAACAGCGCTCACAACACTTGGCCTGCTGTGAGCAGGGGCAGTGCCAGGGACCAAAAGGAGCCTGGGGTCAGGTCCACAGGACTTTAAAAATGCAGGCAGGATGAACAATGCAGGACAACATGCCCAAGGCAGAGAGAATCAAGGTGGGCAGCAGGAGGGCAAAAAGCCAGCCAATCCAGCAGGCTCAGATGCAACAGGATCTTTGGACTTCTGTACTTTGCAGCATGTGCTTTGCAGACCCTAATGCTGGGAACAATTGAGGGCAAAAGGAGGAGGAGATGGCAGAGGATGAGGTGGCTGGATGGAGTCACTGACGCAGTTGGCGTGAGCTTAAGTGGATTCCAGGGATGGTGGAGGACAGGAAGGCCTGGAGGAATGTTGTCCATGGGGTCGCGATGGGTCAGACATGACTTCACAACTAACAAAAACAACTTTGCAGCAGGTGCCCATGGTCAGGTGGTGGGACAAATGGCCTCCTGGAGATTTGGGACACCAAAGGAAAGACTTGGGGCTCCAGCCCTAGTGCCTAACAGTGCAATTGCCCTTGGGCAGTGCTTTTGCAAATGTGCTTTGCTTCAAGGAGAGGGGACTGGAGAAGCCTGGAGCTGCCACCAACCTCCCTTTCCTTGCTGATGGGATAAGCTTTTCAGCCCACAGTGCTGCTCTTTCCACTGTGACTCCCCTAGGGAGACGTTTTCTCTGCAGGCCTAGCTGAAGAAGTTGTGAAGAGCCCTGCCAAATGGGAATCTGCCTCTGAATGGACTGGAGGAAGGTTCTGTTGGAAGTTGAGAATGGGATGGCTATTTATGCATCACTTCCCCTCTGCGTGGCAATGGACGATCAGAAAAGAGAACAAAGGAGAATATGCGTTTGCATGGCATTTCAGTGTGCTCATTTGCATGTGTGGATGTTAATTCTGAAACAGTGACTATAATTTAAAAAGAAATGCAATTTACCTTGCCCTGATGGGGAAGGCTATGAACAGTGTAGCTCTCTGCTTTTAAGTCAGCTTGAATTATTTCTGGGTGTGTATATGCCTGGGAATTGATAGACAGATTCTGATTTTAAATGCTGCAGATAAGAAGGTCATTCTTGCTTGATGTGCGAAGCATTACTGCAGCAGCTCATGAGTATGATGAGCGTTGTTTAGGTAGAGGGCAAACATGGGTTGGTTTGCATTTTAACACAAACTGACCTAATTCACACTTTCCAAAGTGATTCATGAACTGGAACACTATTAGCCTTAGAGATGCACAGTTCTCCCAATTTTATGATGCAGTTCTCTAACCAAAGCAATGTATACCAGGATGCAGACATTGGGGGAAATAGCACAGATACTGTCATTCTTAATGAAAACTGAAACTAGCAAAAGGGTATTTATATTGGAGGAAAGTGCTTACATGGATTAGGGGAAATTGCATACAAAATGTATGTGATTGTGTGCATGCATGAAGATTTGTGCAATAATGTCTATGATTTTTTAATGCAAGCATTTCCATATGGAAACAAGATGGAAAGAACTTGTACTTTAAAAAAGGCAAATATTATGGGAAGTGGAACCATCTGGTTAGTCTGCCCTTAATAGCGTGTAGAAGTTCTTGGCCTTCTGTACTGCAAAGACACTTGGAGAGTCATCATGTCTGTATGAACTCTGGATCGGTAAACACGCTGTGCCCCTGCAGGATCCCTGAAAGTGATCACAGGAGTCTTAGTAGGAGCAGATTTTGATAATATACTTGTTCCCCCCCCTTTTTTCCCATTCACAAATAAGGGGCATGTTCAGGGGTTTCACTGGAATAGGGGAAAAAAGGGCTCTTAGCATCATGTGACCCCAATGATTGAGAACTGCATCAGTTCCTACTACTTCTTTTGCATAGGCGGGGCTGGGGAGCATCCTTTAGCTCCAGAGCTGGATTAAATTTCAGAAAAACTCTTGGAGGCAAGAATGGGAGGAGAGGGATCATCACTGAAAATAGAACCCCTTCAACATATCTTAGTTCAAAGTTATTACTACTAAAGTTATGTGAAAGGGTTATGAATTTGGCCTTTGCTAAGTGTTTTTAAGCAATAGGGTCAATTCTTGGGAAGTCTTTGGCTTTGGCTTTATTTGTTCATTATTACACTTATATCTCATCTTTTTTCCTCTTGTGAGGAACCCACCACTGCTTGCATAGTTCTTTTCTCCACTGTTGCAACAACCCTATGAGGTAGGTTAGCTTAAGAGTCCTTGACAGGATCCAAGTCACTTCATGGCTGAATGTGGACTAGAATTTGTAATTCCCAAGTCCCAGGCCGGCCCTCTAATGACTGTACTATACTGGCTCTTAGGTAACTATTTATAGCTGATTGGTGCACTTCAAACAAAGGATACACCAAAACTTGTTCTAGGTGGATTTTGTTTGTGTCTAAGAAGAATTAGCAGAGGAAAATGTTTTAATGCCTTTTCCCTGAAGGGATTTAAACATTCAGGGATATACCTGAAGCATCCCAAGCCAAGTAGGGCTCTACAGATTAAAACCAGCCCCTTGAATTGGGCTCAGAAGCATCTAGACAGCCAGTACAAGCAGGCCAGAATTTCTGGTATATGCTCAGACCATCTGGTTCCTGTTATTAGTCTAGCTGACACATTTTGTACAAGCTGCAACTTCTGAACAGTCTTCAAGGGCAGCCCCACACAGAGTGCATTGCAGTAATCTATTTTAGAGATCACCAGAGCATAGATCACCAATACCAGGCTAGCTCTCTCCAGATAGGGGTGTAGCTGGGCCACCAGCCAAAGCTAGTAGAAGGCATTCCGAGCCACTGAAGCCACCTGGGCCTCAAGTGACGAAGTTGGCTCAAGAAGCAAGCATAAGCTGTGGACCTGCTCTTTCAAGGGTAGTGCAAGAGGTTCAATTCATCCATCTGGTTAGAAGAACCCTCTTCTTTTTCTCTGCCCAAACCCTGGAGAGTTGCTGCCAGAGCAGACACAATACTCAGCAAGACAATGATGAACATATTTAATAAAACCAAGTGCAGCTGAACAGGTCTCCATGGGTGCTCTGCCTTGTGATGCTTCATCCAGCGCCCGTGGAATCTCTTCTGGCAGTTTGATGGCAACCAGTCAGGAGGAAACATCGATGACCTTTGTCAAGGTGAGACTCAAGGATGTGGTTCTGACTGTCACTAATTTTATTTATTTGTTTTTTGGATGTCGGTTTAAAGTACAGGGATCCTCCAGGGAAGTTTACAGAAAAAGTATAAACCAATTAAAGGGTACATACCACAACATAAACTAGGCTAAAAGGCACAATGTTATAGAAGCAGCATAGAACAGAAGGATGTAACATGCATCTAAAGAGCCTGGGATTTTTTTTAAGTATTTGGGTGACCCCAAAGGACAATAAACTGGGTGCCAAGTGAACGTATCTGGAAAGCATGTTGGTTAACTGGCTTGCCACACGAAAGAGCCTCTCCTTGGCAACTACCCACTTCAGCTGAAATGTCAGGAGTGCTTGAGTTAGGCCTCCAGTGAAGATCCTGTTGTATTAGATGTGCAAATGGGGACAAAATGCCACTCAAGCGATGGATTGTCGTCCAAGAAGCCAACCCAAGGCAGTCAAGTGTGCCAGTCAACTTTTTTGTTACTCTTGGGGAGAGAGGACAGGACAGAACAGAAGAAGGCAATTGGAAGGGTCCTAGAAGGTCGTTGGGTCCAACTCCTCGCTCAGTGCAGGACTCAGGTCTCCCATCCGAATACTAACCATGTCTTCTGACCCCACTTAGCTTCCAAGATTAGGCAGGATCAGGCACTTGATCCCCCAGGAGGCACTAATAAGGGACAAAAAGGCCATCTCTTACATCCGGCTGTTGCAGGCTGGGACTATCCGCCTTCCAGGGGTCAGCTAACATAGCCAATCATCAGTAATCACTCTGAGAGGAGCTGAACCCACACCGTAGTGTTTTGACGGCAGGAATTCTTGCTGATGTCATTGGGAAGCTGCCTTTGGTGTCTCATCAAACTGCCCAGCCTGTCTTGGTAGCTCCTTGGTTGAACGTCTGGAGAACAGGTGAGAAACTGTCAGGAAGCTCTGACCCTGGCTCATAAACATTTTTCTTATTTATATAGATATTTATTATTATTATTATTATTATTAGAACATTTCTATGCCGCCCCTTGCCGAAGTATTGTTTGTTTTGTTTTGCATCTACTTACTGCCAATCTTTTTATTGTATTTCTAATTTAATAATGATGAACTTTAATTATTATAAACTTCCCTGGACATATTTGTGATGAAGCATGGTATTTAAATATTTGTTAATGAATAAATAATAATAATTTGACCCCATATGAAGTAGCTTCTATACCCATCCACAGATCCTGTTTGTTTTTTCATATTCTGTCCAAAATCCTATGTTTATCAAATGTTCCGTGGATTGTCATTTATTTTAATTTTAATGGTAGAGCCACAAAAACAGTTTGAACTTGGTCACTCTTGGGAATGTCCAAACCACTCAACCAGCTGGAATGACCTCTTTAGATCACCTTCTAGTTATCTTTGGACTTTCCCAGAGGATCCAATCCACGGTTTCATAATCAGAGGCAATAGCAATGGGATATGGGGAACTGGATGGAGAAGAAAGATAATCTGTAGTTCCCTTTTTTATTCTGCTGGTTGATTTTAGGTCTTGCTATGGCCTACAGGTCTTAAGATGAAAGAAGTCATGCATATTCATCATGATACTAATCCTGACATGATTGTTTTTGTGCTCACAGAACTGGAGCAAAAACCACATCATTCATGCACAGAAAGATTATCAGGAGATACAGGATGACACCAAGGTTTGCAGATATATACAAAAAGCTCTTTAGAGGTACACACAGACACACAAGTTCTTCCAAAGATCTTTGTATGTTTTCCCTTCATCCTTGCTCCCAACTGATGGGTCAGCCTCCCCAGCAACCACCTTAGCATTCAATGCCACTTATTATGGGAATCTTTGAGAGTTCCCCATATTTTTATAACACAGAGTCCCAGTCCAACATTCTAACCAGTAAGCCACACTGGCTCTCACTGGTGAGAATTTTTGTTGTCTCCAACTTTACAAGTGAATGCCCTTCCAAATGGCCTGCCCTTGACAGCCCTGCTCAGCTCCTGTGAACTCAAGGTTGTGACTTCCTTTATGCAACCTATCTCAAATTTGTTCTTCTTCTGCCTTCAAATTTCCCTAGCAAGAGTCTTGCTTTCTCATGATGTGCTAAAGTATTCAGTTTTGTCAGTTTTTGTTTAAAGGGAAACGTCTGCCTTGATTTGATCTAGGATCCACTAGTTTATCTTTCTGTTGGTCCAGGGTACTTATAAAGCTCTCCTTGAGTACCATGTTTTGATCATTGTTCTTAGCAAGAGTTTATCTTGATAATTACAGTGTTTATTGGTATATTCTCCGCTCTTACGTAGAATGGCCTTAGAGATGCA
Organism: Varanus komodoensis; assembly: GCF_004798865.1. Lineage (NCBI taxonomy): Eukaryota > Metazoa > Chordata > Lepidosauria > Squamata > Varanidae > Varanus > Varanus komodoensis. The sequence continues at coordinate 11,830,949 of NW_025336481.1, read as the reverse complement.
TGAATTCTAAGAAGTATCATTTCATGGACAGACTGAAATATAAAATGATAAACTTCCCAGAAAGACTGCCCTTTTTCGCAACAAATATTTCCCAAAGGTTACGGCCATTATAGCTGCTGTAAAATTGACTATTTCAAATCAGGAATATGTTCCACATGGAGTGAAGGTCCACATAGGCCTTTGTTGTATACCTTATGCAGATGGAAAGGTGTGCCAGTTTCCAGAAAGGAGATGATCAAGTAGCACTGAAGCAAAGAGGAAATTTCAATACAGGGTCCTATGTGTGATCTAGACATGAGGTGGAATCCACCATCATGCCAGGAGGTGTCTGCTAACATAATGCAATGTCATCCCATTCTGTTTCCTTCCAGATGCATGTAAAACAGTTCCAAGAGACCTAAAACTGTTCAGGAAGACCTGAATGCATGCGTAAAAGGAGAAGTTTGCTTTCCAGACTTGTGATCTTTCTTTGTCTCCTCCTCCAATGTTCTAAGCATTACTTAACTGGGAGCCATTCAGGCTCAGCTCTACCAGAATGCCCATGACAGTAGCCTAATGTTTAAGTCTTCCAAGACAGCTGATCACCTACATTTTACTCCTTTGGTAGTGAAAACATGCAAAGTAGCAGTAGTGTTGAAGACATGATGAAGCCCAATGGGCACAGTCTAGGTGGCCCATTGAAATCAGCAGCACTGGGTGGCTAGAGATACGCTTTTCAAGAGGCAGAGGTGTGTGGGCTGCCCACACTGCTGTAGGTCTCTACGAGGCTGCTCAATGTGTACATAGATTCAATCTGCATCCTTCTCTTGGAACAATGAATGCAGAAAATTGAGGAGGGATAATATTCATTCAATGCTAATAATCCAGAAAACACACCTTATTTTTTTAATAACAGGAAAACTGCAACTCTCATTTTAATAGAATCTTTACAGAATCTTTATTTCTTGATTTCTATTGCATTTTTTTGCCTTTTCTGCTATTTTTATCTTGTATGCCACCTGGAAAGGGCTCTACCCTTGAAGGCAACCTTAAAAATCATTTTAAATAAAGAAATAAATTATGAACTATGTATGGAATGCTTTGTAGAAAATCAGAAGGAAAGGTTTAGCAATAAAAATAGCTTGAAGAAAAATAAACAAGTGTTACATGAAGAAGTGAGATAGAGGAATAATAAAACATCTCCTGAAGTTATGCATGGTCCATGAATTTCTTCCAGTGCTAACTTTCAGATGAGGCATTATTAAATCACAGAATTACTAACTGTGCTTTGTTGGGGTAGCGGGGAATCAAACTAGCACACCCACCAACTCATTGTGTGGAGCTGAATCCTTCCCTGCCATGGAAGAAGCATGCCAAAGCACGTTACACCATAAAGCAGGTTTCCTAAAGCCATGTTCTAAGGTTTCGCTCCCTTCTATCCTGCCATGCATGGAAAAGTATCGATGAACAAGCCACAGGGTCATGTGGGCAAGCCAGCGATGCTCACACTTGTCACACCTGATTGGCCCAGGCTTCCACTTTGTGTGCAGGAAGAGCTCTCGATGTTTACTGATGTTCTTTCCCACTGCATCTTACTCATCTGCCTTGTAGGACCATTGTCCCTTACTGAAGCCCCTTCTGTGTCCCCATGACCCATGTGGCATTTCTGTCCTGTGCACAATCTGTCTGGAAGAGAGAGAGAGAGGAAGTTCATGTGTCAGAAGACCACCTGACATGTATTTGGATTGGGACCCCTGTGGCACAGGAAATAATCATAAAAATTGTTAAAAGCACACCAACCGAAAAAGAGTCCTAGTGGATGAGGCCAAGGGTCCATCTTATCCACCGTTCTGTGCAAGCAAGAGGCCAAGCTGCTCCCTTACTGGAGAGCAACCTTCAACTTGTGCTTCCCAGCAGCTGGCGCACACAGGCGTATTGCCTTTGATAGGAGAGGGACAGCCTATTCTCCATGAATGTGTCCAACTCTCTTTGAAAGCCCTTGGAATTGCTGGCCATTGATACATCCTGTGGCAGTGGATTCCTTAGTTTAACAATACACTGTGTGAAATAGCACTTCCTTTTCCCCTGAATCTCCCACGGATCTGCTCCATGGGATGATTCCGGTTCTAGTAGTATGAGAGAAGGGGAAGCATCTTCCTGTCCACTTTCCTTGACGCTAGACCAGTTGATCTTGGGACCTCGCAAGAGGCAGGTGTCACCCACGAAGAAAAGACTTCCAATGGAATGCTAGAGAATGAAGTTCCCATGAATTTTAGCCTTCTCAGCTTGAAGTTAGTGAATTGTGGGAACCAAGCAGATACATTGCTGGTCTTCCTTTTGAAGACGGTCCTCTCCCTTCCCATTCCCCCAGAAGGAACAAAGACATGCAAAAGCATAATCCTTTGTTCTGCTGCCAAATGCCAGAGATTTATCATCATAATTAAAGGAACAAATTGCTGGGGGGGGGGGCAGGAGGAGAGAGAGAATGAGAGGGAAGGAGAGAGGAAGACAGCCTCCTTATATGCAGATGAATTTCTTTATCTCCTAGGAAAATTCTCAGTTTACATTTCAAATGAGGAGGGGAAAAAATAAGATTATATATTTTGAAAGTCCCCGGGGCAGTAATTAAATGCAAAGCTCTGAATTGTTCCCCACCAAAACACACCTGAAAGTGACTTTCTAATTTCTCAGTATGTTGACATTATTTAAATTCCTCTCTCACTGGAAGTATGTGGCTAACGCTGCAGCTATAGCCTCCAGAAAATAAGGTCTTGTTTAATAATGTGAATGCATAAATGCAGTCAGGAAATGTTTCAAAGCAAACCTGAGGTGAATTTAGCAGAACAGGCTTCCTTTCCAGGGTCACGTGTCTGGCTGGCGGTTGGCTTATTGAAAGGAAGAAAGCGAATGCTCAGGAAGGAAACTTGTGATATGCACCTAAACTTTTCCATTCAAGATGTGTGCGCATTAGCTGGCCCATGCATCCTCACTGGGTGACTTTTCTGGACTGTCATCCTTGTTCTGAGACATTCCTGTCCTGCCCTTTGCAGACAGGCATCTTAACTCGTCTGCTGGGGTGTTTTCTCATAAGTGGCCTGAGTAGTGAGGAAGGTCTCCAGCGGTTCCCTGCAAGTGATCTGCCCAATCAAACCATTGATCCATCTTATTGTTCCGAGCAGCTTCAGGCTGTCTCTTTTTCCTCTGTGCACCATGATGCTGCTAGAAATTGACAGGCTGTTCAGACACTGGACTGCAGCCCTTCCCTTAGGTGGATCTGTTGGCAAAGGTGGAAGAAAGAGAGTCAGGCTTTACCCAGGAATGAATGAAATGGGAAGCCCCGACCTGCCGTATTCCACAGCCAAGCTTTTGGCAAAGGGATAGCTGGATGAAAGGTAAATTGGCTTCAGTGGAAGCTAATGCCTCCAAGCTCAGCGGGGTAATGGATCTACACCAGCCCTTAGGCGGGCTTGTAAAGAGCTGTCCATGGTGCTGAACCAAAACCACAGTATGGAGCAGATGCCTCCATCAACACCCTCCACTGGTTGCCACTAGGGATGCATTGAGGTTCTGCCGAATTTGTCCCTCTAGCATTCACGGACTTCCACTCCTGCTCTGCTCTGTCTTGGAAAGTGAGCCGAGCAGAGAGGAAGTCCATGAAAGCTTGCAGAATGAAGGTCGTGCAACTTGCAATTTTCTCCTGCATCACATGCAACTTCACAAAGGCTGCTGCGTGTGACGTGGGAGAGGCATGCCTGCCTGTGCAGCATTCACGCAGGTCTCCATTCCTGGCTATGCTTACCAGGAACTCAGACTCATGGCTGCATCCATGTGGACCAGAGTCTGGGGAGTTAAACTGAGGGAATCTAATGGACTCCCACCCCACGAACAGATTCCTGACAAATCCCAAGTTGTCATCCCGACTCATAAAATGCAGGGGTCAGAAACAGACAGAGTAACAGAGAGAACTTCTTCCTCTCCACCCCACAGGTCACTGTGGTGGAAGGACAGCAGCCTGCCCTAGAGTTCCGATGCTGCTCCACCACTCTGCAGAGTGCAACATTGCCATGGTACCCAGAAGGAAGCAGGGGAATGGGCAGCTGCTTCCCGAGTGGGCGGCCAGGCCTCCCAGCTTAGAGAGGATGGTCCTTTGTTTGGAAGTGTCCACTATTTGCCTGTTCCATGTCCAATGTAAAGGCAAAAAACCCAAAGGAAGTGAAGGCAGAACCTCACCATTGCGTGTCAACATTCCATGGCTAGTACCTGGACAATAGGCTGAGCAGCGAGTCGGCTCAGGCGGTCAGCCTTCCTGACTGTGATGAATTGGAATACATTTCTATTTAAATTATACTAATTATTTCTGTAGAAATCAGCCATATTGGCTTAAGACAGCTATAATAATAATAAGGTGAAAAGGCACAAAATGAACCTATGCAATTAAAATGAATGTAATTTAAGCAACTGTAATTCCAGTGAATGAATCATGCTGCAAATGAAGGTTTTAAAGGTAAAAACAAATGTAATGATGGAATTTTAAAGATTCTTGAATGCCTTTCTCTCCCAATAGCTGGAAATCAAGATAGCTGAGGAAGGGAAGACTGGCAAGGTTTCAGAAAGTGTTGTGTGTCTGGAATGGGAGGGCTGGAAATAGGAGTCTGGCACAGGAACAAGAGGGCTGTGTGTGCATGGAGAACGCAGGATCAACTTGGAGATGGTGTGAAAAGACAGCACTTTGTTCAAGGGCCCTTGTTCCTTCCTGGGTATGGATGAGAAATAGAGAGGGAGGCCGTTCCTTCCCCTCATGCGCGTCTCCTTCTGACCCACGGAGAGCCTGGAACAACCATTTGTGCCTGGCACTGATCCCACCACTGAGCACAAGCAGTCTTATTTTGGAGTAAATAGGCATGGGATTAAATTGTGCCGTCCGTCCGGTGCAGACGCTGTTGGAGCTGGCTGATAAGTTCAAACAACTGGCAGATATGCACCAAAGATCACACAGCGGCTTATTTTCTTCTTCCTCCCCATTCCTTTTTCCTTGTGTGTCGTGTCTGTTTAGATTGCAGGCCTGAGGTCAAGTCATGACTTGTTTTAAAGATTATTTGTAAGCCTCCCTGGGAGCCTTTTTGGCAGAGAAGCAGCATCAAATCACTTTAAATAAATAAATGCATAAATATTCCATGAAAGGGGCACAGACATGAGGGGAACCAGGGGATGTTGTAAGGGAAACTAGGCAAGACTTTTTCCACAGAAGAGGCTGCTGCCATCTGATGTTACCCTCAACTTGAGAGAACAGACTTTGCTTAGTTTTGGTGTCTATCGGATGGAGTACTGAAGTGTCTTCTTTTACAGAGAACACTCCTCTCTTTGAAGGCTGCCCTGTCCAATTCTGGTTAAAGATCAAGGACCCTAAGAACTGTTGCCCACTAAGAGCACAAGTGACCTGGTCACAGTCTTCCACACCATGGTGAGATGCACAGCATTTTGATTTGAACCGTAAGAATTGTTTTTAAATGTGCTTCTATGCATCTAATTTGTCATAGGCAAATTGCTGTCCTCTTTTTGGGAGGTTCGTAATCAGCTCCCCTACCTGCAGGGTAAGGAAATACCTGAAGCGGCTTTGTGTCAGAAATGAAGCCTTTACAGCAATCAGGATCCTTCTTCTGAGAACCTTTGTTCTGGTAACTTTGTAGGACTGCTGACTAACCCATATGTTAATATATAGTAAATAAGCTGGGAGGAAGAGAAATATCAAGTGTGGAATTTGCATGTCATTTAAGAGGCCTGGCAATTATGCTGGCAGGCCAGCTCTCAAGATCAAAAGGCTGCCTACCTTCATGCTCTCTTTTGTTTCATGTCTGAATAAAATTCGGCTCCAATAGCAAAGTCCTTACCCTCCGATAGAGAAAATGCCATAGTGCTCTTTGGGTAGCTTCCAAAATGAGTGTAGCTGCTTGGAAATGTGTAACTTAAAGCTGGAAGCTAGAGGGAAGGTAGAAGCAAGAGGATAAAAGGCTTCCTATCTCAGCATACTCAATTCTTACTCAAAACTGGGACCCTTACTAAAGGATTCTGTTCAGTCTGCATTTTTAAGCTAGCCGAGCTGATTCGCAATTCCGAGACTAATATGTCGACTGGAATGCAGTTTTCCTGGCTTTTGCACTCCTCCAAATTTTGCAGTACAGTGTTTGGCTTAAAAAACACCAAACTGTGCAAAAAAAGAGAGGGGGTATTTTGAATACATTGTGCTCCAAAAGGCATTCTTCTGACAAAAGCATCGGCATGAAAAACAATTCACATGTGCATGTGTATTTGACGGATTGATACAGAAACAACGGGGGTAGATTTATGAATGAAGACATGTGTGAAAGTGCAGAAATCAGAGTAGCTTGAACTGCTCATTCCTAGTCTATGGTCATGAGCAGAGATCCAGAAAGCTTGAGTGAAAAAATACTTTCCTTCTTGAAGAAAATTCAATTTCTCAGGAAATAGGGAGGGAGAATTCATATGTCTGCTTGTTTGGGTGCCCCCACAAAAGTCACAGCACTTGGGAAGAGCACACCCATGGTCCCTGGGTGAGCATCCTAGCATCTGATTACCCACTCCAACACCGGCGAGAGCACTCTGACCTTGGAAAGAAGAGCTGGAGATCCTGTCCCAGGCCCCAACTGCTCAAAGCGAGCATGGAGAGAACCAGACCAATTGCCACCTGAGGTCAGAAAATCAGTCTTGGGGAGTAGAAAATGACAAAGGGAGGAGGTTGCAGAGGCCAAGACGCAGTGGATCCGGAGCCTTTCGTATGGCTGGTCCTATTGTGATGCTCACTCAGCGGACGCTTGCAAACACAGGGGTTTCTCTATTTGGCTTTACAGAGGAAGGAGCTGACCCACAGGTGTAGCAGCTGTAACACAAGTGGGAGGGTTATTTTTCTGAAATTCTGTTTCAGAGTTCTAAAATTATAAAGCTCCAGCGATTTCCTTCTCCAGCATTCCCCCACGCCTAATTGAAAACTGCGTTAGTGCATTCAAATGTTCTCTGGGTCATTTCTTTCCCCTCTCCAGCAGGCTTAGGCCTTAGACCTTAGAAGCCTACTAGTAGAGCTTGACAAAATGACACAACTCATTGTGTATTCTCTTTGTGATGCTGAAGAAGCATCTGCCCATGTAAAGATCTGAATCCAAACCAAAAGATCCCCTCCTCTCCTGACTCCATCCTCACCATGGCTCCTGCTGCTTGAGGGCTGGATGATGGAAAGCTGGGACAATGCTTGACTGGTCCACGCACTTCAATTTGTCATCTCTTTACAGAATCAAGGAACTTCCCCGAATCTCCTCCTCACCCAGTTCTGAAATGTCTTCTCAGAGTGTTGCCGAAGTGCAAAGATATCTTTTTAAAAACCTGCAAGGAGGCAATGAAGAGCCACCCTCAAAATGAATTAGGGCCTGGCATGGTCAGGTTAAGCTCAGCATGGAGAGGATAATTCAAGGTGGGTAAGATGGGCTGGAACATGTCTGCTAAGAGGATGCAGCGGGACATTTTTGTACCCCCACCCCTTTATATTCTTCTCATCTTACTTATCCTCCACTTTCCATGGAGAGTGGTCAAAAAGCTGGCACCCATATAGGTGCAATAAATCTATCTGAAAATACACAAAATGAGTGTAATAATTCTGCAGCAGAGATAAACTAGAAACTTGTGATAGCCTGGGAGGGAAAAACAGAACCATGTCCCCTGATTTGCCTCCTGCTTACAGTTTTCACTTCATATTCTTGGGCTCCATCCCGGACTCTGAGGGTGAGATCTGGCAAGCAGAGTCCCCAGTAGCTCATTCTATGGCTGTTGATTGAGTCTAAAACCCCAAACATGAGTGAACACCTTTTTGTGCTGCTTTGCCACCGTTGGCAGGGCACACCTCCAAGCCCTGGGGATTCAGCATCCTCCCCGTGCAATGGATTGAAGAGCACAAGTGTTTCCTGCTTCAAAATATTTCTGTGACAAATATCCAGCAAAGCTGTTGGGTACGGAGGGTGCTGAGCACATTGTACTGCTGCATTCAATGTGTCCTTTGGTGCTTGCTCTTTGTATGGTATGCAATATTGGTGGCTTGATTATGCAGCGCCTGAAATAAGCCAAGCCCTTCATTTCTTTTCCATTTGAGCAATAGTTTCAATAAAAGGCTCCTGTACTTAGTTCTAAACCAAAGGAGCTCCAGTTTCCTCTTCAAACTGCTCATTAAACTTATTTTGAACAGGACAGGATTATAGCACACGTTCCAGTCGTGGGAAGATCCGGCAAGGGAGGGGGACCAGCTCCAAAGACAAACAAAAAAGCCCTGAATTATTGAAACAAATAACGGTGCTACTGTAAATGAACCTGTTCCTTACAGCCAGGCAGACTGAGAGAGAGAGAAGAAGGGGCAAAGATTTTATTGATCTAGCTGATTTTTTTGGAGAAATAATTCCAAGCAAATGAAGGAGGGAGGAGAGGGAGGGAGGGAGGAGGGGGAGGGGGAACAAACACACAATTTTAGACTCTGGAGAAATAACCTTCGGATCAGAATTTGACAAACAGTACCAAAAATGGTTGCAAAAACCAAGGCTAGCTGACTGCAGCATGTTCCACCGCCAGCCTCAGCAGTGTGACCTCATCCAGGTTCTACTCACACAGAATCCTATTACCGCTGCTTCAGCTGCAGCACTGGAACACAAAGGAAGGTTACAGACACAAGCCTGGCAAATCAATAGTTTTTATCTAATTTCTTTGCATCGAGATACCAGGGAAAGAAGGGTGCCATGTCTGGAAGAAGAGAGAGGGAGGGAGAGAGGCTGGAAATAACTATGCTTTGCCAGAGTGGGGCAGAGAGAATCGATACCAAACAGAATAGCTGACAATGTCATCCCACTAGAAACTCTATGAAGACAGATCTCCCAGTTCCCCCTCATTATCTAGATGTTTGTATTTTTAAACACCATGACTTAGCGTCTGCTAAATATTGGCTCCATTTCAATGTGGTTTCTTTTGCAAACCTCTGGCAAGTGGCTAGACAGTCTGTACTCCTGTCCTCCCATGTCCCTTGTGTTATGGGGAAGTTTTATTTTCCTGTGGTTATAAAAAAAGGAGAAGCCATGCCCACCCCCATCGTTTCATCTTCTGTTTCTGATGCAACATCTGGACTGGTGGGGTCAAGCTCTTCAAAACAAGGTGAGGACAGACATTTATGATGGTGGCAAACTTAGACCAGATGAAAGCGTAGCTTGCACAATGGAGCGTTGCTCTTCGTGGATCCAGTGTTGTTTAAATTGTTATATTAAAGGTTGCCTTGTTTCTCTCCCTGTTCTCCAAAGCCCTTTCAGTCATTCTCAACCTGAACTTTAGGAAAAACCCATGAGGAGAAGAAGAGTGCCAGATGATGCCTTTCCCTCATTGCACCCATTATCATCCATTTTTGGAGTGCAAACGTTTGAAATATTGTCCTCTTCAAACTGTCACCCTCCACGAGCAGAGATGACAAATGTATGAGTGAGAAGGGCAAGTGCAGGGCTCCATCTCCTTACAGGTTTGTCATATTCAAGTTGAAGATGATTGTTTAAGTGAAGTATTGGACAGTTCAGAACCAGTTTTCCAAGTTGGTCAGTAGCTAGCTGGTGGCACCCAAATGGCTCCTCTGTCCGCACATTGGTAGCCACCATTTTCAGGGTCTGCTTTTGAACAGTCCCTGCTTCTAATGGCCTTCCTATAAACGTTTAATAGAAACTCCATAGGGAGACCTTTCTAAGTTTCATTTTTTCCTGCTCTGTGTAAAGCAGCGGTGCAGGACCTCAAGTCCATTCCTCCGAGGGTCCCAATCTGGGTCCCCCAGAAGGACACTCCTCATCCCTTTGCCCCAACCATCAAATTCTGGATGATTTCCTGTTTTTGTACAGTTTTCCCCTATTCTAAAACCTTGAAATGCCACTCCTAAGGCTTAGTTACTGGCCTCAAAGCATGCTGGGTTTTTGTTATTTCTGCCCTTGTTCCTTTTGCCTTCAGCCCACCCAGCACTGGAATTTGGCCCCAAAGATGGAGCTGGAGTTTTCCTTAATAGTTCTACAAAGATGCCAAATGCCTTTCTATTGTTAGAGACCTTGCAGGTAAATGGTCCACAACAACAAGCAAATAGGGGGACACTCCTTGGAAAGCTGAGAGCCATTTTGCAAAGGACCTGTTTCCACTCCATCTAAATTGTTGTTGCTGCTGCTGCTGTGTGCCATCAAGTCATCTCTGGCTTATGGCAACTCCATGAATGCAATTTCTCCAAAATGCCCTGTCCAGGACAGCTCTTGTAAAGTCCAGGCTGTGTCCTTCTTTATGGAGTCAATCCATCTCATATTTGGTCTTCCTTTTGTAACATTTGTAGAGCATTGGGGCTGGTTTGGAAGGGCACAGTCCACATTTCCCCACCTTCTGGGGTAAACTCTAAAAAAGTTTGGATACTTCGTAGTAGGAATGCGTTTGAAGCAGGACAAAAATGCCCTGCTCTGTCTTATCACCCTGCAGTTCTAAGAGCAGTTTTGCACTGTGAATTGGAGTACAAGGATTTTATTTTATTTTATTAAGGCAAAACATTAACAAATGTGGTGAGATCTGCACTTGGAACTTATTGGGTCTATTCATTGTTGCAATTTCCAACACAACATTCAAGGTGCAATGTAGAGATGGAGCGAGTCCCCTAGTTTCTTGAGGGCCTGGGCTCTGAATACCAGAAAATTTCCCTCCAACCTCAAGAAATCACTTGCTTTATTCTGTGTCCTGTTGCGCGCCAAATTGGACTTCATTGCACCTAAGGATGCACCAAAGGGTGGCAGGGCCTGATCCTTCCCCTAATACTAACACCCTCTGAGGGAACGGCCTATGTGTATGTTGAGAAGGTCTTCTTCGGCTTAATGAAAAACAGAGCCAGACAAAAACCGTTCAGTCAGTAATACTCACCTTGTATTTCAGACGAGTATTATGAGACCTCCATGGATGGCCCATCAGGACACCTTTAAACTCTGACCAGTGGGGTGGTCCCTGATCCCTCATGGGCTTCATTTGGCTCTGCTTTATGACAGCTGCAGAGCTGAGTTCTCACCAAAGGCAACAAAGACATAAGTTGAAATGAATTGGTAGCTGAAACACTATTTATTTCAATGGAGCTCATTCAGGAGATGTTCCAGATGATTTGTGCCCTTAATGGTGCGGAAGTGAGGAAGATTCTCTAGCATGGGCTTATATTTATTTTCATACAGTATCTGCATTGTTGAGTATCTGCATTGTTAATATGGAAATCCAAACCAGATGTAATCTGCTGCTTTGGCTTCAGAACATAACTTCTCCAATTTGTGGAACAGCAGCACTTTGTTTGCTTCTGGTATAACAGCTTTTGGCTGCTTTAAAATCTAAGGAACCTGCAGTGTCAAAGACAATGAAGGTGTTCTCTGTGTAGGAGTAATTAGGATCCTGCAGTACATTTTTTTCAGATTTGCCATTTGCCAGCTTTGCTTCAAATAAATAATATTTTATGCCACTATTTGGGGGCCTCCAATTAAGGCAAAACTGCACATTGTGAGGAAAATGCAGGGACCTCACATTTGGTTTTATAATGCTAATGTGGAGTTTGTTTGGAACAGTTGTGGGGTGGAATTGGCAGGTGGAAGGGGATACTATGACTTTTCCCTTTTCCTGTTCTTCTGAGTATCGGGGTCTAACAGGGAAAGTAGGAGCAGACAGCCAAAAGTCAGGCGAAGTCTGGTTTGTTTGTTTGTTTGTTTATATTCTACCTTTTTCCTGCAAGGAACCCAAGACTCTTTGCATCATTCTCCTCCTGTCTACCCTCCGAGGCATGGAATGGCCCAAAGTCACCTGGTGAGCTTCTAGTCCCCATGAGAACTCAAGTCTCCAGGGTGGTGCTCTGCGTATAAGGTAACATTCCAGTAAGCATGGGCATGTCAGATAACGCCAGGCTGAAGACAATGTCAGTCGATTTGGCAGGACTGAGAAAGGTCTTAGCAAAACCATGGAAAGCCCATATCTGGTTATAGCACTGCAGCCTGCACAGTTCATGGGGCCACCTGTAAGAAAACCCTTTATCGTGTGCCTTTCCTGCCAGATTTCAACCATGGAGAAGAAAGCAGGTTTTAAGATATTAGTTTCATTGTCTGGGCAAAACAAGTTTGAAGATATTTCAGGTCCAGTGCTTTGCTAGCCTAGTACTCTCCAGTTGTTTTCAACTACAGCTCCCATCAGCCCCAGCCAGTATGGTCAGGCATGTTGGGAGTTAAAGACCAAAATATATGAAAGGAGTCAGGTTGCAGAAGTCTGGTTTGTCATCTTGAAGATCAAAAGAAGCACTAAGAACTGACCCCAGAAAGAAATGAAGAGACAGTCAGGTTGGTTATACCGGTACCTCCAGAAATGGCTATCATAGGAATTTGTCAAAGAAATACATAACTTTGCAATAAAATAGGGAAAAAATACAGAGGGAACATGAGAAGAAAGGAAAGGTGCCCCTGTTTAATGCCAAACATTTATGCCATGCCCAATGACTCCAGAAAATCGCAGGTATGGTCAGGAGGCACCTTCCTGACCGTTATTTCCAGATGTAAGTGTGGTTTAGGATTATGCCTGTCCATGGAAGAACTGCCCACACACGAAGACCAAACTCCATGTTCTGCTGTTGCCAGAGCTTGCCTGGTAATGAGCAAACTGGTGGATTTCAGGGACACTGACCCAGTGCCAGTTCAAGTGTTTTTGGGCAAGGCACCCTTGCTGGCTTTCTCCTTAGTGAGTCCACCTTCCCGTGGCCTTTGGCGCAGCTGGTATTGCTCCTTGCCCACTTTTACATCATGGTTGCTGATTGCTTTCCTGGTAGGGAACCGAGGAACAAGACAGCAGTGCCCTCACAGCTCCTCTTTCTTTCTTTCTTTCTTTCTTTCTTTCTTTCTTTCTTTCTTTCTTTCTTTATCGATTTATATCCTGCCTTTTTCCTGCAAAGGGCTCAAGGCAGCTTACATCTCCTCCTCCATCTTATCCCCACAACAACAACCCCGTGAGGTAGGTTGGGCTGAGTGTCTGTAACTGGCCCAAAGTCACCCAGTTGGCTCCATGGCTGAGCGGGGACTAGAACCCAGATCGCCTGAGTCCCAGTCCCATGCTCTTAACCACGACAGCACACTGGCTCTTTATATCACCTCCACGGCCTTACCCAAAATGAACAGCAGATGACCACACAGAGGAAAAGGGAGTCCATGGGCACCTTGCCAGCGGGCCCCTACACAGCTGTGGGCCATAAGCGGGTGCCTGATTGTGTCTGCCTTTGGGCCCTTGACTCGTGTACTGCTTTCCCCAAGAGGCTTGCCTGACACCTGCGCCCACATCTTTTTGTCATCAGGTGAAGCGCTTTCTATTCATACAGCATTTCCAGCAGTCATTTGGTCATTTCTATTGCTCTGTTGTTTTAATCTCTTTTGTTTTACAGTTTAAAACAGCTATGGCTGTTATTTATGTATTTAAGCTACCTTGAAAATAGCAACGCTGAAGCTTGGGGGAGAAATAATTTGCATTAGATGAAATAAGCATGTGATTGCATCTTGATATTAAAGATATGGGTACTAGACACGACTCAAAGACAAAGCTCAGAGCATGATCCATCAGCAACCTTCCAGATCCAGGCCTTTGGCTGCAATGTAAACTGGATGGGGAACAGCCACACTGTGATCCCAGATACGGCCATCAGTTGCTTTCTGTTTCTTGCTCTACTTTGAGCAAAATATGTCCTTGAAAGAAACACAATCCCCCACAGATGGCTGTCTAGCCTTTCTTTGAATACCTTCAGGATCAGAGGACTACCACCTCTTTGAAGATGTTCTTTCCAATGTCCCACTGAAGTCTACCCTCCTGTAACTGAAGCCTGTTAGATCTATTCCTGTCCTCTGGGGGACAACGGAGATGGAGATTTTGCTCTCTTCGATGTGACAGGTCCTTCAGGGATTCTGACTGTGTTATAAATCCATCCCCACCCCCCAGTCTTCTCCCCAGGCTAAATATATACAATTCCTGCAATCTTTCCTCATAGGACTGGGTTTCTCTACCCATAGCTCTTCATTTCCTTCCTCTGAACCAGTTCTAAGTTGTCATGACATGGTGTGTGTGAATTTGCACTATTTCACCCAGATCCGTGGAACGAACAGCAAACTACAATGCTGATTTCAGGACAACACAGGAGGAGCACCTTGTAAAAGTACATTGTATGGGCTTCAGTGTTGTTTTCAAAGTTAAAAAAAAAACGACCTGTATGGCAAAATTCAATATATATGAAAATACAAAAAGACTAATAAAACTCACCCTCCAAAAGCTTAACCAATAGGAAGATGGGAGTGCAACTCAAAACCCCTGCCCTGTGAAGGTTACTATCTAAAATTTCACACAGAGAAAGAAGGAAAACAGAGGCTGGGGTAAATAAGGGAAGAGTATGTCATTGTTTCCTTGTTTATTGTTTTTCAAAACCTGATAGAAGAGAGGCAAAGAATCATATAACGAGGTTCCCCATTTAATAATGCAAACAGTTTAATAATGAGAAAGAAAAGTGTATCAGAGATTTGATTAACCGGCTCCAGGAAAGAGACAATCAAACAAATCTTCACAAAGTAAAACACTGGATATCTATAGTAGCAACTATTTCTAACAGCTGCAGCCGCCGCCAGAAGCCCATTTCAAAACTTTCCCAAAAGTGGCTGGTTCCTCATCTCTTTTGCTGCCGCAGTTCCAAGAAGCAGCCTTGCTTTATGGTTAGAAGGTGAGTAAGTGGCTGGGCAGATGTGCTGAGAAAGGTTTTGTCTGCTGCAAAACCACTGAGTGGTGACAACTGCCCAAAGGCTTCTCACCACCTCGAGTTTTCTTCTCAGGCTACTGCATGGATCAGGGTTTAGACTAACAGTCAATGCTATTTTGTTTGGCGGGAACCTCCGTTCAGTTCTACAATTGAGGGCAAACCATAACACTGTAATGGACTGATAATGCACTTAACTCTGGTTTGTTTTAGACAATAGTTTATTGATTTTACTGAAAATCTCTAGTCTGTGGAAGTGCTCTCTGATAAAGTAAGAGAATAAATAAAAGCAAAGAAAAAATCCAAGGATTTTAACCCTTGCAAAAGAGTTACATGGGAAATAGAAATAGAAGTCCCTTTGTGTAAGTTTTTTGGAAATGCGGATGATGAAGTCGGCCTGGATGCGCTTTCAGTGTTGGCCCATTGACCAGGGCTGGACAGTGGACCAGTGCGCTACCTGTACCCATTCCTAGAGACTCTGATCTGGCCACAGTTGTGCATATCTTTGTTATGACCCATTGGACAACTGGAATGTGCTTTGTGTTGAGATGTCTTAGAAGCCTGTTCAGAAGCAACTGCTGGTCAGGAATCTGGTGTCCAAATTGTTGACCGGAGCTGGTTAGAGACAGCTGTTCTGTTTTCAGGCAGGATTCAAAGTACTAGTTATGACCTCTATGTGATGGGGACAATGGCTACCTGACTGGGGTCAATGGCTATCTCAATGGCTGCCTTCTCCCATACAAGTCTGCTAGCTCCTCAGCTCTTCTAAAGAGGCCTTCCATTGAGACTACCAGCCTCAAAAGCACATTTGGTGGCTACCCAAGAGAGGTCCCTTTTGGTGGCTGCTCCTGGTCTATGCAACTCCTTCCCAAGGAGGCTATGCTTGCTCTCTCTTTGATGTCCTTCTGCCATTAGGACAAGATTGATAGATTTAAAATGGACTTCAGCCTGGGAGTCTGCTGGGTTGGGTACTGCTTTTAATAAAATATAATCTTCTATAATTATGTTTATGGCATTTAAATGTATTGTTTTAATCTATTTTAAGCGATAATTTGGCATTTTGAAAATGCAGATGAATGCAAAAACACTCCCTGGAATGGCTCTGATTCGCTGGCTTCCTTTGGTACCTGCTGGGTCCTCAGCCTTGACACACTTTCTCAATGCCAACAATTACACACATTTAACGCCACAGAAGAGTTAAAATTACTGTAGTGGGGCTGCATTTGAAAATGGTCTGGACACTGCAGCTAGTTCAAAATAGGGAAATACCTCTGCTAACAAGAATGAGTTCTCATGAGCGTATCACACCGGTCCTGCACAAGCTACTTCGGCTTCTAGTTGCTATCCAGGCCCAATTCAAGTGTTTATGACAACACATACAGCCCTAAATGGCTTGAGGACAGGCTATCCGAGGGAAGGCCTGTCTCCTTATGTACCGGCCCAATCACTGAGATCTTCATCTGAGGCCCTTCTCCACCCCCCCCCCCGCAATGACATAAGGGGGAGATGGCGAGGAGAAGAGCCTTTCCACAATAGTGCCCCACTTATGGAAAATCCTCCCATTGGAGGTTCTCCAGGCTTCTTCTCTCCTGTTATTTAGACTCCACAGAAAACATTTCTTTTTCAGAAGTATTATGGTGAGTAGGTTTTACAATGGTTTATTATTGTTTTATGCTACCACTGTCATGATAATCAGTCACCACATACTTGTATTTATTATGATAGTTTTAAAATGGTTGTTTAAAATTTTTTATTATTAATGAGAATATTTTATTTTTATTCTACTATTTTATTATTTTGTTATTGTTTTATTGAATTATTTTAATTCTTCTTATAATGCTGTAAGCTGCCCAGAGAGCATCATGGCTTTGGAAAAGGAATACAACTGTAGAAAATAAAATAATAAAATACATATGCATGTAACGTACAATAGGTTTGTTTAAAGGAAGAATATATAATATAGTTCAAAATGATAAACAGCACAAGAATCAATAAAAGAGTATGACAGCCTAGATTCAGGTCTCCAAAATGAATGGAAGAAAAGTCTTTGTATGGCACCAAAAAGAAAACGATGCTCAGCACATCTCTGGGTTGCTTATTTCTGCAGGGGGTGCCACCACTGAGAAGACCCCTTTCTCGTAACCACCTACATAGGGTTTTTGGTGGAGGCACCCTGAGGAGTGCTTTCGACAACAGCCTAAGCATGTAAGGGTAGAACCATCCCCTTCGATACTGTAGTGCCAAGCGGTTAGGGCTTCAAAGGTCAACACCGACACCTTAAATTAGGTTCAGAGATGCAGTGGAAGCCAGTGCATCTGACCAAGACTGGCATCACGTGTTCATATTTGTTTAGTTGGCATTTTCCTTCCTGAACCCTGACCCTGTCCTAGGCGCTGAAGCCATGTGTAGACCAGCATCTAATGTGGCACGCCCTCCAGACTTCCACTCAACATATAGTACTTGCCCTCTGAATAAGTTGCACCAGGCATATGGAACCCCTGGCCTTCCAGACGTTGTTAGACTCCGTTATCCTGGACCGCTGGCCATGCTGGCTGGGCTTAGTGGGAACTGGAGTCAGTCACTATCTGGAACACTTCCAACTCTCCGTCCCTGAGTTAAGCCCATAATCGCATTGTCTCATTTCCTGGGAACCAGCCATGAATGTGCAGATGGTGAATTTTGTGCACTTATAATGTGCTAGCTCCGCGGACCACCTACCACCTTGAGAGATTTAGCACAGGAGTACTTGAAAGAGTGTACAGAAATCCTTTTGCTTTTGTGTAGCAAATCCCTGGCAATCCATCTCTCTCTCTCTCTCTCTCTCTCTCTCTCTCTCTCTCTATATATATATATATATATATATATAATATATATATATGTGTGTGTGTGTGTGTGTGTGTGCGCGCGCGCGCGCGTGTGTGTGACAGAGTGCGTGCATATGCACTACACAGACAGCAAGTGCTTCCCCTAAAAAGAAGTAAATTTAGCCTCCTCGATGAAATTTAGTCAATGCTTAAGCAGCAAAGGTCTTGACAAGGATATGTGCTGATGGCTGGAGCTTCCAGACCGATCATATAATTTTTAAGCAGGTTTTATGACTATGCAGTATTTTAAAGAGGAGGACTCTAGACAGACTATAATTTTAACAAGAAGGGCTTTTTACAACTGGCTTTTGTTTCTTTTACTAGTCGGGAAATCAAGGCACTTAAACAGTTCCTCAGTTTAAAGGCCTTTGTGTCAGTGTTAAAAAAAACCCCCACCATATGCCTTTAGAGGGCATATGAAGAGCAAGGGTTACTTTGGCCCCTTATCATCATAAGTTTGGAAAACTAATTAATTCTTATGAACCATTGTAAATTTTATATGGAGGCCTTTAAAAATAGAGCTTTAACAAGAGATGGGGGCAAGAAATTTTTAACTAGTATTAAAAATAAACTTTCGTATGGGCCTTTCTTTCTGAAGGGATTATGAGAGAAAAGTTTTGTTTTTAAAGGAGCTTCAGGAAAAGGGATAGGTTTAAATAGTTTGCTATATTCCACAATATTCCATTTGGGATGGATTTTCTGTGCTGGGAAGAGCCCAAGAAATTTCACCAAAGCGACAGTAAAGATTCCACCTGTGGAGACTCCCACACATACTTTCTCATGCCAGGTATTATTATTATTACTATTATTATTACTATTATTATTTAGTTTGAAGATCAGACACAGAGGTTAAAGAGATGAATAACATCCTTTAACCTTATCACTTTGGTCCTGGTTCCACTTAGAAGCAGAAACAAAAACACACAAAAACAAACGAAGAGATGGAGAAGACAATATTGCGGCAGCAGTATTAAGAACATACTAAGCCAGACCAAGGGGTCACCTAGTCTACCGTTTCCTTCATACACTGGCCAGCTGTGGCTTGCACCCCCCCCCCCAATTAGTGCATGAGTGAGCTAACACCGTCCCTGCGGCATCCTCCACATGTTGCCTGTTCTTCTGGGGGTTGCATATGGCTGAGAGCCTCCTCTTCCATGAATTTGTCCAATACCCTTTTAAAGCCATCCAAATTGGTAACCATCACAACCTCTTGCAGCAGCAAATTCTGTAGTTTAACTTTGGGAGAAAATGCTATATAGGACTTCAGATGCGTAAGAAACTCATTCCAGTGGCCTTTGATCAAGATTTGCCCAGTTTTCACTTTGCAGATTGAATACATACTCAGATATGATCTACATTCAAGTCCATCCATTGCCAAGCTTTCAATGAACTGCATCGATCCCAAAACTTGCATTCACTAGTGTGCATTTTTTTGAAAAATGTGTAATTGCAAATATGTGTATAAACACAGTTTAATCAATCAGAGAAAAATGCACATCTTTCAAATATACACATGATCATTGCATACACTTGGGAAAATATGCCCAGATTTTCATGTGAGAACAAGAGAAACAAAGCTTGCAAACTGAAATGAACTTGAGTTGACATGAGCTTTGAAATGGAACTGGAAGAAGTTCAATGAGTTTGAGGTTTGCTGATTTACACATCCCTATGTAGGGCTGCCTGCAATCTGCACCGACAGGCCTTAGCTTTCCAGGGTTTCGGACTAGAATCTTTCCCAGTCCTATTAATGCTGGAAAAGCTCTATGGCTCTCCCCCATGAGCTCATTTCTGCACTGGTCCATAGCTGAACCCCTCTGAGAAGTTCACAAAGCAAAGCATAAAGCCATAAAATATCAAAACACAAAAATACGCAACATGAGAACTTCACAAATTGTAAAGCAGCAACAGAATAAAAGCAAAGTGAAGAGTAAAGTAAAAGCCAGCAACTGAGCATTTAAAAGTATGGTAATAAAAAAGTGAGAATATTGGATGAAAATTTTAGAAAAGGATTTTTCTGGTGTTGAAAAGATGCAAAAGGCAAGTCTTTCCATGCAGGGCATTCCACAACTGAAAACTACCAAAACAGCCCTATTAGCTACCCTTGTTTTGCAGAAGCACATACAGGAGGGCCTTTGGAGATGAAATTAGGGTCCAGGTGGGTGATATAGTCATATACCTTAGTTACACTCCATTCATTCCACTGTAGCATGAGGAATATCATGGGCCCTCAAACTACGGCCCGCGGGCTGAATCGGACCCACCATGCCCGTTTATCTGGCCGCCATAGAGTTTTTGGACTTACCGCGTGTATGTGGCCAGGTGAGGGCGAGCTCACGTGGAGATTGTTTTAGACTCACTCAGAGAAAAGGATCTCCTTGCGAGCAAGCTGGCGCCTGTCCGCACATGTGCACGTATGCCCCCCCCCCCGGCCCGGCCCGCGCCCCCCCTGTCTGCACTGCCTCGGTGGCCCGCGCCCATTGCCAGCACCTTTCAACTGGCCCCCTGTTTAAAAGTTTGAGGACCCCTGAGGTATATGGAACTAGCTTTATTGTTGTTGTTTCTATGTTGCACAATAACTGAAGCTCTCTACAACAACATATAAAAATATACAATATATGCGATAATAAAAACATAATAAAATTACCATATGCAATTTAAAAGACAAATTTAAAACAAATGCTCAAAGTCACAATACTTTATATAAATTAAATCATGAGACCTGTTTAAGCAGCGGACATAAACCCCAGTGTAGTAGAGAATTAATTAGATGAATTTCAGTAAAGGACAGTCTCAACCTGGCACCAAAACGACATTCAAGGTGAAGCTACAGTAGGTGGGTCTCAGTGGGGAGATTGTTCCATACCTGGAAGGCCACTGCTGAAAAGGCCACTGCCCCTCTCCTTGTTGCCATCGGCCTGGCCTCCCTTGCAGGAGACAATCAGAGGTGCCAAAAGGTCTTCTCATGGCCACTCCCAGGCTGTGGAACTCGGTCTTAAGGAAGGCCAGCTTCACTTCCGCTCTGCAACCCCTCTGTTGGCAGAGACTGCTTTATTCAGGAAGGTCTTTGGTAGGTAAGTGGGTTAGGCACTGTTCTTATTCTGTAACTGTTACATTTTTACTGTATTTAATGTGTCTTATTGTTTTAATCTATTTTCAACTGTTTTTAAAGCTGCCTTGAGTTCCATTTTTGGAAGAAATATTTGATATACTTGAAATAAGCTGATATACTTGAAATAAGCTGATTCCATTTTTGGTAGAAATGATATTTTGATATACTTGAAATAAGCTGATTTCTAATCAAGTAACCAGGTACCAATCCATTTAGCAGTTTAAAAGTTAAGGCATCATTTTGAACTGGACCTGGAAGCAGACTGGAAAGCTGTGATCACAAAGCACTGAGAGGAAATAACAGGCAATCTTTAGTGAGAATCTTGCTGTCTTATTTTGGACTCACTAAAGTTTCTAGACTGTTTTCAAAGGCCAGGAATCCAAATCTGAGGTTACCAGAGAATGGATAACTGTTGCTGAGCTATCTTTGTTCAGAAAAGGTCATAGTTGGTACATCAATCTAAGCTAAGGGTGGATAAATCTGTTGAGATCTCTCTCTCTCTCTTAATTTTGGTTCATCCAAATATTTGAGGAGTTCCCCCAAATTCATAGAAGTGTGACTTTAGAAGAGTTCTGGTCTACAGATCGGTTCAAAAGTTAGGGATTCCTTCCCAGTCAAACTTTTGCTGGAAAACATAAAAGACATCAAAAATTCTGCCTTATACTGATTATGGTTTCCGAAAGTACAGCATTCCTATAACTAAAAATTAGACAGGAACATGAGAAGAATGGATGTTGCTGTATTTCCATGTGTGGGAGAGCAGTTTCTGTGGATCTCTCTGGAACAACAGCATGCCTGCAGTCCAGCGACTTTTTCTTCCACTTCCTGCTATGCTGGGACTAAAGGAGCAGGGCTCCCAGGTGCAGCACGAGAAGCTTCAGAACCACTGGGACAGCCTTCCCAAAAGGCAGTTGGGGGACTGCCACAGTCTGATTTTTGGTGTCATGGAAGGACAGCAGATTTTAATCTATTATTTCTATTGTATTTTTAGTAGCAGGGAGTGGGGAGAGGATCTTCTGGGAATTTTTGCAACAGGTGCCAAAATAATTTCTGATCTTGGGTGGGGATGTGTGAGGAATATGTTTTCGGAATGGGAATCCATCAGGGTCTCTGGACTTGGCTCCCCAGACTCTGGCCTGCTTTGTTGTGGGCAAAAGTCCAAGTTCCTGGTGCGTGCATCCCATGTTTGAGTGGCGCTCGCTAGGGATCAAGGCCCATGCGAAGTCAGTGCAAGTGGCCCTCCGCTTCTATGGCACTTGCAGTAGCCTTTGTCATGCTGCATTTGCCACAGAAGAAGCTTCCCCGTTGCACAGCTGGCCTTCTGCAAACATTCATGGACTTCCTCTCAGCTCGGTTCACTTTCTAAGGCCAGGCCTGGCACAAGAGGCCCTCTGTGAACACTAGAGGGACAGACAGCTTCATCACAAGACTAGCTCTGGGTGCTCAGCAGCTTGTGGGGTGAGCCTGTTGCTGCTGTGCTGTAGGAAGTTGTCCTAAATCTGTCCATCTAGCCTATGGTTGACCCTGCTTTTAGGCAGATTTGCTCCCTAGCCCTGCCTGCAGATGCCAGGGCTGAAGCTGAAGGACTTCTGCAGGCAAAGCAAGGGCTCCGCCTCTGAGTTATGACCCTTCCTCAAAGGGTTTTGGCCAGCTCTAGCCTGGAGGGTCTCCTCCCGCTGCCAAGAAATGTCCGTTCTGTTTCTGGACTCCCTGACATATTGAGCCTTAAGCTGAAGGAGAGCAATGGTGCCTTTGATGTGCTTTGCTAAAACTCCTGGCAAAGAGTATATAAAGCATTTTAGTAATTAAGAATTATGGATTCAGAGGCAAAGCTCTTAGCACCTCCAAGCTCAGCCAAAGCCTTTCAAAAGCCCTCTGCTGAAATGTACTTCTAAGAAGAAATTATGTTGTAAATTATTTTTATGGAATGTTCAGATGTTAAGTGAATATTTAGGTTGCAGTTCACAGAAAACTCCCTCCCCTGGAAAATAAATGTTTTCGTTTCCCAGATTTCTCTTTGTCAGCATTTCCAACCATTAAAAAAATGACAAACTTTTGTGGGTAAATGCCAGTGGAGACAGCTGTATTTTATTATTGAATACTTCTGGTGCTATGTTTGGCACCAGTCCTATTTATATTGCTAGCAAGACTTCATGTGAGCCTTTGCAAGGTCTAGTGTTTAAACTTGAAATGGCTGATATGGTTGGCAATTGATTCCATCTCTCCGTCTTTCTTGGACCAGTGCACAAATGAAAATTTAGCACTGTGAGAGCAATGGAGCCCTTCCATCCTACCAATTCAATAACAAGAACGACACAGCAAGACCCTCAAGAAGGTGACAGTGCATCTCTCAAGAATGCAAGCCTAATGGGCCATCCATGCCCAATGAGTTTGTGTTCGGTTTAATTGTTTGGTTTAATTGACCCTTCTCAGGGTTAAAAGTAAGGCATGAAAAACCGCCGTGCAATAAATCTTTTCTAGAGCAGCATACCGAAAGTGGCACTGCCTTGATAGGAGGTTCGACGGTCCCTCCATTGGGGCGGACAGATCCGTCAAGTCTGACTGCTTTTGGCTCCTCATTTCTGTCACACTGTTTGTTCCGTCCTGCTACTACATCAGCTCACAAATACATTCTTTTAGGTCCAACAGGACAATTTGTACGTAGTCTGTAAACTTTTTTTCAAATGATTTACAATTTTGCAAGTGATTTCCCCTAAGGTAAAGCATTCTTATGTGCATTTCTATGTAATATATAAATTTCTGCATGTACGTGGCTGTGTGTACTTACGCACCTTTTTTAATGCATGAACTTTACAAGAAAAAAAATGAAAAGGGGAAGATGAGGGTTGACGGAAAGGGCAGATGAACGGTCATGGAATCCTCCTCTCTAGTGTTTGTGGACTACCTCTCATGCTCAGCCTGTTCTTGGAAAGTGAGTTGAGCCAAGGGGAAGTCCATACACGTTTGTGGCGTGAAGGCTGTGCAATTGACAACTTTCTTCTGTGTCGGTTGTAGAGCACACAGGCGGCTCATGGTGATCCCCACTGCAGCAACAGGGGGTTGGACCTGATGTCTCTCGTGGCCCCTTGTAACTCTTCTGTGATTCTATGAACTGTTAGCAGTGTTTTTCTCCTACACCACATGGAGCAGTTGCTGAGGCCGCTGCACTTGAAAGGAATGCTCCTTGCTCAGTATGTGGGGCACGATTCTGAGGAGCACCTGGCAAATGGCAGGCACGCTCACCTGGAACTCAGACTTCAGGTTACTGCAAAGTAGACCAAGTCCAGGAAGCCAAATGGATTCCCACTCCGAATGGATTCCTCACACATGGACATTTATCTAATTATTCTGTTTATATCCCCCCACCACTCCGTGTAGCTTACGTCACTCTCCTCCTCCTGCTCTCGGCATTACCCCCACAACAACAATCCTGTGAGGTAGGTTGGGCTGAGAGTCTTTGACTGCCCCAGAGTCACCATGGCAGAGTTGCAACTAGAACCTAGATCTCCCGAGTCTCAGTCTCTCAGTCTTAACCGCTGTGTTACGCTAGATGCCCATGTTTAACTGCCTTCCAGATCATGTAAAGATGGATGTAGGGTGAATCTGACAAGTTTGCATAAAATTACAGACTGAATAGTTTTTCCTTTCCCATTATCCTGTTATTGCTTGATTTCTGGCAGGCAGAATTTTTTTCTGTGTTGATTAGTGTTGAAAGATTGTTAATGAGGAATTGATAGCTAGTTCTAGTCCCAGTTTTCTTCTATTGCTTCTTGTGTGTGTTTTTAAGAGTGTGGTTTAAAACTCCTTTTGAATTTAGGGTGTATAGACTGAAGGGCAGTGTAAAATATTCCAACATGTCAAATTATGAACTCTCTTGCCCAGTATCAAGCAAGAGCCTTGAACATTCTACTAGCTGAATCTTTGTGCAACAATTTGCAACTGGCAAAACAAGATGACTTCACCTTGAAAGTACACCTCCATCTGCATCCAGTACAAAAGGCCTTATTCTTACCTGTAAATCTCTCCAGGTGAGGTTGCTTGAGAAATTCAGTCTTTGCAAATGCTAGTATTTACTGACCTGATTTGCACCTCCCTGGCTCAGGTTCAGACTTGATTGGATTTTGCCATCCATCGGACTGTCTAACCATCAGATGTTTCACTTCCCAAACGTATCCATGTCATTGCCTGCACAAGAATCGCCTTCAATTGCATTTTTATAATGTGTGCTTTGATGGAAAATGTGTGTAGGGATATTCATTTTATGAAACTGTATTTTAGATGTCTATTTAAATTTACATTTAAGTACAAGGTTTTGTACAGACTTTTAAAAGGGGGAAAAATCACAGATTAATGTGGAAATGGAAAGCCTGGCCTTGTGAATGAGCACAGCAGACCGGCACAGTCCAGAAGCAGAGCAATCCGTCTATTCTGAACTGTGGTGTGTTGGCCTCTGTCTTTTTGTTCTTGTTTCCAATTAGAGCCCCACCATTTCCATGATATCACTAAGGCAGGATTTCTACCAGCTTCTGGCTCTCTTAATGAACCTCTCAAGGCCCTCCTTTGCTTCCCTTCTTTCTTCTCAAGACATCTCTAGAACTACGCTGTTTCCCCAAAAATAAGACCTAACCGGAAAATAAGCCCTAGCATGATTTTTCAGGAGGCTCAAAATATAAGCCCTACCCCCAAAATAAGCCCCAGTTAAGACTGTCAACCAGAAGGATGCATTTAGTACGTCCATTCCAGCACAATTTGGGGTTTGGAATTTGGAGTTATGATGATGTTCCAGAAGAAAATGATATGACTGCATTTGAATAAATGTAGATTTTTGTATATGAAAAAGTAAGACATCACCTGAAAATAAGCCTAGTGCATCTTTTAGAGCAAAAATTAATATAAGACCTGGTCTTATTTTCAGGGAAGTAGAAACATAGAAACAGAGTGAGTCAGAAGGGGTCTCCAGGGCCATCTAGTCTGACCCCCGGCTCTAGACGGCTCCGCTCACGACATGCCCACTATGTGCATGTCTAGCCTATCTTTGACATACGGTATGTGCATTCAGGAAATGGGGTGGGAAGCTCTGGCTTATCTTATCTGGACCCACAAGTGAATTAGCCATCCTTTTGAGGTGCCAGTTCCCAGTTTGCATGGGTAGAGCCTAGTACACACGTACAGTTCAGATACATGCAGTTAAGACTTCTGAAAGCCAGACGGTGACTTCTTGCTCCCTGGGACAGAACACCAAATGGTAGCCAGCCCAGGGCAAGCTGCAGGAGGCTAGGCATGAACCTATTTTAAAGGAAAGTTTTATTTTAGTTCAGTAGGTAGAGTGCTCATCACCCACTATTGTGTTGCCTCCCTCCTCTTTTTGGAATCACTTCCAGGCAGTTGCACTGCAGGGGGAGTTAACGGGCTGCAGCAGAGAGCGATGGCAAGGAGGCCTTTGCATCAGCACTGCTGAAGGGCCAACGCCATCCGGTCTCCCCTCTCCGGAACCGTTTCCGTTCCAGCTGGCTGCCATAAGAACTGCTATTTAGCTTTAAGGGTTTGTGTGTGAGCTTGCTTCCGCAACCTTCTCTCTGCATCCCAGTTCCCTTTTGTGTCCTGGCTTTCATATTGCAAGGCTATTATTGCACTGCATTTTACTCTACTTTTCTTCCTCTTGCAAGAAACCCTAAGTAACCTAGTCTTCCTCTTTTATCCTCACAAGTCCATCCTGTGAGGTAGACCAGGCTGACAGTCAGTGACTGCCTCAAAGTCACCCACAGGTAGCTGCGTGGCCAGCTGGAGACTAGAACCCGGATCTCCCACAACCTAGGCCAACACGCTGACCACTACACTACACTGCTTTTCAGATTGTAGTAAGTCTCCAGGCAGGGGATATTTTGCTTTATAAGTGGGCATTTTAGCTTGAAGAGAAAAGCAAAACGCTTAAATGCACAGACACACAGACCTCTAAACGTCCACCTGACCAGGGTGGACCAATCCTCAATGCTTGTTCACACTGGTCATTGTCTGAAACAGCAGATGATTAATGCAACAGCACAGCCTTCACCCTCACAGATCTTGTCACATGAATTCTGTGCATGTTCAGTGCTGTATGCTACCTCTCTGCCTCTCCTCTCCCCTCCTTATTGAGTGCCTTCTAAGCGGTTAGACAAAGCAAGTGAAGGCATGGTTCCAAGTACTGAACAGGAAGGGCAGACATGCAGATGGAAGCAGTGGGCATCATTGGCAGTGAGCTGGGAGAAATTTGGCTGGTTCCTCTTTTAATGCACACTTAGTTAATATTTCATTTTTGAACTGGTTTACTTAAGCTCCATTGTCCTTCAAAATTCGCACTTCTGCAGATGTTGCATTGGAATTTGCCCATCAAAGTACGCATACAAAGAAGCATCTATTACAGAAAGTAATATTAAAATGCATTATGTCTAGGAAATTGTATTGACCAAGCATACATATAGAAATACATGGATTAAGAAATGCTATTAAACAAATCTCAAAGTTCAGACAAACTGGCTGGAGAAATCCTCAAAATTCAAGATCAAATGGAAGATGACAAAAGTGTGAAATCAAGTAAAACGAAAACTGACAGATTTGCCCATCCTTGGATGGATACCAGCCAAATTGGCAGCTCAGTTGGGACATTATGGGGAGGTGTCACAGCCTTCTCCACCAGCACTCCTGTTGGCTCATCTTGTTGTCTCAGAGCAGGTCATTCTGGGACTTAATGTAGCATCCATCAGCTGCATCCTTACCTGGAGAACGATTGCCTGGCGACAGTGACACATGCATTGGTAACTTCCCGATTAGACTTCTGTAACACGCTCTACGTGGGGCTGCCCTTGAAGACGGTCCGGATACTTCAGTTGGTGCAAAACAGAGCTGCCAGGTTGCTGACGGGGACTGGGCGTTGTTCTCATATAATCCCAGTCCTCCATCAGCTTCACTGGCTTCCCATTGAAGTCCGGGCCCAATTCAAGGTGTTGGTTATCACCTATAAAGTCCTCAATGGCTTGGGTCCTGGTTATCTAAAGGAGTGCTTGCGTCCATATATGCCCTCTTGCCCCTTGAGATCGGCGACAGAAGCCCTCTTCTGGGAACCCTCTGCGAAAGATATTAGGAGGGCGAGTACCCAGAGGACGGCCTTCTCTGCGGTGGCACCCTGCCTATAGAATGCACTCCTCAGAGAGGTCCGCCTGGCACCGTTGTTATTTGTTTTTCAGCGCCAAGACCTTTTTATTTAAAAGTTATTTTAATTGTTAATTGTTGATTGTATTAATTTATTGATTTTTGTATTCGTGCCGAGATGTCTCCGGATTTTTAAGGTTAACTATATGATTGTTTATTTGATTTGTAAGCCACCCTGAGGCTTTTTGCAAATGGGGCGGCATAGAAATGTTCTAAATAAATAAATAAATAAATAATGTAGATTTTGGGTGGGGCTGTTTGTCCTTTCCCATATCCTGCTGCCCCCGTTCTTCTCTTCCCGTCCCCGTCCCCTTCCTCTCTTCCTCATCCTCTTCTTCTGGGAAGCTTTTGGCTTGGCTCTTTAGCCCATAAACCTAATGGAACTGGGACCTACAAAGACCTACTCTAGTTTCTTCCTTCACTTCCTTTGTTCTCCTCCCCTGTTGCCTCCACCATCATCAAATCTTCCACTATAAGCTTCCCTATGAAACTGAGTGATTTCCTCATAGGTTCGAATTTGAATCTTGATCTATGCGTGCGTCTCTGTTTGTGTATATGTATGAAGTCCTGTACAGACAGGGCAGGATGCAAGACTCCCATCCACGTTCAACATTTTCCTCCATCTAACAGTTTTTCCACCCCATGGTTTTTGGGTGACACGCGTTCCTTACTTTTAATAGTACCTTGCCAAATATTCATATGACTGAGCAAGCAAGGTTTTGGAAAGTATTTTTATTCTGAACAGACCAATCCCTTATATACCTTCTGATCTCAATATGTAGTGGATAGAAGACCACAGTTCAGGGTCAACTGGTTATTCATCTCATTTTTCCAGAGACATAATAGTGACTGAGTCTTTCATTTCCAAGGGTGAAACATGCTCTACTGGGTGGTCCTTCTAAGTCATCCCATAGGAAATTTCAGGAGGACATTCATTGAGGTTGTGTCTATCAGAAGACAGCCATCAAAAGCGGGAAGAGAAACCCCATGAATCAACACAATGTTAGGCTTTTTAAACCCCACTTATCCTTTGGCTTTTGCCAACACATCTATTTAGAGGAGGAGGCATATTCATGAAGGAAGGAAATAGCCCTCCCGTCCCAACCAGTGCGACTACTGTTAAAAATACCCAGTCTTCTTTTGCTGTCAACACAATGAAAGCACCTGAAAGAAGGGTGAACAACAGCGTCAAATAGGTCTGTGTGCAATCTGTGATGTACTGGATTACAGGGGAGCTCGTTGGAAATGTCCATGGTAGTAGAGGACATAGAAATGCAAATAACACAGCTATTTCCTCAGAACTTCCCACATATGAAACAGAGGACGGTGAACCAAAGTTGTATCTGTTCTAACCTGCTGTTGTATGTAATTGACTCTCTCCTGCTCCCACCTTCTCTCTCTCTCTCTCTCTCTCTCTCTCTCTCTCTCTCTCACACACACACACACACACACACACACACACTTGAATTTTCTTAAGGTCAAATGGGCCAATGAACTCAGTTATCTTCCATTTTACCATTATCATGATATGATGAACTCTATTTTAGTGGACCATTGTACAGTTCATGAAAGTGCAGCCATAGCATACAGAATTTAGGAAGTGGTCCTAAAATACTTGTCCATACAGCCTAACTAGAAGCGGGTCTTAGGCAGTATGCTTTCTCATGCCTGGCAGAGATGCTGGGGACAGAGGGTCTAAACATGGCTATGCCTGGATCCAAGCCATACTGGGGCGAAAGGATACTTGCAAGACACACTTCTGAGAAGACATGTCCAGCATTGTGCTATCAATGGCTATTAGTTATGATCACTAGATGGAGCTTCCATTTTCTAGGACAGAAGATCCCTGAATGCATGGGAAATGGTGGTTTCTTCAGTGCCGGCTTCTGGCTCAGTAGCTCTTCTTCTTCCAGCTGGATTATTCCCTATCTCAGGCCCTTCTGGTAGGAAAACAGCTGGGGAGAGGAGGTCTGTGGAAGACGCACAGCTAAGAGAACGATTCCTCGTGCTTTTTAAACGTTGCATATGCCTTTTCTATGGGTTTGGTGCAGCCCCAGTTTTGACCCATGCGTCTGCTGGACTCATCCATCCACTTGATCCATCATCTACTTTGTGTCTCAGAGTAATTTATGTGGCATGTCCCCTTCATAGTAGAACATGCAAGACCTTTGTTCATGCCAGGACACAGATAATGCCTTTGAAGAATATGTAGTCTTCAGTTAAGAAACCTAAGCCTTGCCCAAGGCCATTTTATAGTCACTTCTTAGCTAGGTAACATGTGAAAGCTTGTAAGATCTAAAAATTATTAGAATGTCAACTGCATATGACGGCTGAAGTAGAATGTAATCGATATGTCAAAAGACCTAGGTTAGTACTTCTCCCATGCCATGTCCTTTACAGAAATTGGGAGCAAAGAAATTAACACTGTGCTTTTGGAAGTTTTTTACAGGTATTTACGGAAAAGGTGAAGTCCTTGAGTGGTTAATACAGTTGCTGCAGGGAGAGAAAAACGTAAGCCGAGGTGGAGAAAGAAAAACCGCAACCAGCGAATCAATCAATCTTCTCCCACTTCATTATAAAAACCACAGTGGCCTTTTTATCCCTCAATTTAGCAGATACATTCTTAGGTCATCTAAGAGCCCCCATGTGACCCAGACAAACAAGATAGTGCTTGAAATATAACTATTAATCTGTCACATACCCCGCAAGTCATTTTATTTCATTCCTCTGAAACTGGACGATCACATTTTTTGGGGATGGAATGCGATTACCACTGTGGAGAAGAATCCTCCACAAGAGTGTGTGCCACGTTTGAGTAGTCTGCCTAAGCACCATTGGCCTCCAAGTGGATCACACCCTAATCAAGGGCAGTGGGGGCTGATGAACTTGTTCATTGAAGTCAATATTTAAAAGAAGCGGGAGGGTGCAATCCATTCGCCTCCTGAACAATTTTTTTGGTGGGATGGTAGGATTATTTGGAGTCCCAGCTCCAAAGCCTGGTGAACTTGAAGCTGGGATTCCAAAAGCTGAATTTCTGCACAATCTCCTTGTAGAAGGCATGGGACGAACCGCAAGCTCTGCCTCCTGAGCTTGCAGATTGGCCCCAGAGAAAAGGAACAGGGTCTTGCTGGGGGGCAGAGAGGGAAAAGGCTGGGAGTAATGCTTTAATGCCATTTCCAAAGGGCAGCCCAGCATTTTCTTTGCACTTTGCCAGCCATCTAAGTGAAATGTGGGCACACTGCAGTGCTTCACACCAGAAACTGGATGTACAAAAGCCCATGAGTTCAGGTTCTTATGTGCAACCAGGGTGGAGGGCATTGGATTGCACTCGGAGCTGATTTAGCAGCTGTTTGCTCTCTGCAAGGAGGGCTGCTTTATCATATTTCTTAGGATGGATGGAATATTTACCACTCCATATTCGAGTAGGGACATTTTGGAGTGGCAAACAGCAAAAGATCAAACTAATATTCCAGGTGAACTTGTTTTGTGAGCTCAGTCTGGACCTGATGGCCATGAGTGAAGTTGTGCAAAGTTCCGTGTCATTATTTTTTGGTAAGAGTGACAAAACCTCTGTGTCACATTTTAAAAACTTGATGACAAACTGAATCCTTCCAGTTGTATCAATGAAAATTCAGTGCACATGTTTAGGAGCTAAAGTGTAGCAGTTGCTGACAGGATGTAAAACTAATTATCACCTCTGTGACTTATGACTGACAGGGCTATTGTCTAGCTTGCAGAATTATATTATTGTATAACAACATTACGCAGCATACATGCAGACACAAATTGTGAACACCAATAATTTGTCCTGCTTTCATTAGCACATTTGGCAAAGTTTCAATTAATATGCAAGGGATATTATGCTTGATTCCCTAATCAGGCATAATATACACACAGCCTGCGCAGTGAAAGTGTCAGTCATAAGATTAGAAGCAGGCAAATAAACAACCCATTGGCTTGGATCAATTAGGTGTTAATGTGTCTTTTCTGACCACAGAGTAGCTGTTTGGCAGCTAAAGGCTCACTGGCAATCAATAGGGTTGGTATGATCACCTCCCCCCCCCCAAAAAATCTTCCAGTTTCATTCATCGGGATCAAATTTTCCACAATGACATTTCAAAAATGTGGGTGGACAGAAATTCCTCAACTTATAGACTGTCTGAGCGAAGCACAAGTTGGACCTGATACCTATTCTCGTTATTCTCACATAAGCCCAGTCCTCTGCCAGCTTCACTGGCTCCCCATCGAAGTCCGGGCTCAATTCGAGGTGCTGGTTATCAACTATAAAGCCCTTAACGGCTTGGGACCTGGATACCTAAAGGAACGCCTGCTTCCATATTTGCCCTCCCGCCCCCTGAGATCGGCAACAGAAGCCCTCCTCCGGGAGCCCTCCGTGAAGGACATTAGGAGGGTAAGTACCCAGAGGAGGGCTTTCTCTGCAGTGGCACCCCGCCTAAGGAATGCGCTCCCCAGAGAGGTCCGCCTGGCGCCATCATTATTTGTTTTTCGGTGCCAGGCTAAGACCCTTTTATTTAAACAATATTTTAACAACTTTTAATATCATCTATAGGTTTTAATTTGCAGGCAGGGTGAATCTGGATTTTATTTGCACTATTTGTATTTTGTTTATTTATTTTATGTAAGCCATCCCGAGGCTCAGGCGATGGGACGGCGCACAAAAATCCTAAGTAAATAAATAAATAAATAAATACCTCTCATATGTCAGTGCATCAATGTACCATATATCCATGATGCAGTAGAAACCATTTGATTGTTTGCTAGACGACCATGGTAACTATACAGCAGCCTTCCATACATGGCCGTGGTGGCCTTCAGAGGCATTTGGACTGCAACTCCCAGAATTCCCATCCAGCAGGGCCATCGACTGGGAACCCGGGGTGTTGCAGTCCAAACGTGTCTGGAAGGAACAAGGCTGGGAAAGGCTGCCGTGCAGGCTTCCTGGGAGCACAGAGGTTGCCTATACTGAGCCAAGATTTCTTTTTTTATTTTTCATGACTGTGCAAATTTGCTAGACAGTCCTTGGACATTCTTATGTGCTGGCTTTGTTGGCTCATGGGGAGCTGGGGTATAAATGGATAAGTATTTAAATGAAACTTGGATGCTTGTGTATTTGATGAATATTTGCTTTGGGGAGGCAGTGTGCCTAGATGGTGACACCAAAACTCTATTGACTGGTTGACTGATTGACAGATTGATAAATGCATCAGTTGCTTTACTGCACTGCAACATACACAAAGTAATACATAAAAAGAGATAAAAATCACATTTTTTCTCTCTAGTCTTTGACTGTGCGTGACTGGAATAACTTACTTACAGCTTGGGACTGATAACTATTTAAAAATTGTTCTCTGTTTTAAAATCTTCAACATCAAATGTAAGATGGGTCATGCATTAATAAGCATAGTTTTTTGTTTATTTCTTCTATGCCTGATTTTATATTGTCCTTATTTTTCCCAAATTAGCATTTTCTTTGTTTAAGATAAAAATTGGGAGTTTAACTTTAGGGATTCAGAAACTCTAGCAGAGGTGACATGAAACAGACATTACATTAAATCCATACCTAGCCGCTACACACAAGCATGCATACATACATACATATATTACTCTAGAGTAGGAACAAGGGAACAATCCAAACTGGTGTGGTGGGTAGGGGAACTTATATTATCTTGATCAGGGGCCCTGCAGCTACTGTAGAGCAAAAAGAGAGAGAGGGAGAGCTGCTAATAAAATAATCTCTGTTTTGGCTCCAAGCTCCACATCAGCTTTTATCTTCTCGTTTGGATGCTGCTTGGGTAATATTCTTCAGGATTTTGGATGATGAGTTGGCCAGACAAATGGCAAACATATTTTTCACATCCATCTTAGTTGCTCCTGTTGTGTTAACAAGATCTCTTTCACTTTCTGGAGTTAAATGGAAGGAGAAGCACTGATAGAAAATTCCCCAGTGAGATGCTAAAAGGAATGCTTAGTCCCAGGGCAGCACTAGCCCTGGTCTTTTTTTAGCAGGGGCACTGGCATTATTACACCCCACTGACTAGCCAGGTCCCCCCATCCCTTCTGAGCTTAGCTGCAATCCTCACAGTAGCCGGAAGGAATTAATTTTTCCAGCAACAATATATTATTCCTTGCAAACACTTTTGGGGTGTGAATGCTGGTTAGCTGGTATGTTTGAGATAGAGGAAAGACTATGGAAAAGGCCGCTAACACATTTTGACAACTTCTTTTGAATGGCAAGATAAAAATAATTGCTATGCATTTTACTATGCAAATGAAAATGCAATGCAAGATTCATCAGCTCTAGAATTTATAGGAGACTGTTCCATCTGAAAAGAAAAAAAGAAAAAGCAAAGAGGTATTTTGCCCATGATCATATTATATTTATAGGGTTATAGCCAAGTTATAGAGCTGCCATCTACCTATCAAGTCATGTAGTTTATCCCAACGAAATGAAAAAGCATAGCCCAAGGAAGGTTGGTGCCATATTTTTTGAATTTTAATATTTCTTTTCATTTACTCCCTACCATTTACTTTCTTCCCTCACTCTTCACTCCATGAGGTAGGCTTATTTAAAACTTAAAACTCGAAGTTTTATTTATTCTTTTTAGTAATTTTTTCTATCACATCTCTGCTCAGTGAGTGGCTGAGGATGACATACCATTAAAAACAATGTAAGAATAAAATACAAGGCTACAAATGTGGAACAGGGAATCAATGCCACAAAATCAGAGATTGCAAAATTAATAGTCTTGAGTGGTGGCAGCTGTTAAGAGCTCAGCTGAACAATGTCATCTTAACCAGCCATCTAAGGGCTCAGTATCACTTCCGCAACTTGAGGCCCCCCTCTGAGGGGGATGGATTAACTGGAGCTCATGACCTAGGGAGGCCATGACTGAGAGTCTGTGGCTGGTCCAAAGTCCGCCGGTGACCAGGTCTCCCAGGTCTCCAGTCCAGCACTTGTAGCCACTACACCAGCAAACCTTAAAGGCTGTCACAAAGAGGAAGGTCAAGATCTCTTCTCACTGATACCCGAGTCAGGACACAGAATAATCATTTCAAGTTGTGGCAACCCAGATTCGGGCTAGAGATCAGGAAAAGTTTCCTCACTGTCAGAGCAATACAGCAGAGGAACCAGTTCCCTAGTGAGGTGTTGGGCTCTCCCACACTAGAGACATTCAAAACGAAACTGGACAGCCATCTGATGGTGGAAACTGGTGTCCTGCAACAGCAGAGGGTTGGACCTGATGGCCTTCTTGCTCCTTTCAACTCTACTATGATTCTATGAAACAACAGAATGAGGCAGCCTGCCTGCCATGACAGCCCACATGGCCAGTGGCAAGTTATAGTCCAAAGCATCTCAGGTGGCTATCATGTAGCACTCTCAGCATTCCTGGGATAGCTTTACATGTTCATAAATGGACTGAACCCTCACTTTGTGCAAATTCGTTGCCTGTGTTGCTCTCTCCTCTTCCCCTGTCTTCTCTGGCTCCGGAAGAGAGGGGGAAGAATCCTGCTGTACATAAGCACCAAGATAAGCAACCACTGCTATTCTAAAGAGAACCCAGAAACTCTTGGAAACACCAGTTTCCAGGTCAAGTGGAGCTCCCATCTGCAAGATTGCACTGACCTGCCCCGTTCTGGACAGGAGCATTTCTGCTTATTTGGGGTTGCCTGTAGAACCACAATTGCCCAGGCGGCCAGTTCCACTGGTGCATTTTTCTTTACAACTGCCATCACAATATTTCGATTTTCATGAAATGCAACGGCCTTTTACTCACATGTTGTATGGTGCATAACTATGCAGAGGACTAACAAACATGGGAATGCATTGAAAAGGAACCTTTATTTCTTTCCTTGCTCAGCAGGGGAAAAATGCAGTGTTCCCCATTTTCCCCTTCACACGAGAACATGGCTGATTTTTTTCCCCTTAACTGACAATTTTATTACAGGTAATTTTCTGGAGGTAAATACTTTTTCAGTATCATCCTAAAATGTTCTCCTTAGCTCTGAGAGAAGGGCCATTTTGCCTCTCAAGCTGGCTGACTTTTATTTATAATCTTCACCTTCAATTTTGAAATAAATGCCAGGATGATGGATCACTAGCTTTCTAGGCCGGGGATTTGGACCCAAGTTGGTGGCTGGAGGGGAGAGAAATGCACTATCTAAGGAGCAAGTAGTCCTGCCGAATTTGTTTTAAAAAGTTATTTAACATGTACAATTTCTTAATTAGCCAGGCATGATCAACAGGCATCACTTTCATCTTCAGACTGGATCAAATAGCTCCTGATGCTTCAGAATTAGCAGCTTACTAAAGGAACTGAACTCTAATAATCCCAGTGATGGGTTACACTTTCACGGGGTGGGGGGACTCCTCAATTTGCCACAGCTTAAAAGTATTTTGTGTAACTACAGGCTTATCTTCAAAGAACAGATGTGTGAACTATCATTTTTGATTAAAGCTATCCATTTTGAAATATAAT
The DNA here is from genome assembly GCF_004798865.1 of Varanus komodoensis. NCBI lineage: Eukaryota > Metazoa > Chordata > Lepidosauria > Squamata > Varanidae > Varanus > Varanus komodoensis. The sequence goes on along the minus strand of NW_025336481.1, from coordinate 11,794,469 downwards.
AAAAATGCATTTGTTCACTGCAGTAGAATAATCTATTTTAAATACATTTGCATATTCTTTCCACTGCCCAAAACTTTTCCCCGATCTTCCCTCCCCCTCCCCCTGAAGCTCGGAACTCAGCCACGAGGATCCTTTGTCTGGAAAATGTATTTGTGGTCCTATTCTTGTTTTGTATTCTCGATGATTTTTTGCTGATGTTTGGTTTTGTCAAAAGATTGCAAAAACCAAATAAAAATTATAAATATTTAAAAAATAGTCATTGGCAGAAAGAGGCGAGAAATGGCAAACAGGCGGTGTCCACTACTAGCCTTCCTAGGCACGGGCCCTGGGTCATCTGCCTGATTCTCTCCTCTTTGCTCAGCAGACTTACAGTTTCTAGGATACTTTGGACTCCCTCCCTTAGCAGACTGATGGGGACTAGAGCATCAAGGCGCCAGCCTTTTAAGCTAGAGCAGAAGCTGCCGCTTCACTTGCCACAGCCTAATCATTATTTTCATAACTTCCGTGCCGCTGTCACCCAGCTTCCTTGCCACCTGCTGACTGCAGAGTTTTGCCCAGCCAATCGCTGCTGGACAGTTGCTCTTGCGCCCTGGGCCATTGTAGGCAATGGGCTCCTAAGAAGAGGAAGAATAGGCACAGGAGCTGCCCATGGATCAGATGCAGTGCTTTGGGCTTTCCTTCCTCATCTGTTGCTTTCTCCAAGCTGGCTCAGGTCCCTTACCTTGGGGGAAAAGGAAGTGAGCTCGTTTGCCAAAAGCATGTGAAAGAACAGTGATGTCTAAATTTGGAGCGAGGGGATGCGGCTGCCCCTAGCATGTGGAGTCGCCTTAGTGCATCTGTAGCTTCTTAGCTCTGATGTCAGCTTTGTGGTGTGTACCTGGTTGCAGCATGATCCGTATGGTTACCCTGGTTAGGGATGAGTGAGGAATCTGTTCTGGGCTTGGTTCCTGGGAATTCAGCCCATGTTCCTGCACCTTGGAGTCAGACTTCCCAGAGGGAGTGCCAGCACTTGCCAGGACTTGAGGTGCCTGCAGGGCACAAGTGGTGTCTCTCCTCTGCACCACGTCCAGCAACCTTTGTTCGTCCTGTTGCACCTGACACGGAAGAAGGTTGCTCACGGGGGGCTCGGCAGGAACGGAGCTGCACACGGCTGCAGCACGGGCAGTATTGCTCTTCTGTGCCACGTGCTGGACTTTGTTTGTGCTGGTTCACGCGAAGTGGGAGAAGGCTGCAGGTTGCACAGCTTTCATTGGGGGAGTTAGCATGGACTTCTCCTCAGCTTGGCTCGCTTTCCGAGACTGGGCCAAGCACAGGAGGAAGTCCCCAGATGCTAGAGGGATGGATTCCACCGGGTTGCATCTCAACCTTACTTCCATCACCACCACTTTTTCAGTTTGCTTCATGCAACTCATGTAGTATGATATGGCATATGAATATTTCCTGCCACAACAAATTAGGGCTATCCTCACATCCAGGAAGTAAACCATCATATCCTTTGGGGTCCAAAGGAACTCTGATTCGTGAAGTTTTCTTCTCTGTCCTGCTTCCCAGTATTCACTTAGATTGGTTGCATCATCTTATTGACTGGCAAGTGGGTTTAAAACCAGAAAAAGGGAAGCACTTCATCCCACAATGCATAATTAACTTAGGGAATTTGCTATTTCAAGATGTGGTGATGACCACTAGTGTACATTTCTTTTTAAAAGTGCTGGGCAAATTCACTGAGGGTAAGTCAATCAATAGCTATTTGCTATGTAGTCAAATGGAATCTGCATGTTCAAAAGCCACATAACCCTTCATAGCGCTAGATGTTGAGGACAGAAAGGGGATAACCATCCCCTTCACAGACCAATTGGAGTTGCCAAAGACATCCACCTTGCTTGAAAATCAACACCAGATTACACTGACATGGATGGGACCACCATCACAAACAGGAAATAATGGCAGGGGTGTTTCTTCCCATGTCCTGGGAAACTCCAAGGGTCCAAGGGGGAGAAGAACCACAAAAAGACCATGAGTTCCCATGGGCCAGAGGCAGAAGAGGGAGAGATGAGGCCCATGGGCCAGAGGCAGAAGAGGGAGAGATGAGGCCCATGGGCCAGAGGTTTTGGACCCCTGCTTGAAAGTAAGACAGAAACAGAGAGGCAGCTGTGCACTACGTAGCCATGCAATGTGTATCTGGATCCTCAATTTCAGCCACTCACATATCAAGAAAAGTGTCTGTAACGGGAGTGTTGCGTGGCATGTTAGAGTTGCAAGCCCCCAAATGAAGAGACATTTCTTTCTTTTATCACACCAAACCCATTTCTTTCATTCCCTGTAACAAGCCTTTTGTAATGCAATGTATTTCTTTGCCAAAAAGAAAACGGAAAGGAGAGGGGGAGAAGAAAACTGTAATAAGAACACAGAAACTGCCTGCATGCACAGTGGTTGGCCGATGAATAAACAGAAAACTACAAAGCTTCTTACAAGTGATCTTACCATCTTTGATCACTATTCAGAATCTAAGAAAATAACAGTGTAGAAACACAATAAAGGGAAGGGGGAAAGTAAGAAGGGGAAAGCCACTTCTCCTCCCATCCTTCTGAAAAGTAGCATGTAGGCAGGAGCTTCGCTTTCATTGCCCCACATTCACCGCCATCACCGTCCTACAGGTGAGCCACCAGCCCAGCTATATCACACCTGCCTTGCATGCACTTTGCAGGCTCAAGCCCTGCTAGTTTCAGGTTTAAAAAGCACCAGGTAGCAGGTAAGAGGCCCCAAGACCCCGAAGAGCAGCTGGACTGTGCATTGTTTCAGTGCGCCCTGATGTCACTAGGCCTTTCAAGAGTGGAGTGGGGGTTGTCTGGCCCATCCCTTGACCAGCCAGGTGTGTAGAGGAAAACAATAAATTTTGTCTTCTGCATATTAGGCTTGAGACAGTGACCTGGCATCACGCAGAGGCAGGCATAAGGGAACCGGAAATATTAGTAAGAAGAGAAGGGGAAAAGTAGTGAACAACAGCAAGGGAAAAGAAGGTTCCCAACTGCAAGAGGAATTGCAAAAAGAGGTAAGAAAACTGAGTAAAACTGAGGTGAAACCAGGAGGGGATGGTACGCTTAAATCCCACTGATTGAATTAAATAAATAAATTGAAGACAAGCTGAAAATCGATGGTATCAAATGCTGATGAAGGGTTGAAGATGCATGGATATACATAGATAGATAGATAGATAGATATGGATATATATATATATATATATATATAGAGAGAGAGAGAGAGAGAGAGAGAGAGAGAGAGAGAGAGAGAGAGAGATATGGATATATATAGATATATGGATATATATAGAGAGATATATGGATATGGATATATATATATATATATATAGGGCCCTTTACCTTTGGATATGAGGACCACTAGAGATTTACACAGAGCAATTGTTGAAAGATGAGATCAAAAACCATCCATGCAATGGTCAAAAGCAGAATGAGAATCAAGGACATTTATCAATAAGCAATTGTGCAAAAGAGATGGAGAAATAGGTGAAGAAGAAAACTAAAGAACACTTAATGTAACAAAAAGTATTGAGGACAAGAAGAAGTTTCGATAAAATGAAAAGAAATTGTGCAGCAGAAAATAGAGCAGGTGAAGAGGTGGATAGCATGAATTGCTAATGAATAAAACCAGGGAGTTGAAATTTGTCCCAGAAACAAAGGAACTTTATCTCAAGGTCCTGCCACTATAGTGGCTCCTTCACAGAGACATCAGCACTGCTAGATCACAGAAATTAATCATGGATCTGGAAGACACTTCAGAGAACATCTAGTCCAACTCCCTGCTGATACAGAAAATCTCTAGCAGCATTCCTGATAGGTGGTCATCTTGCCTCCACTTAAAAATGTCTAATGCAGGTGAGTCTATTACTTTCCAAGGCAGGGTGTTCTAATAACAAAAAGGCAGTGCCATCAGGAAATTCTTCCTAAAGTTCATTTGAAATTTATTTCTTGCCGTTTGAATTTTCTGGTTTGGGTCCTACCTTCTGGTGCAACAAGGAAAAAAAAAATCGATCTGTTCCAGCTTCTATGTGACAATCCTTTGGATGTTTGAAAATGGCCCTCCTATCACCTCTTATTCCTCTTTATCCAGGCTAAACATTTCAACTTTTATAAGTTACAATGTTGACCATAAATGATATCTATTAATGTGCTAATTAGATAGATCAGTAATAAAAACTGATTGTTGAAACCAAAGAAATTTATGTAAGAGGGAGCAATTTTACCCTGGGTCCAATAAACCTGCCAAACAGTTCGCTCACAGAATAGTTTAAAAGGATATACTATATTGGAACAAGAGCTCCTTTTCCTGAGGAAGTGTTGCTGTGAAAGAGGAAAGTCAGAAGGGAACAGAGGAAGGAAATGCTGAGGTGAACAATGAGCCAGAATTGCCTTTGTGTTTATTTACCTTGACTTGAAAAAATGGGAAAGACCTCAAGTCAAAGAAAAACAAACATGTAGTATGAATGAACGGGCCAGAATGGCAAGTGAAGGTGAATGACCGAATGTCTTTGTGACTTCCTCTTCCTGAACAGACGCTAGCTAAGGTAGACCATTTCAAAGTATGAGACAGGGACAATGAAAACCTGTATTTGAGGCTTTCCTTGATGGGAGGTGTTAATAAGTCTTTGTTTCCAAGGTATGGTTGGCCATTATTCTGTGAAACAGGAGTCCTATTTTTGACTTTCCATTCCCAAAAGGGTGTTGTGAGAATTATTGACTGAAGTGCACAAGCGAAGACCCTGCATACTGCTATGATATTCATATTGAATTGAGAATTCAAAATGGTGGTACAGCTGATGGCAGAAGGTGGAGACAGCAGTGGCTTGCAATGTTTCCCTGGTTTCCCAGGGAATATTCTTCTATTCCCAGAATATTCTTCTGGTGTCACTACCTCAGTTTCACTTTGGCTGAAACAACCATTCATCATCATGGATGAAACCTACACACACACAGGGCTGAGTTCAAGTTTCAGAAGGCCCTTGAGGAAGACACCCTCATGGCACCCATCCCTCAGTCCACCTTCTTACCTCCATCTTCCTCTTTCTAAGCATCTTTCCCACTTACTTGTTTGACAGGGGACAAATAAGCTGCAGCATCTGCTTCCCCTTTAACCACTTACGTTGTCTGGGCCAGAGCAAGAAGTAGGTGAACAGGTAGATCACAATGGGGAAAGAGGATAAGCAACTCCAGGTAGGACATTGTCAGCAAGCCCTGAGCTTCCCGGCCATGCACTACCTTTGATAGTGGCCCGGTTTGGATCCAGAGTTCCTGCTCTGCTAAATCAAGAGATATACACTGTCAATGCTGTTTGTCAGTCCTGGCCCCCAGTCCTGGTCCTTGAGGAAAACACTCTCGATGGGCTCCTTGCCTGAGTCTGCCTTCTCACCACCATTCCCACCAGCACAGGTCTTGCTCCTCTTCCTCTTTCTTTTCCTTGCTACCACTTCCTACCTACAGAAAGTCAGGAAGCAAGTCAACCATAGTAGGAGAATCCTACTTCTCCTCTTCCCTTGTTTGTACCAGAGTGAGACGCAAGCAAACAGGTAGGATGCAGTGGTGGAGGAGCAACTCCAGGGCTCTTGTCAGCACACCTCTGCTGGACTGTGGGCTCACAGCAATGCCTAACCTTGACATCAGCCTTGGATTCACACATGCACATTTGGACATATTAGTTCTCTGCTACCCTGGTCTTATTTTCCCTTCCATGTATTCTTTTCTGTTGCCCACGAATGGGGCAGGAAGGCAATAGCAACTGGTATTGGGAGGCCTCTGTATATGGTGATTCCATAGAACCTTCGTGCCTAGTAGCTACTGAGAGACTTGCCATGAATGCTCAACCCCTTATTAAAGCCATCTGAGCAATGGAGGTTGCCTCATCTTCTGCCAGGAAATTCCACAAATCAATTAGGCTTTGTGACTGTTCCAAATTGACTAGCAGTCAATTTCGTTGCATGACCTTGAATCCTAGTGAGAGAAATTCTTATTCGTACCATTTTCTTCATACTATACATAGCTTTGCAACTGCTGCAACTGAAATGTATCAGAAGACCTTTCTTTTTCTTTAGATAATTTATAAGTGGGATTTCTCTTTTTCTCACTCCAGCTCCTCTAGAAAGAAAGAAAGAAAGAAAGGAAGGAAGGAAGGAAGGAAGGAAGGAAGGAAGGAAGGAAGGAAGGAAGGAAGGTTCTTTGAAGAAATATCTCTGAATATTCTCCAGTTATTGTGATGCAGTGGCTGCCATTCCATCATGTCCTATACTCACATAAGTATTTGCATATGCGTGGAATCATGGGATAATGCTTGGTCTGGGACACTGTGGAGGATAGAAAACCAAGTCTCAAGCTTCAGAAATTTGTTGGAGAATCTCATCTCTCCCTGGAGAAATCCAGAGGTTCTTACCATGTTCCCTGTCCACAAAAAAGACAGAAAATTTTGTGAGCCTATTGATACAGTGTTCCACTTCTATTATTTATCCCTTAAGACATTCCTCTCCCACCCCCCAACAAATGCTAAAGCCCCAGATACATAGCCCTTCTCCTGTGGGAAGCTTCTCCAACCCCCTGATCCTTTGGGCTGCCCTTTTCTGTATCTGTTCTAATTCAGTGATCAGCTTTATGAGAATGAGCACAAAAAGCAAATTCTAACCAAGCACCCTTGCTTGGAATCCAGATTTATTCCTTTCCAGCATGGCCCTCAGAGGTATGGCTGGGAAGACCCTCTTGGAATCCATCCCTCCAGCATCCGCAGGCTGCCTCTTGGGCTCAGTCCGGTCTTGCAAAGTGAGCCAAGCCAAGAGGAAGTCCATGAACCCGCACAGACCTCGTACAAACTGGCAACCTTCCCCGTCAGGAGCAGCTGCAGGATGTGGAAAAAGGGAGCTGCGAGCAGGTGCACCAGCCCTCCTTCCCAGAGACTGACCTTCTTCTCCACTGGTTGCTGCTGGCCGTGCCGGCAGTGCACAGGGGAAAGAGGCACTGCTTGTGCAGTACACAGGCCTTGATTCCTTGAATGTCCCATGAACGCTGGGCACATTTGCCAGGAACGTGCCGTCTGGGCCCCCTGCAAAGCAGACTGGAATCCAGGAAACTGAGCCCATGGAGTCTGATGGATTCCCTCCCCCAGATTCTGTATGTGTGTGTGTAGCATTTAAAGGCCACCCATTAGCATCACCCTCTCCAGATTCCTTGCACATCGCTACCCGATGGTATACTGAAGCCAGAGTTTGCAATGATGCAACACCAGCTCTCTAAAGAAATTAGCACAGAGCCTGATGTCATCAGATGACCCCTCACCTCAGACTCCTCCATTCCCTCGGAGCTTAGCAGCACTTCTCACAGTTGCTGGATTTCCCCAGCAACAATATATGTTCCCTATTACAGTGTGGGATGCTGGAGAAATTTGCATGTACTCAAAGGAGTTTGGATTTCTAAGAATTTGAACTGTGGGTTCTGTAGCCAACTGGCTATTTCTGGGCCAAATTTAGTGGACATTTATGGGAAAAATAGAAATAATCAAAAACACTCACCCAAAATGCCATGGTGTCATAAGTACACGTTAGGGGACAAGGGGCTGGAGAACAGCACTTGTGAAAGGGACCTCGGGGTGCTGGTTGACTGCAGGCTAAGCATGAGTCAGCAGTGTGATGCGGTGGTCAAGAGGGCGAATGCCACCCTTGGTTGCATAGCCAGAAGTGTGGCCTCTAGATCCAGAGAGGTATTGCTACCACTCTGTACAACTCTGGTGCACCTGCAACTGGAGTATTGCGCTCGGTTTTGGGCCCCTCATCACAGGAAGGATATAGCCAGGTTGGAGTCAGTGCAGCGTAGGGCCACATGGTTGGTGGCCGGTTTGCAGGGGATGCCATATGAGGCGAGACTGAGCGAACTGGGTCTCTTCAGCCTGGAGAAGAGGAGACTCAGAGGGCGTCTGTTCGCAACATACAGGTATGTGAGGGGATGTCACACAGAGATGGGTAGAGACCTGTTCTCCCCTGCAGAGGAAGGCAGGATGCACTTCAGCATAGCAAAGCTTAGGGAACTGAGGTTCAATTTAGATGCCAGGAAGTACTTCCTGACAGTCAGGACCCTGAGGGTATGGAATGGGCTTCCACGGGTGGTGGTTGAGGCCCTGTCGGTGAGGGTGTTCAAAGATAGGCCGGGCATGTCCATGGTGGGCATGTCGTGAGCGGAGCCTACTGGAGCTGGGGGTCAGACTAGATGGCCCAGGAGACCCCTTCTGACTCGCTCTGTTTCTGTGTTTCTTCCCGCCCCCTGCCTATAGACCAAAGCATGTTTTGGAGGCACTTTTCATTCATTCATTTGCTATCCCACCCCATTAGCCAGAAAGGCTCCCAGACCAGGTGACAGGATTATAAAATATACAATAAAATAGATAAGATTAAAAATAACAAATAATACAACAGTAAAATCCAACAGTAAAAAAACAAGTATTGCTATAAAATTTGGCAAAACCTCAGGTCTTTTGTCAACGAAGGCATAATAAAAGGCTAAACAGTAAGATGTAAAATAAGTTGTAGACTTTTATAAAACCACGAAAATTGTCTTTACAATTAAAATACCAGGTGAATAGAAAGGTCTTTGATTGGTCCAGGAAGAAATTAAGAAAAGACGTCCGGTGAACCTCTCTGGAGAGCTGATTCCAGAGTTGGGGTGCCACTGTGAACAAGGCCCTGCTCCCTGTAGCCACCCTTCTCACTCCCTGCAGAGGTGGCTCCTTGAGAAGAACCTCCAATGATGATCTAAGGGGTCGGGTAGGCACATATGGGAAGAGGTCCATACACACTTTTCATAGTGAAAATTTGCAGACATGCACATCTGTGCAAGTATAAATGAATGCAAGTTTGGAAAATGGAAAAACTGTTTCTGTCACTGAGTGGACAATGGAGTGAAAGGCTCACAATCTACCCAGCATAGACAGAAGCAATTTAAGAAGCCCCGTACATCCCTAATTACAATGCAAAGTACTTTGTAGTAGCTTGGTCTTGGGCAATTAAAAATCTTGCATGGTTTCCTTTTTTTTTTTTTTAAGGATCATCTGGTGGAGGTGAAACTGCTAGAAATGGTTTGTTGGCAACATAAGAGCCTTGTGTTTGGGTCCCTTCCTGGAACAATTTCTGTTCAATGAATACCTGCATTTTAAACTTTGCCACCGAAGGCCCTGTCATGATGTTTTTGCATGCGTGCTTTTTCGATGTTGTATGAGAACATTCTGTTCTGCCTTACAGCTATCAGCTGTTGTCACAGTTCTTAATGTGAAGGTCCCTGAGAAGGCAATGGCAGTTGTTAGGGGAGATACAGACTCCTCTTTGAGTTCTGCTAGCTATTTTCTTCTCAATTGTATCGTAATGTACAAAATTCATTCACTGCATCTGTGAGTTGTTTTCCAAGGACTCTGTGGGTGAACTTATTCTACCCTTTCTTTGTGGTGGGACCTCAGCTGATCAGAACTAGACCAAACTTATGTTCATCTTGCCTCCTACTTTCTTTCTTCTACATTTTTAGATCTTTGGGTGGTGGTTAGCAGATTTCATGCAAGAAATCCTCCCACTATATTTACACCTGTCAAAGTAAGTGCAAAGTGGGGGGAAGGTTTGAGCAAAACCACCCACTAAGGTTCCACAGGGGCAGAAGAAGAGCCAGTGGAGATGCAGCCACACGTCCCACGAGAAAACAACCATGAAAAGATGAGAAGGGGAACACATGATTTCTGAGTGGCAGAAAGCCAACCTTCCTTAAAACTATGGATAATGTGATTGTTCAAATTGCACAACCTGAAACAAAGACATTGCTCATGCTGCAAGCAACATCTGACCCAGATTTAGCCACGTAACTTTGCTTTCCTTTATTCGTCTCTACTTCGCCATCATGCATGCTAAGTCATGCTGCAAACAACCACATGCCAGAACACTTAAATCCTGCCCACAGAGGGCCTTCTGCGTAAACACACACAACCTATTATGCGAGATCACAAAAAATAATTGGTGGGCCATATAACATTTTGTATTCCACACCACCACTCCAGCTCTCTTCATAGGAACTCTGGAATGGAGGCAGGTCATAAAGGTTTCCCTAATTAAAGGCATGAATATTCCAACGAGGCTGGCAGGCTTTTTATCTGCCTAGTGGAATGCTGTGATTTGTTCGTAGTGGTGAATAGCACCAGCCTCTCCATTTTGAAAACACTTTGTAGGAGGTTCAGCACAATTACACTCTCATTACCCATTGCCATCAAGGTGAAGTGCAAACGACTCTGTATGTGGAAAGTTTAATTCTGCAGCATTTCAAGCAGATTCAAAGCCTCCCCAAGCCATTGCTGTCCAGATGTTTTAGACTTCAATGCCCATCAGTGCAAACCGGCATGGCCAAAGGACAAGGCTACTGGGAGCCATAGTCCAAAATGTCTGGAGGGAGATGACTGAAGGGGATTCCATTGGAGGAAAAAGGTGGGGATTGCAGAGTGCTCAGCTCGTTCTTACCGTGACCTATGGATCACTTCAGTGTGGAGCTGGAGCAGATGCACAGCCCCCCATGCTGCCACCAGAATTCCTGGAGGAAATGCCAACCTGTAGCTGCTGTACCACACATGCCCTAATGAAGAGGGATACCTGCAGATGCATCACTGAATGCCCTGCAGCTTAATGCCTTATCATACAAGCATTTGTCAGGTAGTCCTGTGAGCATGCACAGTGGGATTACCATTCAACCATCTGTCCTCCTAACTATTTCCCAACTTCCAATATATCAGAAGAGTTCTTTATTATTGTCCTTGATGCTATTAGCAATATGCTCCTCAAAATGCCTGATTGCATCCCTTGTTGTCTGCTTTCATTTTCTTTGCACACATTTGTGTTCTTTTTTGTTCTCCTCATTTGGGCAAGACTTCCATTTTCTGAAAGAAGCCTCTCTTCTCTTTGACACTGAGTGTTAGTCATGCTGGTGACCTGGTGCTATCTTTCCTACCCTACTTTCTAGCTGAGTTCCTACTTTGGATTTTTGCTTGTAGTAACCGCCAAACATTTTAGAGGCACCTTGACTCTCCCCTTCCCATTTTCAGTTCCTTCATTTTAGAGCCATTTCCTTTTTTGAAGTGAAAGGTGGCTGTGTTGGACTTACTTAGCAATTTCCACTTGAATACCTATCACATTCAGTAGCACAATGGCCACTGTGTCCAGTTAAGTTCCAACAACACTCACATGTCGCTCTGGATTACACCATGTAGGATGAATTCCATCTGCATAGCTCCACAACCAGCTATTGTAGGGAGCAGTCATTTAGGAAATCAAGAAATTTAAACTCTTTGCCAGTGTTTTAATTTGCTTGACGTTATGCCCTCTTTGATTTACACAGTGTCACCACCTCCTGTACAACTTAGAAAATTTCAGCTCAGCTGGGTTGTGCATTTGGCTGTGAATATTTTGCTCTGTGGGAAAACTCCCATAAAAACCAAACCCACAAACTTTAGACTTTTTATTTACAATATATTCTTGTCCATACCTTTTGGAATGCTAATGATACAAAACTCTCTCCTTCTGCAGACAGCTGGAGGGCTCTTTTTAATGGAGAGCAACAAACAAGCCATCCAATCAGGCCTACAGACTTAACCACTATCAGTGGCAGAGTCAAACATACCCCAAAGCATCCCAAATAAATATTCAAAGAATAACTTCCCTCTTTGAAAGCTTTGCAAAATCAACACAGCACACAATTGAAAACAGAGTATAACTTTTTTTAAAATGCCATCAATATGTTCCTGGCCATACAGCTCATTTCTGCACTGTTTGTTCTAAAATGCAAGAAGTATAACCCAGAATTTTTCAGAACTGTGGGCTATCATATCTATATTGCTCCTATTCCGCCCTTAACATGGTCAGTGGGGTTGAGTGTCAGAAAAGCCCAGAGCAATGTCACCAGGAGGTCAGAACTAGTCTAGTCTCCTAGCAGGACACCCAAGATGGAATTGTCAAAGCTGAGATACCAGGCAATGATAAACCATTGCTGAACTGTCATTCCTAGGTAACCTTATGAGGAAACAATCCAAAATGAGGAAAAAGAGAGTGCCAGAAGAGGAGAGTCCCAGGTTGGAAGGCTCTCAATAAATTACTCAGGGAAAGCAGAGAACAAGTACAAATAGAGCTCTCACCAATGATGCAACTAGATCAAAGCCAAAAGGGAGCCGAGAGGCTGACATGCATGGAGGTGAAAGGAGAGCCCGATGCTGCACAGCACATACAACTAGATAATGAACTATGAGAAGCACGAATCAAGGCAACCTGGAAACCATAAAGTAAGAAATGGAATGGTTAAACAATGCAGTACTTGGTGTAAGCAACTGAAGTGGACTGAGATGGGACACCTTTAGTCACACATATATGAAGTGTTAATGATAAACTCAGAGGAAACTGAGTCGTTCTAACACCAAGGCAAGAAGCAGCAGAGGCAGTAAGGGGCTGCCTGTAATGCAAAGTTTGACCTAATCGTAACAGTCAGAATTCATGGAAAAACCTATCAACATAACCATAATTCAAGTCTACATTCCAACAAAGATACTGAAGAAGAAATTTGTAAAAATTACACTGGTATTTAAGAGGAAATGGATAACACACTAAAGCAAGACATGCTGATCATCATATGTGAATGGAATAGGAAAAGCAGGAAACAAAGTGGAATACAAAGTTGTGGAAAAAAACAGCCTGAGGGTCTGAAATAAACCAGGAGGATGACTCATAAAATTCTGGGAAATTAACAATCTACTTATTGCGAATGCATACTTTAAACAACCAATCAGGAAAGTGTATACATGAACATCACCAGATGACTGATAAAGAAATCTAATCGATGATGCAATTGGAAAGAGAAGATGGAGAACCCATATTCTTACTGTTAAAACAAAAGAAGAAGATGGTGATAGTTAATATCAAAAATCAGAGGAAATTTGAAAAGCATCACTACAGAAGAAGAAAGCCAAAATACAACTTAAATAAATTCCTCAGGAATTTAAAATCCACATAAGGAACAGATTTGCATTATTGAATCAATTGACCAGAAGCCAGAACTGTGGACTGAAATAGAGACATTATTAGGGAAAAATGTCAAAACAAATTCCTGTAGCGTAAAGGGAAAGGGAAAGGGAGGAAAGGGAAAGGGAACACCTAGATGGATAACAAAAGAAGCACTTAAAATTGTTATGGGCAAGTAAGAAGCAAAAGCAAAACCTGACAGAAACAGGGTCAGATTCCCGAATGCAACTTTTCCATGACTATCACCTACAGACAAAAAGAACTGTTACCTTGTCCAGGGAAAGAAGAGAACAGCAAAAGAGGGAAAGCAAGATACTCTTTCCAGAAGATACAAGAAATCAATGGGAAATTCAAACCTAGATTAGGAATACTGAAAGATAAACAAGGGAACTGAAGAGGAAAAAATAAAGAAAAAGTGGAAACAGTATAGTAAGGACCTATACCAGGGGGGTGCAGGGAATGAAAGGCTGACAGAATCTTTTGAAGGTGAACCCTATAAAGAAGAGCATGCAATATTAGAAAGTGGAGTGAAAGTTCCTCTGAAAGCACTTGGAAGAAATAAAGCATCCACAGTCGATAGGACACCAATAGGACTATTTCAAGTGCAGAATCAGTCAAAATTCTAACAAAAATGTGCCAGAAAATACGGAAAACAAAACAGTGATCCACAGGTTGGAAATATTCAATCTTAATTCCAAGCCCCAAGACAGGAGAGGCAAAAGTGTGCAGCAACCGTAGGAACATTGCACTGATTTCCCATGCAAGCAAAGTGAGGGTCAAGGTGTTACAACTCGGAATATTACCCTAGACGGAGCAAGACGTGCCTGATGTTCAAGCTGGTTTCTGAAAAGGAAAAGGTACTGGAGATCACATTGCAAATATTCATTGGCGGCAGGAGTGCACCAAAGAATGTCAGAAGATCAGTCCGTGCTTTGTAGACCATAGCAAAGCCTTTGACTGTGTGGATCATGAGAAGCTGTGGATGGTTCTGAAAGAAATGGGCCAGCCCCAGCACCTGACTCTGCTTGAGCATAGACAAAGGCTGAGCATGCTGTTGCCACTGCCTCCTCCCCTTCCTCCTCTTCCTCCTCCTCGTCCTCTTTCATTTTTGTACAGCCCAATAGCTGAAGCTCTGTGGGCAGCTTATAACAGTCCATAAAAACAAGACAATAAAATACAATAAAATGCCATAAAACCTTATCAAAGAAACATTAAAACCTTTAAAACAGATAAAATACACAGCAAAGAATGACCTCAAGCCCATGGAGTGCCAACCCTTAAAAGCCTCTCAGCACCCAAAGAGGGAGGTACCAGCAGGGTGTGAGGGGGGACCCCAAGATCTGCAGAAGTGCATCCTTTAGGAGGGATCCGTAAGCACAACCTTTGTGGGGGAATCAAAACAGCATAATGAGAATGGGGACTATGAATTGCCAGCTGGGCTGCAAGTCCCAAAGAGGGAGCTTTTTTGCACACCCCATATCTAAGATAGATCATCATAATTAAAAAATTTTGCTCAGATACTTTGCTTTCTCCCCACATGTTGCTGATGAAGGTTTGGCTAGTGGGCACAAAATAACCTTTTCAGTTGTGGTGCTCGCACCTCCTGAGAGAAGTAACTTGGGACATTTGACCCTTTTAAATTCAAGTCGAAGGAAGTTTGTTTCTGTCTTCTGGTACAGACCTTTTCCTTGGTTTGCTTTTTCTGCTTCTACCACTTTTTATTGTGTTGCCTTGCTTGTGTTTTTATTGTATTTGAATTATTTTCTGCTAGGTATTTTAATTTAAAATGTTGCAGGACAGCTTGAGACAGCATATGCTTAGAGAGATGGAGTATGCATGATTTATTTTCCATTTCATTTCTGTACTGCCTACTAGCCGAAGCTTTCTGGGTTGTTTACAAAGATTAGCAACAACAACAGCACAGAGGTGGGCAACTTTTAGCCTTCCAGAGTTTTGGCCTACAAATCCCATCATCCCCAGCCCATAGAAGCATAGAAGTGAGGATCATGTGAGTTGTGGCCCTCCAGTTATTTCAGCCTACATCACAATGAGGACTTGCTTTATCCGGCATAGGGTACAAAACATTGCACACTGTTTTTATTTCTGTCTGGGAAGTTGGGCAGTGAAGGTTCATGATGGAAAACATGTTTCTAAAAATCCTTTTGTCCTCTCAAATACTTGTGTGCATTTCAGTCTTCTAAAGGGAATCAGGTGGAGGTTAAATGTTATACTGCCACCTATAGGTAACCCTGGAAACTACAGAAGGGAAATGCTCCAAAAAGAGGAAACAAATGTGTGTGTGTGTTGGGTAAAAGGCACAGGGAGAACTAAGACTGACTGTAAATGTTGGTGGATTCCCAGCAAATACTCAGCTTGTGTGTGTGTTTACACATATTAATAAGGGATAGGTTGTCACTGCCCCAAAGTCCTCACACTTGAGAATTTGACCTAGGGAAAAATGGCAGAGGAAGGGAATCAACAGGGCATGGCAAACAGGGAAGCGGACTCCTGCTGGATCTGCTTGGTTTAGCTCCACGTTGCACTGGGTGGCCATCCAAGAGACTTCCAATGGAGCTATGCAATCCTTCTCAAGCGGCAGTCCGTCCATGGTGCTGGCAGAAGGAGCAAAGTTACTTGGAGCAGATGCAAAATGTTGGGAGGCACCCTCAGGACCAGGGCTGCCCACATCCACCAGTAGCTGTGAAGGTCTAAGGACAGGACACTTCCTGCGGGTGCTCTGGAAAAGTGAAGTTCCCCTCCCCTTGCCCAAAGTTCCTGCAAACCATTCCAGCAGGCTGTAGACAGGAACATGAGAGAGAAAACAGGACCACCCCATTAGCTGCTGACAGACGATTTGGTCCCCCCCTCATGGCCTCCTGCCCACTTTCCTTGCACATTCTGCCTGTTAGGATTCCCTGTGAACAAGCAGGGACTGCTTTGTTTAATGATTCCATGTAATCTAGACAGCGTACTAAAAAGCAGAGATGTCACCCTGCCAATAAAAGTGTGTATAGTCAAGGCTATGGTTTTCTCAGTTGCAGTGTGTGTCTGTGAAAGGTGGGTCATAAGGAAGGCTGAGCACTGAAGAATTGAGGCCTTTGAATTGTGGTGCTAGAGGAGACTCCTGCGAGTACCTTGGACCGCAAGCTGATCAAACCAGTCAGTCCTAGAGGAGATGAGCCCTTTAGAAGTCCAGATCCTGAAGATGAAACTCAAATACTTTGGCCACCTAACGAGAAGGAAGGACTCCCTGGAGAAGAGCCTAATGCTGGGAACAATAGATGGCAAAAGAAGAAGGGGACGGCAGAGGATGAGGTGGCTGGATGGAGTCACTGAGGCAGTTGGTGTGAGCTTAGGTGGACTCCGGGAGATGGTGGAGGACAGGAAGGCCTGGAGGAATGTTGTCCATGGGGTCACGATGGGTTGGACTTGACTTTGCGACTAACAACAAAAAGCTTCTCCAGGAACCTGCTTTACTGAGAAGTAGGATTTAAACTACCTGCAAATAGCCAGTGTGTGGTATTGTTACAGTGTTGGCTTGGGATTCAGGAAACCCAGGTCCTGACCTAGTCCTAACTTGCCATGAAGCACAGGAGGTCACTTTCAGCCAGGCTCTACCTCACATGGCTGTTGTGGGGATAAAATGGAGGAAAGAAGGACAATTACAGAAGCCACCTTGGACTCTGCAGGAAAACTGTGGAATAGAAATCTAATAAATAAATAAAATACCATTTCTCAGTACCGCTAAGGTGCACTACCCCAGTGGCTGGCCTAACCCATTCATTCAACACAGTTGCTTTTCATGTCTTTGCCCTCATACACTGCCATTATCTCAGAGATGAATCCACAAACTGGTCAGCTGTATTTTCAATGGGCAAAATAACAAGTTGTTCCTTTTGTTGGCCGTAATTGAAGGGAGATATCCTTCAATGGGCCCATGTTTCAAAAGTTGCATGAATCACAGCCACACTCCAAGCTTGGTATCTTCTGCACCCAGGGCCCCCGGGCCTAAATTTTGTCCAGCTTGTAGCTGTTTAGTCAAGTCATGGGCCCAGGCTATGAACTTCATGGCTGCAAGTACACTTGGGAGATGCCTTGCTAGTTTTTATCTGCATGCCAAAAGAACAGGAAATGCGCTATCCTTTTCAGAAAGTTTGAGCTATGGCACCCCCAGTTTCCTGAGATATTAATCATCTTATGATTGTGATAGCTGATGAAATGAGCAAATTATCTGAGGCTGAGAAAGCATGTCAGGGAGATAATAAGATCAAAGAATTGCATGGAGGCAATTAAAAATACTCAGAGCAAGGGCCCTGTAAGAATATCTGTGAGCAATAAAGGAAGAGATGGTGTTGTGATGAGTCAAGAATTCGATAAAGAAATGGCTTTGTTACATCTGCTTGACCTCAGTCTCATAAAGTATATGGGAATAAGTTTTTAGTGAGTAGGAAGAATGTAAGGATGATTTGGAAAATAATTTGTGAAAACCAGGATGTTAATAACTTACAGACATCTTTGGACAACACTAAGCCTGTTGCCTCATTATCTACTTCCTGTTAGAAGTGCCTAAGTTGGTAAACAGAACAGAAGCAAAGACATTTAAAGTAAGGCTGTTGTTTCCATTTCTGGTGGCCAGAAGACTGACTTAGCTGGCCGATTACAGCTACGTTAAGCCCCCTGTTAAATTGTGTCCCGGCTCATTTGCCAGACACCAAAATAATTGTCAGATGAGCTAAATCAGACGTTTGTAGAAATGATGCACATGGAAAACATTGATGCTGAAGCACTGTATCTCAGTGTAAATAAAGAAGGAGCAAGATTTGGCTCCATAGAACTTTAAAAAGTAAACCACCATTAGATTAATTGTCTTGGCTTCTGTATTGAGGACATTGATGGTTTGATAGCAGCATGTTTAGAGTGCAATACCTTTCATTTTAATGGTGAATATTTTTCACAGTATTGTGGCTTAACAAAGAGAAATCTATTGGCACCATTACTGGCCATCACATTTATGAAGTCAATTAAAACTGTATTGATCATGATCTCTTCCTCCATTGCCAATAGATAGAAGATATTATAAATGGAATGTGTATAGCAATAGAAGCAGGTAAAGACTTGACGTGATGAATGGGGTGAGCCATGTAAAATTTATATGGAAGCCACAAAATGTAGATGGATGGCTTCTTTTTTTGGCTGCAGAATCAAAAAACTGTAATGGGCCATTTGAAACAAATTGTATAGGAAACCTATGAAAGGGGATACTGATGGAAGTGTAACTTTGCATACCCTGTACTTTTTAAAAGGCAGGAGGTAAAGAACACGCTTTTGAAAGTTGCTGGAATGATGGAATGATGTGGAAGAATCATTGTGGAAGAATCATCAGCTGTTGGGTGTGTGCAGTATACCGAAGGCCCACCTGTTTTGGAAATACCTTTTCTGACTTACAGATTGGAATGGCAAGCCTGAAACCTTGGCCATTTAACATTCATTCATTCATTCATTCATTCATTCATTCATTCATTCATTATTTGTAGGCAGCTTACATCATTCTCCTCCTCCATCTTAGCCCCACAACAACAGCCCTATGAGGTAGGTTGGGCTGAGAGTCTGTGGCTGTCCCAAAGTCACCCAGGTGGCTCCATGGCTGAGTGGGGACTAGAACGCAGATCGTCTGAGTCCCAGTCCCATGCTCTTCACCACTACGCCACACTGGCTTAAGCGTTAAGCTTAAGGCTAATATCGGTTGTGCTACCCTGATTCCAATAAAGCAGCATCTTGTGAAGGCTAGGTTCTATGACCGCGAATGCTGGACATAGAATTAGGGTGAGACTCTCTGGAATCCATCCCTCTTGCATTCACAAACAACTTCCCAGGCTTGGCCTGGTCTTGCAAAACAAGTCAAGTCAAGTCACGAATGCTCACAGAATGAAGACTGTGCGGCCAGCAGCCTCCACCTGCACCACACACAGCAGCACAAAGGCTGCAGATGGCTCAGAGGAGGAACCCTGCTTGCACAGCAGTCGTGCAGGGGTCCTTTCCCGGCAAGTCCTGTGCAGCGGCTGACAAAGCAGCTTCTCTGTTCCACATCAGGCGCTGCATGTAGCAGAGAAAAGGGGAACAGGTCCCGGTGAGCACCCTGCAGATGCTGGGTATGCTTGCCAGAAACTTGGACTCAGAGCTGTGACCATGAGGACTGGAATCTGGAGAGCCACCAGATTCTCAACCACAGCATGGATTCCTCCACACCCCAAGCTGGGCATGCAAATACCCTCTCTGTGTGTATGATAAAGGGGGATCATACAGTTCAGGGTGCAATTTATAAAACTGAGTGTTTTGGGTGTCATCCTTTTCCTGAGATCTCCTACAAAGATATAAGGAACACTCGCCCAATACACAACATCACAAAACACATACTATACAACAGACTCTTCCTACGAGGGAAAAATGCGTGAGAAAAGTGGCTGGAGTTAAGATATCCATGCTAGCAGTGGAATGAAACCACCGAAGGAGAAAGATTAAGGAGGCCATGTTCATTGATCAGCTGCAACCGGATATCAATGTAAGTGATGAGATGAAACAAGCCATGATGTTTGTAAATGCAGCTTGATTGTGTGTGGAGCGCAGGTGCTGATTGTTAATCCTTGTCCCCTCACTGCGGTTTGGCCTTGGTCCTGATTGGTTCTGGCTCAGCTTTTAAGTGGGGCTGTAACATACTTCTATTTGTGACTGAAGTGTTGTTTTACACCCAAATGCTTCTATTTTTAAAATCGACTCAAATGTGTGTGCGCACACAAATTTTTAAATCTATACATTTGAAAACAACTTTTTAATCTTTACTATTTGAAACCTGTGCTGAAAAGAAAGCAAGCTAGAAAGAGAGCTGTTGGAACTCAAGAAGAGGCTAAGAAAGTTCTGGACTTATGATGGTAAGAATTTGCTTGGGTAAGGAATTTAGATAAATTAGGGACAGTGTCAGACTAGGTTGGCTGTATGCATTTATCCTTGTTTTTTTAATTACCCTACTGCTCATATGAGGGTTTTTTAAAGTATTGTTACATGGCATTTATATTCTTCCTTTTTTTGCTCTTCCGAGGAACCCAAAGATGGCTCCATCTTATCCTCACAAGAACCCCATGAGGTAGGCTGAGCTGAGAATCTACAACTGGGACAAAGTTCATGGCTGAGTGTGGACTAGAACCCTGATCTCCTAGATTCTCTGTCCAATACACTTAGCCATCACAACTCAATGACTTACATAGTCCCCATTTAGTTATATGGAATATCCTTTGGCGTTTCAGAAATTTCCTGTTTACATTTTTTCTTCAGTAAAATTACAAATGTTGTTGTTGGAAATTTTGTGGTCTCCTTCCTTTTTGGGTTACCCACCATACAAACTGCCAGAGATCCTGAGAATTGTAAGGATGGATTAGTGAAGGCATCTAGGTGGTTGGATTTCAACCCAAAAGAATGGCCCCAGGATATGAAGGGCAAGAAGCTCCTTGACCTGCTTTCTCTGCTGATTGTGTTGCTGATCCATGAGGTCACCAAGGGACCTTCTTCTAGGATCACATACAAATCAACCACAAGAACAAGGATTCCATGCAAAGCCAACTGCCATCCTGACAGCTCAGCCTGGAGATACTAAACACCAAGCAGATGTTCCTATGTGGTCAGCGTTGTCAAACTGACTCTTGCCAAAGCATTTGCAGGACGCAAATGCAACCGGAAATGCTGAAACTCGCTCCGTTCTTCTACAGCCCGTCCCATTGCCATGACATTGCACAGCTTCTGCAGAGAGAAGCCAAAGGGCATGATGCTGTGTGAAATCCAAGATGACAAGTGAAACAAGCTAGGGTGGATAAAAAGAAACTGAACTAATTGCTGATGTCAGCCTTAGGGGACAGGACAGCATCCCTTAGTGATGAGAACGCAGGCAAAATGGTACCCTGCATGGTAGCTGAGGTGCCAAGCCTAGTGAGGGAAATACTTATTGTCCATAACTGCGGTGTATTTCAGTCACCGAGGCAATTGCAATGACAGGCGTGCCTGCCAAACCCTCCCTTCTAACACAAAAAGGCTTCTTAAGGTGCAGGGAACTGGCCCTGTGTCGCTCCCATTAACTGCGCAGGCTGAAAGGAGAAAGAAAGGATGCTCTCATGGACGAAAGATGCCAGTTACCTCAAATGGGCACAGATCATGGCAATCAACCTTTTAATCACACTGTTTAAATAATTCAGAACAACTATTTCAAATCCCTTCCCATGTTTTGGCTCTGTGTTAGGAAAGCTGTGGATTGGAATGTCCACTGCTAAGGGTGATGGCAGGATGTACGGGGGAGAGAAATTGCTATCATGTACGCCAGATCCAAAAAGATCTGGACAGACTATGGAAGCAGGCTGGAGACAACATTCCAAGAGGGATATAGCCCGCTTGGAATCAGTGCAGTGAAGGGCCACTAGGATGGTGGCTGGTTCGCAGAGTAAGCCAGATGAGGAGAGACTGAGGGAACTGGGTCTTTTCAGCCTTGAGGATACCAAGAGGGGTCCTGTTAGTGATATACAGGTACATGAGGAGGTACCACGCAGAGGTGTGTCATGACCTTTTTTCCTCTGCAGTGGAGGGCAGGACGCGTTGCAATGGAGCAAAGCTCATGGAATCAAGATTTAGGGTGGATGCCGGGAAGTACTTAGGACCCCTGGGGTATAGAATGGGCTTCCATGGGAGGTGGTTGAAGCCCCATCAGTGAGGGTGTTTAAGGATAGGCTGGACATGCACATGGTAGGTATGTTGTGAGCAGAGCCGGCTGGAGCCGGGGGCCAGAATAGATGGCTCAGGAGGCCCCTTCTGAGTCATTCTGTTTCTATGTTTCTATGTTTCTATTTATTCTACAAGGTTGACGCGCACTCTTGTGTGGAAATAAGCCTTGTTCTCGACAGTAGATTGGTATGGAGCAATAGGCAGAGGCTATGGAAGAAGGTCATGCAGTTGATGGCTGTAACTATAAAGCATTAAAATAAAATAATCACATATGCATTGTCAATGGGAATTCTTTATTTCCATTGGAATGTAAAGGGTTACAGATGCCAACACCTGAGCACGTGCAAAGATGGTGGGATTTGGCTGCGTAGGAAAGCAAGATAATAGAACTCTCTCTGTGTGTGTGTGTGTGTGTGTGTGTGTGTGATGAGAACATAAGGTCTTTGTTGAACCAGACCTCACCCCTATCCAGTCCAGCATCTGCTTACAAAGTAGACAATCAGCCACACAGGTATGTCATGAGTGCACCACCACCCGGCTCTTACGTTGCCCAGCAACAGGTATGCAGAACGAAGTTGGTCTGATACAAGAGGTAGCATCTAGCCTTCAGGATTGGCAGTCACTGATAGCCTTAGTCTCCATGAATGTGTCTAATCCCCTTTTACTACCACCCAGATTAGTAGATATCTCAACATTCATCCTAATTCAGGAATCACAAGCCACTAAATGTTGCTGACACAATGAATGATATCAAGTTTTGGGGACTTATTTCAACATGTTCACAACATCCTTATGTGTATATTTAAGAGGGCCACATACATCTTGGGTCTCCCCCCAACCAATTATCAGTCTCTCCTAGGATGGACATGGTATTAATTCCTGCTGAATACACTGGGAATTACTTCTGAGTAAACACACATAAACGTCAGGCCTAGAAGTTATGATATTCAGAGCCATGCTCAACAGGGGAGTTCTTTTAATTTCCTCCTCATTCCTCAGAGGCCATGTAGACTGCTAATACACTAACTACCCATTCAGAAGATGCTGAACTTAACAAGAATGTGTGCCTAGAATCGGAACTTCTTTTGTTTCCTGTTCTAGACATAATCACCGCTGGCTGCAGATTGTCCTTCCAAAAGACTGCTCATGGGGGATACATAAAATGCTAAAGTAGGTAGGCAGATAGAATTCTTAATAAGTCATGGCAGTGTTCGTGGCCGACTGCTACAGGTTTTTACTACTCAGATGGCACTCCTCTGTTTGGAGGTTAGGTTATAATAGGATGTGCAGATGCACAGACATTTCCCCTTCCTCTGGCTGATTGATTCAGGAGAAGAAAAACAGATGATGTCTTGAATGGGAAATGCTCCCCCGCCCCCTTTGTGCCTCCCTGAGTATATGCTAACATTCTTTGCTTCGGGAGGGGGTTTGGGGTGCTACCAGTACATATGGAAGTAAAGCTTTTCCTTACTTTCTGCAAGTTAAAAATAACAGTGCAGTGGATTACTTGATCTGCCTCTTTCTTCTTCTATGAATGAAACCCCCCCTAAAGGGGTCAACATGCATGATAAAGATGAGAACAGTTGAGAACATATTGATAATGCATTTGTAAAGGCCCAGTCCTTTTTCTTTGCAACTCTCAGTGGCTTTGTGGAAGATTGTCTTTCTGCTCTTATTTCCCATTGCTTTGTGGTCGAAAAAAGTAAGGTGCTTGAACCTTCCCTTCTACAGCTTTTCTCCAAGGTCTTTCCTGATTCTCTCTCTTGTTGCCCTCTGTGCTTTCAATGTATTTGCTTAGGTAGGGTACAATCATATGTATATTTAGACAAAGCAAATTAATACGACTTCCAGGATTTCCAGTGTTACAAAAACGTGTAACACTTTTTTCTTGTCTCAATATATAAATATACTGCAGTCTTCCCAAAGCTTTATACAAGACCTCCCAAGAAGAAGAAGAAGAAGAAGAAGAAGAAGAAGAAGAAGAAGAAGAAGAAGCAGAAGCAGCAGCAGCAGCAGCAGCAGCAGCAGCAGCTGATGATGATGATGATGATGATGATGATAATGATATTTTGCTAATACTAATACTAATATACTAATGCAGAGATGCTGCCTTTCTGCCCTCTTTCAAATGCTTCTTTGAATCCACCTTTTCCATGAGACCTTTGCCTTCAGGCCATATCGTCATCTGTAACTGCATTAGCTTGCACTGAGAGGGACTGGGACTCAGGCGATCTGGGTTCTAGTCCCCGCTTGGCCATGGAGCCAACTGGGTGACTTTGGGCCAGTCACAGACTCTCAGCCCAACCTACCTCACAGGGTTGTTGTTGTGGGGATAAGATGGAGGAGGGGAATGATGTAAGCTGCCTTGAGCCCTTTGAAGGAAAAGGCAGGATATAAATCGAAAAATAAACAAATAAATAAATAAGCTCATCATCTTGCCTTTAGTCTTTCTCTGCTCCTTGCTCCTATCACTGCTCAGTTTTTGCTCAGTTTGTGCTCAGTGTGCACAAATAATAGAATAGCCTGATGCATTTAAATATTCAGCTTGGTAACTGAGGTATAGACAGAGGACAGGTCGGGAAGCCAACCACTCAACAATCTGAAAAGAAACCTAGAGCAAGTTAGATCACTGCAATGAACTCCACGTGGGGCTGGCCTTGAAGACAGTTTAAAAGCTGCAGTTTAATGTTGGTTTTGAGCTGAAAAGCCCTACAAGGTCTGAGTCTAAAATACTTGATAGAGTGCCTCTTCTGGTATGAACTGACTGGTACACTGAGATTGTCATCTGAGGCCCAACTCCAGGTGCCTCCTCCAAGTGGTTTGGAAGATGGCAAATGGGGCTTCCAGGTAGGGCCGTGATTGTGAAATGCTCTCTGAGCCATTTATGAAAAATTAAACCCTCAAAAACACAATGGAAAGCTTACTTTTAAAAATCATTTAAACAACAAATTAAAACACTCAATGATAAAATTCCCAGGACTGGATAAAACCATAATCACATACTGCCAAATACTTGGGAGTAGAGAAAAGTTGTAACCTGATGCTCAAAGGATGACAATGTTGGTGCTGCTTGGACCTCAGCAGGGAGAGCTTTGCACTGGGAATATCCTCGCACTGCAGTTGTGTATGCTTTGCTGGTTTTTCCACCCTAGTTTGCATTGTATTGGGTTGTGAAGTGGAATCAACCTTTATAAGTAATAACAATGACATTAAGTATAATCGGCAGCCTATTTTCCATGTTCTTGATACTCTGTTAGGTTCTCAAAGCAATAAACCGATTTTTAGAAACCTGGGATTAATTGTGCCCCTGCTTCATCAAATGTAGGCTGGAGTATGATTATCAAACATGTAGAATCTAATTTCCTTGTCTCCCCCATTTCAGTAAAATACAGCTTCTTGGCATGTGATGTATGTCCAAAGATTTGCAATTAAAAACAAGAACATCAATAACACCTGGGGGTAAACGTCTGTTTGCAAGGGTTCTGGGGAGGTTTATCTGGGTGACCATCAAATCAGATACTTGTCCGATGAATCCAAAAAGGAAGTGATACACACTTTCTGGGGAAAGGAGAGAAAAAAATGAGAAGTGCTATTTATAATAAATCCCACTGCATAGAATTACAAGAAGCACGCTGTATTTGAAATAGGTTTACTCTGCAGCATTGGAAGAAAACTGCATGGTTATTGAGAGAGAAAGAGCGAGATATGCTATGGGGTAAATGGGAAAGACATGCAAGCCAAGAATCTTGTAACTGAGTAAAAAACTTTGACCAAACTATCTGGAATAAAGATGTAGTTTCATAGTGAAATGATTATAGATGATGCAGTACAGGAAAGGTTGAACAAGCAATGCTTAACCTCACCCAAATTCTCCAAACTTCAGCTTGCTGCTCATCCCTCCTCAAATCTGTGCTCATGTTGGCAATCATTGTTCATTCAGTGCTAACAGGAAAATTGCATGAAAAGAACAGCTATCAAATACAAAAGTGGAGCATCCAATTCCTAAAAGTGCTTCTTTTCCAAAATCACACAATCTCCCCACAGGCTGAAGCACGAGTGATTTAGAATGTTGTGCATTTTGAGAAAGTCGTGCATTGAACATTTCTCCAGTACACATTTTGTGAATGTTGCAGGCGAGTTAGGGGATTTATGGACACTTCCAGAGAAAATCCACTCCCATATGCACTTGGGATGGTGAAGAGAGTATTTGGGGATGATTTGCAAACCAAAACAACTTTTTTTCCTTATCCCGAGTGGAATATATCACAGGAATTCAAAAGGCAGTTTCCTCACAATGTGTGACAATTACCTTTCACTGCTCCTATGAATAGATATGATCCTGATGATGTACAGTGTTCATTACCATTTCCCCTGTTCCAGAAAGTAGCAGACGTGTTGTTCTCTGGATCTTATTTCTATGTTTCTATGTCTGCATGCAGACAACGAAAGATTGGAATGGCCCATGCAGCTGGTGGCAGTCTGTTGGGAATGAGAAACAGGGCTGCTTTGGATGCACATTCTCAAGGGCTGCTGGCTGATCCCCAGAAGAATCAGAAATAGAAGGGAAGAGGAGCAGGAAGGGGCCTGGGAATGTGGGCCATTCCCAGACACTGAGATGGGAGAAGTGGAGATGCTTATGTCAAGGCCAGATTCCCCAGGTGGGCAGTCAGCCTTGGGAATACCCAAGATGCATGGTGAGCAGGGAGGGGACTTGGAACAGGTGGACATGGCTCTTGATCCCATGATGCATCAGCAGCAGAGGAGGGCGGCCCAATTAGAGGATCAGTACACAGAGAGGAGTTGTGCTTGTTTTCAGAAGGACCCTCCTGAAGGCATGCTCATAATGAGAGTTCTTGGAGGTGAATACTAGATTGGGTTCAACAAACTGCTCTTTGCATACTCAGAGTTTCATTATGGGTGTTTCGCTCTTTTCATCAATAAAGAATGCAAGGAAAAGTTCTGTGGCTTTAAATGCACAAAGGAGGACCCTTTGTCTCTAAAAAAAAAGGGCACAGCCTCTAAAAAAAAGCATCTTGTTTGAGCCTCCGTGAAAAGAGCATCTTCTTGCATGCTTCCTCTTAGCTCAAGCCAAAGATTCAGGAAGCAGGAAGAAGAAAGATTAGGCAGCAGATCCTGAAAACATTAAGCATGATTGAAGAAAACACAGCCAATTGGGAAGGCCTTCAGAAATCATCAAAAGAGCTGGGGCGGGGGGGAATGTTCTTCTTCACAGGCCTTTAATGATGACTGTGCCATGGAGACTTCTGCCTGTTAGATTCAAATGCTGGAATTTGGTCATGGAGCTGTGCTGAGACTAGAACTTTCTGTAGACTATTCTGTGGACAACTGATCAAAATGTCTACTGCTCTGCCTACAGTTTAACAAAATAAACAGCACTGGGTGGTTATTTGCATTTGAATGCTTAGTTTTGGCTTAGATTTAATCATATATTTGGTAGAAATAGACCGTCAAACTCCACATACATATGGCCTGTTCACTGTTTTCTAAATCTATTGTCCGTGTTCTGAAGCACAGAAGAAACCTATTCCTTGGGTCTTTCTCTCTAGAGGTTTGCTAATTACCCTACTGATCGCTGAAGCAAGAAAAAAAAGTCATTTGGCAAAATGGCCTTTCTGGGCTTTCTCAGTGGTATTTCATTTTTATGACTTCCAAGTCCTGTTTCGAGAATTTTCAAGGCAAACACGTTGTTTACTTTCTACCAAGGCAGCTGTTTGTTTATCGCAGTACCTTCTGCTTCCATCCCTCAGTTCAGGAAAGACATGAACGAATAAGTTTGTGGCACTTTCATTTCTGTTTAATTTGCTTATTTGCCACCAGCCAAGGCTTGGGATAGGGGAGAAAATGGTTTGTTTCACATTTTAATATGAATTGGCCTGATTTGCACTTCCCAAACTAATGCACAAACCAGAACAATTTTCCCACATCCTGAAATTTTGTGATGCAGTTATCTGGTCAGAAAACGTGGACAATGATGCATACACTAGAGGAAATAGTGCACAAAAAACTTATTTTAGGATAAAGTGCTCTTGAAAATGTGTATATTAAGGAAAATCATTTGAGTTCTCATAGGCCAATTCATATTTTGGTGCACACCAAGAAGAATAAGCATTTTCATCCATACAAAATGAGTAAACATATTAGTGTGCACAAAACTGTGTACTCATTTTCATGTGTACAAAAATGCATACAAATTTTTGCACAGATTAAAGACTTAACATTCACAAACTAATGCAGAAGCAAAGTGGAACAAACATCTTGGACAACTGCAAATATTAAGGAAAGCGAAGCCAACAAATTAGCCCATCCCTACTCAAGGCAGGGATGGTATTTAGAGAGAGGGAGAAAGAAAGACGGAGTCGTCTCCTCTCCCACACAGCATGTATTGATTGCTTGTGGATTTCTGGGCAGCACACAGGTTCCACACCAGTTGCCTCCAACCTGGTGCTCTCCAGGTATTTTGGAATCCAGCCTCCAGCTTTCCTGACCATTAGCTGTGCTGGCGGAGGCTGATGAGTGTTCCAAGTCCAAAACATCTGGAAGGCACCAGGTTGAGGAAGGCAGTTCTACACATGTCTTTTGTTACCAACAGTTCAATGTGCCTATGAACTCCGGTCACTCTGTTTAAGGGCGACTGCTTTCCCTCCATTGTTATAGTTGTTTTACTTTATTTACTTTATTATTTTTATTAAATTATATTTTATTTTATTTTAAGCATTTTTATCCCATCCTTTACAGCTGTCTCAGGACAGGATAAAAATGATCAAGGCATAGCTATGAACAAAATCTTTTACCACAGCAAATGCTCTTTAAACACACTAGTCCCCAGTCCATCCAGAGTCAAGCCCATTTCATGCGCACGAGTGCAATGCATATGGCAGAGGATCTTGGGATCAGGTGCCAGGCAGTGTGCTTGACCTACCATGCAGGTTCTGTGCACCCAAAGTCTGACTCTGCACAAAGCAGAGACTCTTCTTGCCTGGGCAAACACATGCGCATCCAGTTTGTAGCCTGCCCGCACGTAGGTCTATTGACCAGAGGATGGTTAGATGAAAAGCCAGTGGGCAGAAACCGACCCCCCTTGATGTGTTCACTGTGTATGTCATGTACACGGAGGAGGAGGAGGAGTCAGCAAGTAATGTTAGGTGAACTCACCTAAGTGAATCTGTTATTTTCCTAGAAAGTAACACATTTATCCATGTGGGTATAGATTAGGTTTCCCCTTTAACACAAGGTCTTTCTCTGTGTGCAGGAGTTTTTGTAAAGGCAATAGGAGCATCTTAACAGTTGTGGTGAAGCTTTGGATTCACTGTGGAATCACACAGTGAAGCATCATATCATGTATCACCTGTTACTGATTGTTTGGTTGACTGCAGGCTAAGCGTGAGTCAGCAGTGTGATGCGGTGGCCAAGAGGGCGAACGCCACCCTTGGCTGCATAGCCAGAAGTGTGGCCTCCAGATTGAGAGAGGTGTTACTACCACTCTATACGACTCTGGTGCACCTGCAACTGGAGTATTGTGCTCAGTTTTGGGCCCCTCATTACAGGAAGGATATAGCCAGGTAAAAGTCAGTGCAGCGCAGGGCCACAAGGTTGGTGGCCGGTTTGCAGGGGATGCCATATGAGGTGAGACTGAGGGAACTGGGTCTCTTCAGCCTGGAGAAGAGGAGACTCAGAGGGGATATGTTGGCGACATTCAGGTACGTGAGGGGATGTCACACAGAGGTGGGTAGAGGCCTGTTCTCCCCTGCAGAGGAAGGCAGGACACGCTCCTATGGAGCAAAGCTCAGGGAGCCAAGGTTCCATTTGAATGCCAGGAAGCACTTCCTGACCGTCAGGACCCCGAGGGTGTGGAATGGGCTTCCACGAGAGGTCGTTGAGGCCCCATTGGTGCTGGTGTTCAAGGATAGGCTGGACGTCCACATGGTGGGCATGTTGTGAGCGGAGCTGGCTGGTGCTGGAGGTCAGACTAGATGGCCTGGGAGGCCCCTTCTGACTCGCTCTGTTTCTGTGTTTCTATGTTCATGTGATGCACTCATCAGATGCACAGAAATTGTATAGTTTAGATGCAAAAGTTGTCTGTTCAGAAGCTGGCAATCAATTCTTGATAGTGAATTCATAATGCATTGATCCAGGTTCATAACAGAGGTGAGCAGTATGAAAATATGAGTTTTGAACAATGGGATGACTCATTATGAAACCAGTCATGATCATGTGAATAGCACAAGTCCCAATGCTTAAAAAAATAATAACTTAAGCTGAAGGGCAGGACTTCTTGCCTTTCTTTGTGCAACCTACTCACTGCTTTTTATCCAAGAAGGCGTCTTTGAGCCTTGCTCCCTCACTCTTACCTTCCCTGGTGAAATCCAAACTGGCACCCGTGCTTATCATGTGTTGTTCAAGAGGAAGGCGAGCGTGGCCTCTGTGGAGGAAGTGCACAAACGTGCACACACGCACAGGGGCATATGTGGTTGTTTTGTGCTCCCAGCCTCCTCCAACTTCGGAGCACCCTAGGAATGACAGCCTTCCACGATGTCCTGTCCTTGACAGCCCTGCTTCGCTCTTGTGAACTCAAGGCTGTGGCTTCCTTTAGGGAATCGATCTATCTGACTGCTCCTATTAACTGATTAGAGCCCCAGGAGTTAAAGTGCCCATTCCTACTTTAAATTTCACCTAAAGCCTAGGCCTCTTTCCTTCATTTAGTAGAAGCAAGACAATCCTTTTTCTTTTGTGTACTTGGAAAACATCCTTGCAAGACCATGGTAGCCTTTTATGAGTCTTCATAACCAAAGGCCATAATGTAGCCTCCCCAAATCTGGCAGCTCTAGTTTTATGCTCCAATGAGATTCCTCAAAGAAGAGACCTTCTAGGACCTAGAATCTAAGGCATGCAAGCGATGTGATCTCTGAGGCAGCCCAACCAGCAGACACACTCCAGATCATTTGCAAAAATTCAAATTAAAAAAAAAAAATGAAATCCCAAGACATTGCAAAATGTCTCACACTCTTCAGTGACTTTATGTTGCATCTTTAAAAAACAGTTTTATAATTGCAGAAGCCATTGCAATACTGTAGGTTGCCTTCATAATGGCAAAACTTGTATGAAGAAACCTCATTGTAAGAGCTACTTTAAGAACTTCAATTTCAAGCAATAAGAGCAAGCCTCTCCTTTTATATTTGCACATACATGTTTACCCCACAAATCCTTCTAGACAGGTAACAATATTTGCATTCTCTGGGCAAAGCTGCATAAATATCAGACTTTCCATATATCAGTGTATCTTTTTTTTTCTTATGTTGGGCTGATATGAAATACGTTGCACTTAGTCCATTTCCTGCCTATCAATATGTTTAGTCTTATTTAATAACAGAGCAGTTTCAGCATAGTTACAACCCTATCAGGCCAGAGGGGATTTATTTCCTACCAGTTTTTCCCATTATTATATTGCACTGCCTGCCCTCTGAAATCTGGGCTTTGGGCTACAGAAATTCTACACAGAATATGTAGAGACAGAAGGAGCCCAGCTCAGGTGGTGTGGGTAGATAGTGAGAAAAGCAGACGAACTATCAATTATTTTCTATGCAGTTCAGTACCCTCTGTACAGTCACATATCATCATTCTATTACAGTACTTTTATATCCCACTTTCCTCTTTTTGTAGCACACTCAAAGTGGTTTACGAAGTTTTTCACAGCTACATTTTAGCCTCTCAGCAGCAACCCTGTAAGGAAGGTTAGACTGAAAATCAGTGACTGACCCTAAGTCACCCATGGGTTTCATAGCCAAGTGGAGACTAGAACCCAGATCTCCTGAGTCTGAGCCCAGAATTTTTAACCGCTACATCACACTGGGTCTGAGAGCAAGAACCTGAAAAGGTGCCCAGCTAAACCTTCTTTCCCAAAAGAGTGATGTCAATTTATTTCTTTATTTGTTTGCTTTCATTTCTATGCTGCCCCATAACCTGAAGGTTCTCTTAGGTCAACTAAGCAAGAGTTGTGGTACCATTCTGTTTTGAGTTGGACCCAAATCTGTTCAAGTCTTCTCAATAGAGAGCCAGTGTGGTGTAGTGGTTAAGAGCATGGGACTGGGGCTCAGGCGATCTGGGTTCTAGTCCCCACTCAGCCATGGAGCCAACTTTGGGCCAGTCACAGACTCTCAGCCCAACCTACCTCACAGGGTTGTTGTTGTGGGGATAAGATGGAGGAGGAGATGTAAGCTGCCTTGAGCCCTTTTCAGGAAAAAGGCAGGATATAAATCAATCAATAAAATAAACTAGTCGCTGGAGCTCTGTGCAACTTCTCCATGGGGTTAGTAATCAAACTGCAGGTGACAGAGAAGTGGTCATGGGTCCTTTTTTAAAGAGGGCAGTCCTTCATCTGAGAGGCTGCCTGGGGGCTGTCCTTTAGTTTGAAGATGTGTGAAGTTGTATGCAGTCCAAGTTTGCTGTAAGATAAATAACCATCAAAAGGAGGTGCTGGGCTTGCAGTTGCCCATTGTTAAAAGCAGCTGAACACCTGATGCAGCAAGTGATGCAGGCCACTCTACCACAGTCTTCTACACTGTGGTGAGATGTACTATATTTCTATTTAAATTATAATGAATATTTCTGCATTTGTATCTATACCCATAATTTGGAGCTCATGCAAACAGGTGTCCCCTTTGTTCTATTTTCAGAGAGGTGCAGTATCTCTCTCTTTTTGAATCCACAATTCCCCACCCTAGGTGAGATCTTCTCAGGCCTGGTATGTGTAAGCCTTGCTCTGGCTGTCCATTGGATCTTGGACAAGAAGCAGAATGGAAGAGTCCTCTATCCCAGTTTAGTCTTTCTTGAGCTCTGGGACATCATTCTGTTTGTGGTGGCTTCCTCATCCCTGTTGCCTGGCCAACTTCCTGTCCTCCATTTCCAAATATGCTCTTTAGTACTAAATCCTGGCTTGCTTCTCAGCTACATCTCCTGGTCTGCTCTGTAGTTATGACTTACTCTTTGGTTCTAACTATGGTTTGGTTTCAAATTCCCAGCTTTGATCTTCCCCAGAGTGCTGTACACTGTCCAGACAAAGTCTGAAACCAACTGGAAATGGGATTATCTCAGCCACTAGACATACCTGCAGTTCCATCCCACTTCACACCCTTACAAGCAAACCCCCTTTGTCCTTAGGAAAGTGAGAGCAGAGCTGGCCTTGGAGAATATTTAAATAGGCCTGTCCAATTCTTAGGGATTTAAGTGAAATAAATAATGGATTCATATGAGATTGGATTTCTATGAATCTTAACTATGGATTTCATAGGGGACCAGTACAACATTACATTAATGAATTGGAAAAACTGCAGAGAAGAGCACCTGAGAAGCTCTGGGGTTTGAGCAGCTCCCCTCTGAGAAAGGGCTAAAAAATGTGGGATTCCAAAGACCATTGGCCTCATCCGGCATGGCTTTTCTTAGCTCTTACATTCTTACGGATTTCTAAGTGCATGGATTTTCTGGGCTTGAGAACCCAGTTTTTACTATTCAGAGTTTTATGGAAATATGGTTATAGAAAAATGAAAGAATAAAATACGTATTCTACCTGAACAGTCCAAAGCAGTGATGATGAAACTTTTAGAGACTAAGTGCCAAAACTGCAAAATCAAAGGCCATTTATTTACTGCAAAAGACCAAGATGACAATAAACCTTGAAAAATGAGGCTTTAGTATAGAAAAAACAACTCAAAGCCAGTCCAAGAAAAAAAAATATATAAAAATCCTTAGCAGCGCAGTGCGAAAACCTACATGAATCGCGGGTAATAAGTTGCGGCTCGTGACGTCATCGCCGGACATGGCTGTTCCTTTCTGAGCATGCGCATGACCACTAAGCACGCTGATATGCGGTGCTGGGTGGGAGGGGCGACGATGCGATGACTTGGAACACGTGCTGACAATAAGGACTCTGCATACCCACTACGGCACGAGTGCCATAGTTGCACCACAACGGATCTAACCCTGCTCTGGGGCACCATCAAAACTAAGGAAGGATACCATTTCTTTCTAACCCTAACCCGACCCTGTTGCACACTCCCAACCAAAACAAAGTGCTAAAGTTTCATTGAAAAGAGGGCGATATTGGAAAAATCCACCTGGGGAAGATTTTTCTGCACAGCTCATCATTTCTGAAACTTCTAAACACATTCCAACCAAAAAAATCTTGCCGGAACACCTCATTTTAATAACCCTAACCCTACCGCGATGCACACCCCTAACCCTAATATATGCCTACAGATCTGTTGAAAATAATGTAATTTTGAAAAAGTCTTCCCTGAGCAGCGATTTCTACACAGCTCACCATTTCTGCCCATTCTAAACGCAACCCAACCATCAAAATCATGCAAGGATACCTCATTTCTCTAACCCTAACCCTATACTGGTGCACACCCCTAAATGTAATGTGGGGCTAGAGTTCCATTAACAATAATGGGATTTTGAAAAAGCCTTCCTTGAGCAGCGATTTCTACAAAGCTCATCATTTCTGCCCATTCTAAACGAATCCCAACCAACAAATTCATGCAAGGATACCTCGTTTCTCTAACCCTAACCCTATACTGGTGCATGCCCCTAACCATAATGTGGAACTACAATTGCATTAAAAATATTGGGATTTTGAAAAAGCCTTCCTTGAGTAGCTGATTCTGCACAGCTCATTATTTCTGCCAAATCTAAACATGAGCCAACCATCAAAATAATGCCAGGACACCACGTTTTTCTAACGCTAACCCTAACCTGGTAAACACTACTAACCCTAATATAGGGCAACTGTTCCATTGAAAATAATGCGATTTTGAAAATTCGTTCCTTGAGCAGCTTTTTCTGCACAGCCCATCATTTCTGCTCATTCTAAACGCATTCCAACCATCCAAATCATGCCAGGAGCCCTCTCTTTTCTAACCCTAACCCTACCCTGGTGAATAGCCCTATCCCTAATATGGGACATAAGTTCCTTTGAAAATCACGCGATATTGCAAAAGGCTTCCTTGTCTTGCTTTTACTGGACAGCTCATCATTTCTGCTCATTCTAAACGCATTCCAACCATTGGCATCATGCCAGGAGCCCTCATTTTTCTAACCCAAACCCTAACCTGGTGAATAACCCTAACCCTAATATGGGGCTACAGTTCCTTTGAAAATCATGCGAATTTGAAAAGGCCTTCCTTGTGCTGCTTTTTCTGCACAGCTCATCATTTCTGCCCATTCTAAAAGCATTCCAACCATCAAAATCATGCCAGGACCCCTCATTTTTCTAACTCAAACCCTACCCCAGTGAATAACCCTAACCATAATATGGGGCTACAATTTCTTTAAAAATCATGCAATTTTGCAAAAGCCTTCCTTGACCTGCTTTTTCTGCACAGCTCATAATTTCTGCCCATTCTAAAATTATTCCAACCATCAAAATCATGCCAAGACCCTTCTAACTCTAAGCCTACCCTGGTGAATAACCCTATCCCTATTATCATGCCAAAGTTCCCTTGGAAATCATGCAATTTTGCAAAAGCGTTCCTTTTCTTGTTTTTACTGGACAACTCATCATTTATGCCCATTCTGAATGCATTCCAACTATCCAAATCAGGCCAGGGGCCCTCATTTTTCTAACCATATCCCTAACCTAGTGAATAACCCTAACCCTAATATGGGGCTACAGTTCCCATGAAAATCATGCAATTTCGCGAAAGCCTTCCTTGGGCTGTTTTTTCTAAACAACTCATCATTACTGCCCATTCTAAAGGCTTTCCAACCATCAAAATCATGCCAGGAGCCCTCATTTTTCTAACCCTCACCCTACCCTGGTGAATAACCCTAACCCTAATATGGGGCTACAGTTCCATTGAAAATTATGTGATTTTCCATAGGTCTCCCTTGAGCTGCTTTTTCTGCAGCGCTCATACTTTCTGCCCATTCTAAACGCAGTCCAACCATCTAAATCAGGCCAGGACCCCTCATTTTCCTAACCCCAACTCTACCCTGGTGAATAACCCTATCCCTAAAATGGTGCTACAGTTCCGTTGAAAATCATGCAATTTTGCAAAAGCGTTCCTTTTCTTGTTTTTATGGGACAATTCATCATTTAAGCCCATTCTATAGGTATTCCAACTATCCAAATCATGCCAGGAGCCCTCATTTTTCTAACCATATCCCTAACCTAGTGAATAACCCCAACCCTAATATGAGGCTACAGTTCCTTTGAAAATCATGGAATTTTGCAAAAGCCTTCCTTGGGCTGCTTTTTCTGCAAAGCTCGTTATTTCTCGCCATTCTAAACGAATTCCAACCATCAAAATCATGACAAGACCCCTCATTTTTTTAACCCTAACCCTACCCTGTTGAATAACCCCAACCCTAAAATGGTGCTACAATTCCATTTAAAATCATGCAATTTTGCAAAAGCATTTCTTTTCTTGTTTTTACTGGACAGCTCATCATTTCTGCCCATTCTAAACACATTCCAACCATCCAAATCATGCCTGGAGCCCTCACTTTTCTAACCCTATTCCTAACCTAGTGAATAACCCTAACCCTAATATGGGGCTTAAGTACCTTTGAAAATCATGGCATTTTGCAAAAGGCTTCCTTGTCTTGCTATTAGTGGACAGCTCATCATTTCTGCCCATTCTAAACACATTCAAGCCATCCAAATCATGCCAGGACCCCTCTTTTTTCTAACCCTAGCTCTACCATGGTGAATAACCCTAACCCTAAAATGGGGCTAGAGTTCCATTGAAAAACATGCGATTTTGCAAAAGCCTTCCTTGAGCAGCATTTCCTGCGCAGCTCACAATTTCTCGCAATTCTAAACGTATTCCAACCATCAAACTCATTCTAGGACCCCTCATTTTTCCAACCCTAACCCTACCCTTGTGAATAACCCTAACCTTAATATGAGGCTATACTTCCATTGAAAATCATGCGATTTTACATAGTCCTTCTTTGAGCTGCTTTTTCTGCACCACTCATAATTTCTGCCCATTCTAAACACATTCCAACGATCCAAATCATGCTGGAAGCCCTAATTGTTCTAACCCTACCCTAGTGAAAAACCCTAACCCTAATATGGGGCTAGAGTTTCATTGAAAATCATGCGATTTTGCAAAATCCTACATTCAGCTGCATACCTGCACAGCTCATAATTTCTCCCAATTCTAAATGTATTCCAACCATCAAAATCATGCCAGGACCCCTCTTTTTTCTAACCCTAACCCTACCCTGGTGAATAACCCGAACCCTTATATGTTGCTACCGTTCCATTGAAAATAATGCCATTTGGAAAAAGCCTTCCTTGACCTGCTATTTCTGCACAGCTCATCATTTCTGCCCATTTTAAACACATTCCAACCATCCAAATCATGCCAGGAGCCCTAATTTATCTACAGCTAACCCTTCCCTGGTGAGTAACCCTAACCATAATACGGGGCTGCAATTCCTTTAAAAATCATCAATTTTGCGAACGCCTTCCTTGGACTGTTTTTTCTGCACAGCTCATCATTTCTGCCCATTCTAAACGCATTCCAACCATCAAAATCATGCCAGGACCCCTCTTTTTTCTAACCCTAAACCTACCATGGTGAATAACCCTTACCTTAATATGGGGCTACACTTCCTTTGAAAATCAATTTTGTGAAAGCCTTCCTTGTCTTGCTTTTACTGGGCAGCTCTTCATTTCTGCCCATTCTAAAAGCATTCCAACCATCAAACTCATGCTATGACCCCTAATTTTTCTAACCCTAACCCTACCCTGGTGAATAACGTGAACCCTAATATGGGGCTACAGTTCCATTGAAAATAATGTGATTTGGAAAAAGCCTTCCTCCACCTGCTATTTCAACACAGCTCATCATTTCTGCCCATTCTAAAAGCATTCCAACCATCAAAATCATGCCAGGACCCCTCATTTTTCTAACTCAAACCCTACCCCAGTGAATAACCCTAACCATAATATGGGGCTACAATTTCTTTAAAAATCATTCAATTTTGCAAAAGCCTTCCTTGAGCAGCGTTTCCTGCACAGCTCATAATTTATCGCAATTCTAAACGTATTCCAACCATCAAACTCATGCTAGGAGCCCTTGTTTTTCTAACCCTAACCCTACCCTGGTGAATAACCCTAACCCTAATATGGGGCTACAGTTCCATTGAAAATAATGCGATTTGGAAAAAGCCTTCCTCCACCTGCTATTTCAGCACAGCTCATCATTTCTGCCCATTCTAAACACATTCCAAGCATGAAAATCATGCCAGGACCCCTCATTTTTCTAACCCTAACCCTACCCTGGGGAATAACCCTATCCCCCAAATGTTGCTACAGTTCCCTTGAAAATCATGCAATTTTGCGAAAGCCTTCCTTTGGCTCTTTCTTCTGCACAGCTCATCATTTCTGCCCATTCTTAACGGATTCAAACCATCCAAAGCATGGCTGGAGCCCTCATTTTTCTAACCCTAACCCTACCCTGGTGAATAACCCTAACCCTAATATGGGGCTACAATTCCTTTAAAAATCAGCAATTTTGCGAACGCCTTCCTTGGGCTGTATTTTCTGCACAGCTCATCATTTCTGCCCATTCTAAACTCATTCCAACCATTCAAATCATGCCAGGAGCCCTCATTTTTCTAACCCTAACCCTACCCTGGTGAATAACCCTCACCCTGATATGGGGCTACAGTTCCATTGAAAATCGTGCAATTTTGCGAAAGCCTTCCTTGGGCTGTTTTTACTTGCTTTTACTGGGCAGCTCATCATTTCTGCCCATTCTAAACGCATTCCAACCATCAAAATCATGCCAGGACCCCTTGTTTTTCTAACTCTAACCCTATCTTGGTGCACACCCCTAATTCTACTACAGGGCTCCATTCAATTGAAAATAATGCGATTTGGAAAGAGTCTGCCTTCACTTGCTTTTTCTGCACAGCTCAGTATTTCTTGCCATTCTAAATGCAGTCCAACCATCAAAGTCATGCCAGGACCCCTCGTTTTTCTAACCCTAACTCTATCCTGGGGCACATTCGTATCCCTATTATAGGGCTACAGTTCCATTTAAAATAATTTGATCTGGAAAAAGTCTGCCTTGACTTGACTTGATTTTTCTGCACAGCTCATCATTTCTGCCCATTCTAAACTCATCCCAACCATCAAAAATATTGCCAGGACTCCTCATTTTTCTAACCCTAATCCTATCCTGATGCACACCCCTACCCTTTAATATAGGGCTACAGTTCATTTGAAAATATTGCAATTTTGAAAAAGCCTTCCTTGAGCAGCATTTTCTGCACAGCTCATGATTTGTGTTCATTCTAAACACATTCCCACCATCAAAATCATGCCAGAACCCCCCGTTTTTCTAACCCTAACCATACCCTGGTATACTCCTTACCTCTAATATAGGACACCAGTTCCATTGAAAATAATGCGATTTGGAAAAAGCCTTGCTTTAGCAGCTTATTCTGCACAGCTCATCATTTCTGCCCATTCTAAATTCCTTCCAACCATCAATATCATGCAAGGAGCCCTCTTTTTACTAAGCCTAACCCTACCCAGGTGCACACCCCTAATCCTAATATAGGGAAACAGTTCAATTGAAAATACTTCGATTTTGAAAAAGCCTTCCTTGATCAGCTTTTTCTGCAGAGCTCACTATTTCTGCCCATTCTAAACACATTCCAAGTATGAAAATCATGCCAGGACACATCGTTATTCGATCCCTAACCCTACACTTGTGAACACCTTTAACCATAATATAAAGGTCTATTTCCACTGCAAAAAAAAAACTGATTTTGAAAAAGCCTTCCTTGAGCAGCTTTTTCTGCACAGCTCATCATTTCTGCACATTCCAAACACATTCCAAGCATCAAAATCATGCCAGGACACCTCGTTATTCTAACCTGAACCTTATCCTGGTTCACCTACCCTTACCCTAATATAGGGCTACAGTTCCTTTTAAAATAATGCGATTCTGAAAAATCCTTCCTTGAGCAGCTCGTTCTGCACAGCTCATCATTTCTGCCCATTCTAAACACATTCCAACCATCAAAACAATGACAGGACCCCTTGCTTTTCCAACCCTAACCCTACCCTGTTGCATAACCCTAACTCTAATATAGGGATAAAGTTCAATTGAAAATAGGGCAATTTTGAAAAAGTTTTCTTTGAGTAGCTTTTCCTGCACTGCTCATCATTTCTCACTCTTCTAAACACATTCCAACCATTAAAATCTTACCAGGACACCTCGTTTCTCGAACCCTAACCCTATCCTGGTGCACACCCCTAACCCTAATATTGGGCTAACATTCCAGTAAAAATGTGGCGATTTTCAGAAAGCCTTCCTTGGGTAGCGTTTATTGCACAGCTCATCATTTATGCCCCTTCCAAACACATTCTAAGCATCAAAATCATGCCTGTACACCTCATTTTTCAAACCCTGACCGTCCCCTTGTGCACACTCCCAGCCTCAATATACAGCTAAAGTTCCGCTGAAATTAGGGCCATTTGGAAAAATGCTTCCTTAGGTAGCTTTTTCTGCACTGCTCATCATTTCTGACTTTTCGAAACACATTCTAACCATCAAAACCAAGGCAGGACATCTTTTTTTCCTAACCCTGACCCTCCCCTCGTGCACACTCCTAACCCTAATATAGCACTAAAAGTTCCATTGAAAATAGGGTGATTTTGTGAAAATTTTCTTTTGGTAGCTTTTCTTCACACCTCATCATTTCTGCCCTTTCTGAACAAATTCCAACCATAAAAATCTTAGCAGGACGCCTCATTTCATGAACCCTTACCCTGCCCTGGTGCATACCCCTCACTCCTTTAATATTAGCCTGATATTAAAGTTCAATTGAAAAGAATGCTATTTTAAAAAGCCTTCCTTGAATAGCTGTTTCTGCACAGCTCATCATTACTTCCCATTTTAAATACATTTCAACCATCAAAATTTTACCATGTCACCTCCTTTTTCTGACCCTTTCAGATATTGAACCTTTTAGAGACTGAGTGTCCAAACTGCAACCCAAACACTTTATTTATCACAAAGTGCCAACACTGCTATAAAAGCTGAAAACTATGATTTTAGTTAAGAGAAACTGACTCACACCCAATCGAAGCAAATATATAGATGTCCTTGGCAGAGCACTGACTGGCTATACGAAAGTTCGGACGAATCATGGTTAATGAATCGCAGCGCGTGCCATCATTGCCTGGTGCCACTACTCCCCTTTGAGAATGCCCATGGCTCCCATGTGCACCCCTTTCCGAGGGTCGACTGCTGGGGCGATGCTCGGGTGACTTGGTTTGCGTGCCCACACAGCGAGCTCTGCCTGCCCGCTGTGGCACAGGTGCCATCAGTCCGCCACCACTGACCTAAAGTGTGAACATGCATATTTTGGGGAGAGTTTTATATTTAGGGAGAATCTGCACATTTTTCAGAGGTGCAGCTTTGTGCAAAGGTATTCAAATACATGTTGTTTACTGGTTCTTTCAGATGACATAACAAAAAGCCCTGACTATCCATAAAATTCAAGTGGAACAGATTTAATCAAAATCCATGTATCCCTGCAGTCTCTTTCCTAAGTCTGCAATAATGATCCCCACCGTCCTGAAGGGCATAATTCCTTGCTTGGGATCATGGGGGTGGAGTTGACTGACATAAAAGCCACCTTGGAACTGATGCAGGCAGCTCAATTAAAACACTCACCCGGTGTGCAGCTGCTGTATAAAAAGTGAGATCTGTGTTGATGCTCATCAGGAAAAGCATCAAAAATAAAATTGCCAATATCATAAAACCTTTATCAAAAGCAATGATCCAGCCACACATAGAAAACTACACATTGTTCTGGTCACCACAACTCAAAAATATATTGGAGAGCTGGACACCATTCAGAAGAGGGCAACCAAATTGATAATGGTTCCAGAGCAATTCTGTAAGAGGAAATGTCACCATGTTTGGGGATTTTTAATTTAGAAGTGCTAGAAGTGAATCACATTATGAATGGTGTGGAGAAAGAGGAGGAGATGCTAGAACTAGAACCTGGGTTCTTTTGAGGTTTAGGACAGAAGGAAATATGTTATCACGCTGCACACAGTTAAACTGTTGCTTTTGCAAGCACAAAATATAACAGTGGCCATAGACAGATAGATCTAAAGGTGGATTCATCACATTCATGGCTACTAGTCACATATATTTTCATCCCATAGGACTCTATCAAGAGAGTGCCATTGTGTTTATGTCTTCCTAGAAGCATCAACTTAGCTACCATGGGGCCAGAGGACACAGGACCCTATAAGCCTTCGATCCGGCAGAGAATGACTCGTACATTAATTGTCCATTTTCTATGCAAAAGTTGCCTTCTCGGGCTGCTTCAGTGCCATTTTTTTTTCACTTAAAAGGGTCCCTTCATGGTGTGATCCTAGTCAGGCAGGGTTCAAACAACAAACCTGGCCACATGACAGCACCGCATCAGAAATGAGACTGGATTCTATGTCAGCACCGCCAGAAGGCTCTCCCACTGGTATCAGCCTGAAGTGTTCGAGAATGCATTCTTCTCTAGGAAACTCTTTTGCCCTCTCAATGCCCTCTTTTGTACACACAAACACAAATGCAATTTTCTATTCTTAAACAGTAAACACTTGAAAAACACTAACTTGTCACTGCAGTGATATATTCTGAGAACAAAAAGACATGGACAGTAGGGTATCCATGTAAAGATACTAAAACAACCTTTAACTCTCTGTTTCACCTGACAATTGTTATGCCAGTGTTGGCATCTTCAGCCATTACTTATCTCCGCACAGACAAACTCATCAGGCAGTGATCTTGTTTGTGTCCTTCCTTCGTCAACAGGAATGTGTGTGTTTATGGAGATGGAGATATTTGTTAACTGTCAAAATGTGCGTAATTCTTTCTCCCAAATACAGCACATGCTAATCAGTTTTGTAACCTTCGGCAGTAATTGACAATAATTCAGCGAGTACTTCCTTTGACTTTAATGACTACAATAGCTTCTGTAATTATTTTGCTGGTATGCTCAAGCAAATAAAATTTATTGTATGCAGGGACCTGTGCTCTGTGGTTGGATGTTTTGGAAAATATTTGCCTCTGGGTAAGTAGAAAAAATATTCTGCTTACAACCATCTTGCTGCAACTGGATCAAGGGACATTTCAATGGGATCCTGAGACACATTAAACCTTTAAGGCAAAGAAAATTGGGTCGTGTTTAACATAGCCTTGATCTTTGCTAATAGCTCACTCTTTATGAACTATTGTGCAGAAATAATAGACACATCCTAATGATTGTTTTTGCAATGATGGGCATGTATAAATTCAAAATGAGATGATGTGGCAAGCTGGTCACACAGTATGATTATCTTTTCCCATTAGCTCATAAACTTATAAGCACCACCTTCCTAGATCAGGATGAAGGTTAATCGGTTTCCAAATTCTGCCTCTAGATGTTTATGGCCAATCTACCCTTGTTTTCTGTTCCCTCCCTTCTGT
Organism: Varanus komodoensis; assembly: GCF_004798865.1. Taxonomy (NCBI): domain Eukaryota; kingdom Metazoa; phylum Chordata; class Lepidosauria; order Squamata; family Varanidae; genus Varanus; species Varanus komodoensis. The sequence continues at coordinate 11,751,116 of NW_025336481.1, read as the reverse complement.
AAAGCACTCCTTTTCATGGAAGCTTTGTTTAACAAACATGCCAACTATTCTTTGATAGACCGGCCCTCCAAGACTCTGCCTGGCCCATTTCTAAAGCCATCTAACCAACCATGAGCAGAATCTCTGAAAGAGTTATCCTCTGATCTGGTTCACACATAACAACATCCCTTGTTTAACACATAGAAGGGCGTGGGCATGCTCCACTCACTCACTGCTCCACCTTTTTTTTCAATTCTGTAAATATCCTGGGGATTCTCCATCCTGGGTTGTTCATCATAGTGCGTAAATTTGGAACTCCATGATTTGTTATCGAAGTTGCTTCCCCCTCGAGCCAGAGTTCATAACAAACAACTGAGGACTGGGGTGTCTCTGAATGGTTTACAAAAATGGAAATGTAAGTGGCAAGCAGGCTGGAGATCTTGCCCTTGCTGATTCTTGGGTGGCCCCCAACTAACTTACATAACCCACAGTAGATTGTGAAGAAAATATATATTTTTTTCCTGATGACCAAACAACAAGGGTCCATTACTTAGAGTTCTATCAGACAGACGCAAGAGGGCTGAAAATATAAAATAAACCTCTGTCAAGAAGGTCAGAATTTGTACAGATAAGCCTGGAGGCAGATGTTACAACACCCCATGTTCTAAAAAGAAGTGTTGGTCAAGATGACCACATACACAAAGTAACTGAGTACTTCTGGCTATGACCATTTCTGTTACTAACCATTACTAAAAGCTAGATGTATAAATCTGCTGTGCATGATGACTATGGCAGCTGATCACTCTCTATTGTTTGGGTGTGCCTACAATAAAGAGTCTTGTTACATGTAAAACAATGGGCTGCTGTTGCCTGTCTCTCATGCTCAGACACCTGGGCAACAGGGCTTTTTTTATCTTCAGCAGTTGTGGCATGCAAACTAGGTCATTATGTGAAAAAGGATTTCCTTTTGTTAGTCCTGAAAAGAACCCATCTTCATTGCATTCTAGTATTATGGATCTTGGGTGAAAAATTCATTGTTATTCACTTTCTTTATGCTGGTCCTGATTCTGTAATCCTGTTTCATTTACCAGCACATTCCAGTCTTTCACTGATCTCATCTTTCTACCTCCTCCCCAACAATTACAGCAGCTGAGCCAAATATGACTATTATGGCCTCTCCGGTTTATGGCACCCTTTTCTCCACCCTTCCTTGCAGCAAAAACAACCCTGTTTCTTGGATCCTGAGTGGTTGCCATGCCTGGTTCTTGGATCATGAATCGTTGAACATTGGTTAAAGCTAACTAGCCCCAAAACTTTTAGATGCGTTTGGTGAATCACGCTGTGAATCTGTCAACATCTGTCTCGTTTCTCCACACAGTCAATCCCATTTTTAGAAGTCCCATCCCACTGACCACCACATTTACAGCACACAGCTTTCCCTGTGTTTCAGGCATCTATGAGATTTCTCCCCTTCTCTCCACTTTATTCAGAAGAGTAGCAATTTGTCAGCATTATATGGCTGGCCATTCCATAACATCATTACTGCGACTCAGTAAGGGAACAAGTGACAAACAAGTATTAACTTATTATATAATTTTTTGTCTGGAGGCACACAGCAACAGAGAGAGAAGAGACCCATTTTGCTCTTATAGCACAGTCATTAAACTTGGGGATCTTGCAGAATGGCATTTTGACAGAACATGACCAAACACCTGAACTTGTGGCATAAAAACATTTGCTCAGTTAAATGACATTTTGATGCAGAAAGTCAAATTTGCATACTAATTAAACCTTTCATTTAATATGTCTAGACTTTTGGCCTTTTTGCTAAGCCTCAATGACAGAGATTAGAGGGTTTAAAAAATTATTATGGCCTGTTAAACAAAACACTTTCGTATGGCAGGATATTCTCCCCCCTGCCATCCCACTAACTTTTACAGTCTTAGGAAAAGAAGACAAGCAGGTTGGGGTCACATTAAGAAGAAATAGATATTGGAAAAGTATTTGAAGGGCTTCTTTATTGAACTTCCCTTGCTAGATAAACCTTCTAGGTTTAGAAGTACAATTTTGCATATCAGATGCTGGGAGCACACTTGAGAATCATCTGTACCTGTAGGAGCAAAACAGGGCCAAAAAAAAAAAAAAAAAAAAAAAAGTTAGATCTGTTTAAGAGAGTTTCCAAAACATTCTTAAGTACTTAGCACAATAGGTCTCACTGTGGGATGCAGACAAAGTGTTAAAGTGAAATGAAGAGAATTGTTTGTATCCTGTTTTGTTTCAAGAGACAAATTAACTTTAGCTGCTCCTTCCTGTCCTTTGCTTCACCAACAGAAATACCATGCTGAAGAAGATTAACAGACCTAATATTGTATACACTTCTCTCCTTCTCTCTGCACATTTCTACATGGGACAATTAATCTGCTGTATCTGCTCTTGCATTCATCACTGAATTGTGAGCCAACTTCTACACAAAAGCTTTTCCCTTTGTGCTTTTCTACTGCATGACCTCAAGGTGGCATTGTGCCATGGTGGGATTAGTACAATTACACAAGTAGGAAAATAAGTTTTCTTTCACTTTCAGAAATAACATTCAGTTTTTACCACACTAAAATAAATTGAAAAAATGTTTTTAAAAAGAGGAGCAAAACTGGAGGGACATAACATTGTATAAAATACTGTAACAACCGCAAACAGGAATAATGAGCACACAATATGTGCTTGGTATACAAAAGTATTCTCTCCTTCTCTGAGCACTTGCCTCTGTTTCTTCATTAGAGCTCTGTTGGTCAGTTCTTCTAGTTGGTCATCATGGAGGCAACTTCCTAAGGATGTGGGAGTGGCAAACTGCAGTGATTCAAACTCAATAGTCTGTGTATGGATAGTTATAAAGGAATGTGTTAAGCACACAGTTGTGGAGAACACCAAGATAAACTTATTTCCACCAGGGCCATTCCATGGACACAGGATAAGCTTCCATGTAGCCTGAAGTGCCTGATCCTGCCTAATCTTGGAAGCTAAGCAGGGTCAGGCCTGCACAGAAGTGGAATGGGTGACCTGAGTGTATGATTCTATGATTATTGCTGTCAACTGCCTAGAGAGCTTTGGCTATGGGCAGTATAAAAATGTAATAATAATAATAATAATAATAATAAAATGGAATAGCGATCGGCAGAGATTTCTCTTTGTTCTTGTTTCAGTCATGGTAAGGGGGTAGACATAAGGCTGCATGGTTTCATAAACTTTATCTCTTCTGACTGAAAGCTTTGTTTGCAGTAGCAGTACGTCATGAAACTTGTAGTTATGGAGCCCAATATTCTACATGTTTCCTCAAAAGTCGTTTTCTCTTTGTTCAGCACAGCCTCCACGATGTGTGTAGGTCTCCGGCCACAGCTCTTTGACATGCATGTATCTTATATTAGCACAGAAGAATGGTCTTGTGAACGGAGTATGGATTATTTGTTCAGTTTGGGGGCTCTATTGAACACAATCCTAAATTTCACATTGGATTCTATTTTTTCCAAGACATTCCCATCCCTTTACCATCTCTAGCTAACGTAAGTATTTTCATTTCAATATTTTCAGCATAGGTCCTTGGGACTAGCCTTGCAATTCAGGGAAGTAGAACAGCTCTGTTTAATTTAGGGTATATAGAGCTCTTGGAGGGGTGTATAGCGAGAGGGAGGGAGGGAGAGATTTACAGGAAGTGCTGGCACATATTTGGCTGGTGAGTGACCATGAGCAACATGAGGTAACATAATAGAGGACTTTTTATTTTTTCACTCATCTTTCAACAAGAAAGACTTTTGCCTTCTTACAAGGGAAGAAGAAGAAAAACACCAGTTGCCAATTCTTTTAACACATTGGCACATTATTTCAACCTAGTGCAAGTTGGATACATTTGCTGTCTCCTGGGGGATCTCAAACATTAAGAACTCCGCAATGAAGAATGTCAACAGCAGCTAGGCATACACAACCCTTGGGCCTCAGATCTTAATTATATCTGCTACTGTTTACAGCTTATAATTATTGATGTTAATTTACTGAGTGATGTTACACTTTCTAGCCTGAAGTCATCTGCCTGGCACATTAATCTACTGATGCCCAGTTTGATTGTATGGGTTATATTAAAGGAGATTTTTCACTTTTGCTTCATTTCATCACCATGTCATACATGATTTGGAAGAGAGAGAGATTGTGTAATTCGAATATTTGTGCTAATGCAGTAAATACATTGAATTATGCATTAGACCTTGATACAAAACGTTTACCCAGTAGCATAATGAGACAGAAAATTGTGTTTTTCGTCAAGTCAATCATGTGTGGGTGATGTCCCTGCATCCATGGGCCCTCTCCTGTGGTGCTGGGTTTCCCATCTTTGTGGACCCTGCTTTTGGCCACAACAGCTGGCTGTGAGACACTCTTGATTTGCCTGCAAAGCCCTTGCATGCACAGCGTATCATTGCTCCAGGCACTGTAGGAAATTTAAGCTATAGTCCAATGCACAAGCACAGCAAGAATCCCATGGTGAACACCGAAACACTGGTGTTGCGGGGCACTAATGCTGACTCTGACCCTGTACCCAGTCGTACATCCTCACATCAGGGAGAAGACAGAACGCAGTGCAAACTGCCAGGGAAGCTGCAAAAAACCCAGCTCAGTTTGGGTTTCCATGAATCTGATCTGTACATTCCTCAGGGCAGATGTTTCTGAGTCATGGAGATCCCAGAAACCATTTTTGCACTTTCTGGGATGATTTGTACAAATGTGCCATTGCACAAACACAATGCACCTTAGCTCAAGTGCATATTCATGCTATTGAGAATGAGTGGAAGTAGAATAAAACTCTTTTAAAATGCCGATTCTATCAATGAAAGGATGATGGAATGAAAGAGCCCTGCCATTCCATGAAAGACAGATGGAAAAGATTGAACCAAATCCAGGCATTCCTAACATATGGAGGTACGTATTTGTGTGTTCGGGCTTTTCAATGTGGAAGCACATATATTTCCACACAAATTATTAAGTGCTACACTCCAGAGATTACTTCGATGTGCCACTGTAGTTCTGCATCATCACAGGCCAAATCTCAACAGATATAAGGTTCCCAAAATGTTTCCCTAGATGAGAAATAGAGCAAGCATTGACTCAAATTCCTGGACCAAGAATGGCATTCTAAAATGAGTGCCTATGCCAGAAAGATGCAGCGATACAGCATGCAGTTCTTTCACAGGGTGTTTCTCATCTGTAAATTGTAAACAATTCTTATGAATGAAGGAAAGGGAAGGGTCGAAAAGCTAATTGGCCTGATTCTGGCAGCAGTTGTGCATTCCATAATAAATGGTTGCAGGACCAGAACTTCTGAGAAGTTTGCTTCAGTACAATCTTCTTAATGCTTAAGTGCTTGGAAGGAAAAGAGAATTAGGAGTCATCTTCAGGCTTTTCTGCATAATTAAAATCTGGTAATGATATTTAATCTCATACAGGGAGTCAATCTCTCCTCCCCCTCCCCCACCAACTCAAGAAGGACAATTAATATAACCTGCTTCTTTATAATTAATGTGTGTGATTTGCCCACATGAGCACATAAGTGTATGTTAACTTCCCACTACTTGATTTCCTGAGCTCTTTCCAAAATGTTCTTTCTTAACGAGGGAAAAGATGCCTTTATTTCATGCATTTTATACTATTCATCCAGATAGATTCCCGGAGCAGCTCACAAATCAGTAAAAACATGGTAGCCCTGGCATCGTATTTAGAATTTACAAAGGAAAAGAAAAACAATGAATTTTTAAAAGATGAAATATTTCCCACCACTCCCTGCTTCCCTTTCTGATATTCATCTTTTGCTACTGCACAGTAAACTGGTTTGTAGCACATTTTCCCACCAAACACCTGGTTGTTGGCATGGGCTTTGTGTGTTGCATAAGCACCCAGAAGCAAATGTGTTTGGATGCGCACAACGTCATCTCCCCACCCCCACCCCTTTCCTCTCTTGCCTTGACTGGTGCCAAGTGCAGCTATAGAAGAGATGGGCAACCTCTGGCCCGCGATCTATAGCTCTGAGTCTAATTTGAAGAGCCCTCTGCCAGGAGAGAGCAGGCACCACCAGTCATTGCAAAGGGGCCACAGCCCAGCAGGGCCTGGGGCGAGAGCTCCTGGACTTGCTCTTCCTCCCAGGCGTTGCAGCCTGCTTGTCCCCCTGCCTGTCTCTCTGCCCCAGACAGCAGTGCTGGAACTGAAGACTGAGGCATTGGCACACCAGCTTGCTCATTGCCCAGCACCAGGACAAAACCAGCCAAAGTGTTGCCTTAATATGGCTGCCGAAAACCTGGCACTGTAAGAACAGCTTTAGACTTAAGATGGGATGCCTGATCTGATCAGGAATCCATGTCACAAGTTGTGCTTCCCATGAACTCCTTAGAAATGCTAATGGGCCTGTCCTTTGGAGGTACATCTTAGCCATGCTAATTTTTACCTGGCCTGAGGGTTCTTCTCTTTGTGTTGTCTTAATCCCTATTGTTTGCCTCTCAGGTGCCTCTCTCTCAGGAGCCCCTCAGGTGCCACCTCTGCCTGATGCCCTGCCTGATCCCCACCTTCCCCAAACTGTGTATGTGACTGATAGGTTACCAAAGCATCTTGCACAGCCTCCGTCTTGCTAGTCCCCTTGGGCACTGCCTGCATGTCCTGTGTATTTCCGGTATGTACTCCCCCAGCGGACCCTCAAAGGATGGTGGTTTTTCCCCACTCTTGTCACCAGCAAGCCACCATGAGGAAGAGGATGAGGAACAAGAACAGGGTCCAAAGGCCAATGAACAGGGTCCAAAGGCGGTCCAAAGGCAGACGCATCAACAGAGAGGGGTCCACTGAACACATCTAGCCCTCCAAAATCTGGCCCTGGCACTGCCTCTTGCCTTTGTAGGTCAGGCTCACCATGCCCACCCCTCCGTCCTGACACTTCCTTGGCTGGGGGTGGGTGCAGCTCTAGGTGCTTAGTAGGCATTCCCCAGCTGGAGATGTTGACACCTGTGCCGTGGGAGGGACAGAGGAGAAACCCACCTGGCTGTGACAGCAGCATGAGGGGTCCAGAGACTCTGCTTTTCATGATCATCCTCAGCATCCCAGGGCAGTCCTTCATTATTTAAGTATCATATTTATATCTGACTTTTCTTCCTTGTCAGCAACTCAAGGAATCTTGCATCTTTCTCCTCCTGCTGCCTTCAATCGCTACTCCTGGTGGAGGTCGAATCTCCTAGAAGTAGATTCCTGACATGGATCAGGCAATGTGGGAATGGCTGTGGGGACATGGCTATGGGGATAACCAAGAAGAGCACCAGAACTGCAAGATTTATCACTGTGCCACTGGCTGCAATTCCCATGATCCCTCACCATTAACTATACTGGCTGGAACTGATAGAAATGGCATGCACATGGTGGGCATGTTGTGGGCAGAGCCAGCTGGTGCCACAGGTCAGACTAGATGGTGCGGGAGGCCCCTTCTGACTTGCTGTTTCTATGTTTCTATAAAGCTGTAGACCAATAAGAGTGATAGGACTACAAGTTTTCCACCCCTGAAACTACTGGGTGCATTCAGAACTAAAGCAAACTCTTATGGCGAAGGCTAGGGATGAGTGAGAATTCTGTTTTGGGGATGGGAATCCATCAGACTCCCTTGGCACGGATCCCTGAGTTCTGGCCCGATTTCTCACAGCTGTGAGAAATCACCCACCAGGCACTCATAAACAATGCACAAGTGGTGTCCCTCCTCCTTGCACACAACTTGCAGCCTTTGTCTGAAGGATGCCAGTGACTCAGCCTGCATTCTGCCAGTATTCATGGACATCCACCTGGCTCAGCTTGCTTTGTAAGACTGGATGCAGCACAAGAGGAAATCCACAGCCTGAAGAGGAATAAATTCCAGGTTGCTTTGTCACCGCACTAGAAAGGAAGTCTAAAATATAAGAATATGTATTAAAAGGCTTGCAAGAAGGCACGCTACAAACACGTATGCAACTGCGTAATAAGGTCTTACGCATAAAATCTTCTCTAGTCACACAGAGAGGGGAATTTTCTCATGAAATGTATCATTAAAGTTGTATTTCTGTACTCATTTGTTGGCATTCATTTTATAGATTCCTTAATAGCCTGTACTTCCAAGTGAAAATTACTAATAAAATAAAATGAAAGCATTTGAGCAATAGCGTTAGGCCTTCCTACATACTAATACATTGTGTTAATGAAAAACCAACACAATTGCATATACAGCATCTGTTCAGAGCACACTTATGATACAATCTCATACAGGATTAATGCTTCCTTCTTCAGTGCAAAGGTACAAGGTGAATGACGTGAGTTCATGGAACCTGGAGCGCTGAGCTACTTACACATGCAGCCTGGAGCAACTTTTCCCTGAATCAGCCATCAGAAGTTTGCCCTCCAACTCTAGGTCTTATCAAGAATGCAGCATGAAAGGGACAGAGGTAGGGTTACCCTGCCTTTCTCACACTGTGACCTTCCCAAACCTCTTGCATCACCCTGGATGTTGGGAAAAAGACTTCCCATTGGCATTGATGAGAAATTGTTGTACCCCAGTTCTGGGCTGGGAAGCAATTTTCTGCAAGCTGCTCAGCCCTTCAGCTGAACTGGACAGTTAGCCCAATCTGGGTTCCAGCCCCCACTCAGTTGTGTAGCTCATTGGCTGCCTTTGGGCCACTGACAGATTCACAGCCCAACCAACTTTGGTGGACAGCTCTGAGGAGCAACTCCACGCCTCTCGAGAAACGATGCTTTGCACTGCGCCTGAGAGCTTGTGTGCGCAGCACCTTCCTCCAGCCGTCTAGATATTTCGAACTTCGGTTCCCAGCAGCCAACATGAGCAATGGCCAGGAATCCTGAGAGCTGCCCTGCCTATCAGATGTAAACCACATTTCATATCATTGCACTGTGCCCCTTTCCCTCCAGCCCATGCACTCCGGTTTGAGCAACAGTGGCTTACTTCAGTATACTGTGGCTCCAGATTTCTTGCATCTTAACTTGACATTGATGAAACAGAGGCATGGATGGATGAGTCTGTTTGTAATCCATGTTAGTTTTACATGGATTCTATCACAAGTGAATTCCATCCAATTCAAAAGTGCACAAAAATCAGTTTTATTTTTGCACATAGCTTCCCTTAATATACACATCTTATTATAGAACTTCTCATAAAATATACATTCTATACGTATGTATACGTGCATATATTTGTGGACAGTTTGGAGGGCTAAGAACTGCATCACAAAATTCAGAATAATGTACCATCCAAAGGACAGCTGTGTTCCAATGTACTGTATATATTAGCCTTGGATGTGATAGAAAATACAGACCAAATATATATTCCCTGCTCCTTATAATAAATACTCCATCCTTTTGGAGGGGAAAGGCAAAATGGTAGCACTGTGGACTCATTACTTCTTCATTTCCAAGGAATGGAAAAGAATGAAGTTGCCCCCAACTTTCAATTTGGAAAGAGGGTTTAGAAGAAATGCTATTATTTCTTTGGCTGGAGGTATTCAGAAGAAATGCTAATATTTACATCTGAATACAAACAGTTGTGAACTCTAGTAACTTAACGCAGAGATTTTATCTAAGTTCTAATGAAAACATAAACTTCCTTTCTCAATGTCCAGCTGCTCTGCACAGTTTGGATGCTGGGCCCTTTTCTGAAATCCTTGTTTCCAAGGCCAAGCTGCCCATCAGGATCTGCCAGTGGAGTCTGCATGGGTCACTATGAGAACGTAGCCAGGGCCCTGCTGGATCAAACCAAGGTTCATCTTACCAGTACTCTGTCCACACAGTGGCAAGGCAGCTGCTCACAAAGCCAGAAATGGGGCGGGAGCGCAACAGCACCTCCTGCCTAAATACCCCAGCAATTGGTACGTTGCACCTAACGCGAGAGGTAATGAGTAGCAACTATGACTAGCAACTTCTGATAGATCTGCTCTCCGTGCATTTGCCCAATGCCCTTTTAAGGCCTTCTTTGTTGATGTCCGGCATTGCATCTTGCAACAATGAACTTCTTCATGAAGGATGAAATGCAAAACCATCTAGATCAGACCAAAGGCCTAGCTAGTCCAGCATGCTGTTCATACAGTGGCCAGCCAACTTGTGCATGGAAGCACGCTGCCTCCGATCCTGGAGACGGCTTCCATACACTCCTTCCTCTTTCTCCCTCTGGAAAGGCAGGAAGTCTTCAGAATTGCCAGTTGTTTCTCCCTCCAGTTCTTCCGCTGATTGCATAGCGCCAAATGAGTAACTATGTACCCAGTCATTTGTTAAGCAGATAGTTAAACAAGCCAGTAGTACAACCAAATAAGTGTGTGTTGAACTCTTGCTTTGAGATCATCTTACCCCTGGTTTCTTCCTTCTATTTTCATCAGCCTGTCTCCAGGCTAGACATGACAGCGTGGGAGATACCAAGCCTGCCAGCCATGGCCTGTGTATGTGTATATATTTGTGGGCAATTTGGAGGGCTGAGAATTGCATCACAAAATTCAGAGTAATGTACCATCCAAAGGATTCATTAAATAGAAATACAATATACCTCACCATTGCAGGAAAGACTGATCCGGGGACCTGGGTGCCCACCTTAGTTGCCATCAGGTGCTGCTGATGGGCAGTGCAATGCCTCCTCTGATCCTGCTTCAAGTTTCTGCATCTTTAAACTGGACTCACTCCAGCCATGCCTTCAAATAAAGATGTCATCAGCTATCCAAACAGAGGATTGTCCATTATGAAGTAGGACACCCGGACCCCCCACTTTGCATAGGGATTACTAGTTCATTCAGATAGCAGGAAAAATATAGGATTGCATTCCAATATACTACATGCTGGGCCACGTGTCACAGACATTGTGAAATTGGCCAGGCAGTATCTCATCCCTGTAGCGGTTCTCTCTCCCCTCAATTGCATCTCCCTTGGCCCATCCCTGACCAGTGCAGGAGAGGGAGTTTATCAGCTGCATGTTGGCCACAGCCTGCACCCTGCAGTGCCACCTCCCGAAGGAAGACCATCTTTCCTTTCCACTGTGTTCAATGTACTTTGAACAGAACACACAGACATGCCAGCTACTCTGACGAGGCAAGTTTTTGCAGGTGCCATCGGAGTGACTAGGCATGAACCAACGGTTGGCTCTTGTGCCCCGCGATGTCAGCTCAGGTTACCCTCTGCAGGTAGGTTTTTTCAAACTGCCCACATGAGACACCCTAGTTGAGGGGGATTTTGATGATTTGTATTGGGGTATACTCAAAACTATGTCCCTGTACAAATATACCCAATTCCTGCTCAAAAATGACAAAGCTATGACTGCCATCATCATGAGAAAGCAAGGCTCACTGGAGAAAACAACCAAGATGAAAGGGAAGACCAAATATGAGACGGGTTGTGTCCATAAAGAAAGCTATGACCCTGACCTTGGAAGGGCTGAGCAGGGCTGTCATGGACATGTGGACATTTGGGAAGGCTGTCATTCACAGGGTCACTAAAAGTTGCATATAACCACAAGCTGTTCAAATTCCCCATTAAAAAAAAAAAAAAGCATGACCACTTGGTTGCCCTTTAAAAAGCAGGTTACACTTTTAGTCCTTCTCCAGCTCTTGGAGGGCCAGTGAAAAGTGCAAAGCAGCTCCCTTATGGACACTAAAGGGGTAACCCAAGAACTGAAGTTCTTCTTGATGGGGAGGACATCTCCCCAAACACCTGCTTCTCAGCCAAAGATCTTCCTTGGCCTGGGTTTCTCTGGACCAATCTCCTTCTTCAACCTGTCAAGAGAAAGTTCGGTGGAGGATGGGCTCAAATCTCTGCTGAGCAAGGTGCAGGCAAGGTACCTGCTGCCTTTGAAGAGCAGGAAGCCCCCAGTGTAGCCCCCAGTGTAGCTAAGGCTTGAAACATTCCCACTAGTGCTTCTGGATGCACAACCTTTTTAAAACAAGACTGGGTAGATGTGTTACCAAAGGGTAATTTTCCCCAGGGAAATTGGATACAGTAAATAAACTGAGTGAAGTCTAAAAGACTTTGCTGAACTAGAAGGCATCTGGGGAACGAGCAGCACTTTGCATTGCCGTGCAAAGGGCACTGTTTCACTGGACAAGACAAGAGAATTGTGCTTTTAACGAACAAGGTATAACGTAAGACAGAGCAGTGCTTATGTCCTTACGGCTGTCAAGAATCTCCCAAAGAAATGACAATGGACTGGAAAGGGCTGGCAGGCATATAGCCACCTTCAAGCTTCAGGTCTGTGCTAAGGTTCAACCCACCTGCAGTTTCTCGGGGACTAATATACCATCAAGCTGTTCGAAATCACTTCTTGTTTTGAGTAATCAGGTTTGATTAGCTCTTGCCTTCTACCAAGGTCAACTGCTTCACCTTGCCAAGCCCAATGCAGATAACTGGTACCTGTCCTGGATCCGCTGCTGCCAGGTGTCAGTTTTGACACTTGCCAAAGTCTTCTAGGGCTTGTTTCTTGCAGAACCAGATCAAGCCTGAGACACACATACACACACACAGCCACTTGACCCAGTCCCAAAAGAAGATGAACCACAAGAGGAAAAAGAACAACATTGCACCTAAGTCCTTGAGATTGTTTTAGATTCGTTGTATTTTTATCCCATCTTTTCCCTTTGTCAAAGAACCCAAAGCAGCAGGCAAGGTTCTCCAACTCTCTGTTGCACCTTCAGAGCCTGTGAAGAAGATTTGGCTGAGAGTGAGTGATTGGCCAAAGTGACCCAGTGAGCTTGATGTGCAAGCGGGGGCTGGAACCCAGATCTCCTGAGCCCCAGTCCAACACTCGCACCTACACACCACACTGGCTCAGGAGAAGACTCCACATTTCCAGTGCAGGAGTTCACAGCTTCTCCCACCCCTCCAAAAAAAGAAAAAAAAAAGGTAGGGGAAAGATAAGGATAAAATAAAAAGAGAAAATGGCCACTGCAAACTGAAAACATCTTCCATATCTGGCAGGTCTGGCAGGGAGAGGGAGGGGACCCATTCCACCTGTCCTTCTGCTGGGATATTATTACCTGTTGGACTGACAGGGAGGGAGGGGGAGAGGGAAGGACCCATGAGGAGCCCAGTCATTTGTCGGGTTCATCATTGGGTGCTTGCAGAACAACCAGAACATTGTGGCAAATCAGCAGAATGGGCTGTTGTGATGTGAGAACTTGGCCAGTATCGCAGCTGAACATGTCCTTAATTGCTGGCTTTTGTGCATAGCGGCGCAGGATTGCTTTGGTTAAGTATTTATATTTTCATTCCACATTATTCACAGGCCTGATTTTATTTCATTCCAGGATGACTGCATTGTGTCTCATCTGTAAATGTTTGATTATTATCTTGCCATGTGGGGCCACTGCTGACACAGAGTAGATCATCCAGTCCTTCGCTTAGCCAGAGGTTTGCAGATATATCACATCAGCAGCCATTCCTTGTGACCTTAAAAATCTATCAATTGGTTTCAAGAACTCAATGAGTCTCTTTTAAGTCTCCCTCCACTGCAAGGCTTGGTTCTGTTGCTGCATAATTTATATTTATACTGAGACTATGGGCAAATCTATTTATTTCTCATCAATATTGCTCTCCCTCTTTTCACTCATCATTCAATTTCAGTTTTTGAAGTAATCTTCAGTTTAAAAAAAATCAATATCCTGGGGCATAATGCTAGGGCCAACATTGTCAGGCAGGGGGATATAAAATTATTCAGAGTCCCAGCATTCAGATCTTACCATTTTAATGTAAAAATTGGAACTGGGCCTATGAAGACTGAGTCCCTGCTCTGCCCCTCTGACATGCAGCATGGAAAATCCACGCTGACTGCCTCTAACCAAGGACTAAAATGTGCCTGGAAGGGGAGAAAAAAGGGATGGGCTGGAGGGCAGGTGGAGAAAAGGCAGAGACCAGGGAGTGTTGCTGATTCCTCTCACACCCAGCCTGCTTCCATCCATGAAAACTGCCCTCTAGATTAAAAAGTGCAAGAAATGGTGGCTTCATCTGGGACTCAGGATGCGAGGAAGCCTCAAGTCCAGAGGGTGCTGGTTCCATGCCTCAAGAGCAGGAACAGTAAGGTGTCACCCTTCGGGTAAGAGTTGGGATCTCATAGGAATTTGCAGACTGATTTCCTCATATTTCCTGTATCGTCCCATATTTCTCAACCACAACAACAAATTCATCAGTTTAAAAAAAAAACATAACAAGCAGGGTTCATACAGTCCAAATAACAGTAATAATGATAATCAAGCCTGTTTAAAACTAATACAACTTCCGGATAGACTAATTAGAAAAATGCTTATGTAAGTACTCAAATAGCTGAAGATCCATAATGGCACCCAGCTCATCGTGAAGTCCCTCCATGGGCTTCTAAAATGTAAAAAGGAATTGTGCAGATGGGACTCTGAGGTAACTGCCACCGAAAAGGCCCTTGACGAGCTAGACTCTTGCAGAAGTACAACAGCTGCTCTTCGGGGATGGGGCAGAGAGGTGACAATCAGCCCTGGGTAGCAAGTATTCCAGGGAAGGCCTCCTTCATATTCCCTGCTGCCAGGGCATTTCAGGATTCAACGTTTGGACACCACTCTTCACTGAGCCCGGAAACCAGCTGGTCAACGATGTGGCAATACATTAAGTATTGGTCTTATATGAACCTTACAGCAGATATAGGAACAGAGATCCATAGGGTTGGAAGTGGACATTTATTTTTATTCAGCCCAGTAGCCGATGCTCTCTCCCACTCATTTAGGTGACTGAGTCCAACTAATGCCTCAGTGCAGGAATCCAGCTTAAAGCATTCCTCACAGCCTCTGCTTGACTATCCCCAGTGCTGAAAAGCCCACGCACTTCCCTAAGCAATTGGTTCTTGGACCATTAGTAAGTACTTCCCATGATCAACCATAAAGTGCCTCCTTGTAACTCAAGCCTGTTATTTCACATCTTACAGTCTTAGATGATACAGAGCATCTATCATCTAGAGAAGATCTATCTTTCTTCGACGTGATAACCCTTTGGGCAGTTGAACATTGATACCAAGCCCAGTTCCTTCAGTCTTTTCTTTAAGACTTAGTTTCTAGTCCTTTGACCCTCTTTATTGCCCTTCTCTGAACTTAATGATAGACATGTATTAATAGCCAGGCTCAGCCTTCCCCACCCTGATAGCCTCCGAAGGCTATAGCCATGCAGATAAGGTTTGATAGGAATTGTAGTCTAATAAAACCACAAGTATAAGAAGCTGAAATCCAACACAAATATTTTACTCTCTGTATTTTTAATGTAGCGCATAGCAATGTACAATTACAAACAAACACATAATCTCTCTGTACTATAGAGTACTCATAGAATTCTGTTTTGACTACACAACATCGTTTCAACTCTATATATGTGATAAGATTCTAAGTCCTTGGGGAAATCCTTTTTGTTGAGCTTTGAATGAATTGTTGCCAAGCCAAACGCTTCATGCTCATCTGGCAAGAATTCTCCCAAGCACCCAAACACCTCTGCAAAGCTGTATATACTCACAGTACAAATTCACTTTTATTACAAATAAAAGTATTTTGAAAATAGATATCCCTTACCAACCAAATGCCCAGCATTTTTTCCAATCATTGCTAGGCCGTCTATAGTTGAGCACCATCCATACAAGCTGAGAAGAGAATGAATGTGGCTACAAACTGTCCTTAATTGTGGTTTAGACTGGGAATTGAAATCAAACACATCTGGTTAGGGAAGGCCAGCCTTACTGAATGAATTTCAAGCCACCTGCTGCTCTTGAATGCACTTCAAAGGCAACCCCACATAGGGTGCATTTCAGTGATCTGATCTCAAGGGTCAACAGAACATGTATCTGAAAGCCAGGTCTTGGCCATCTGATGGAAATACTGCAGACAACATGTCAAGCAAAGGTGAGAAAAAGGTGCTCCTGGCCACAGGTGCCAGGGTAAAGCAAAGGCGCACAGAAACATTCCCAATGGGATTTAGTGAACTTTCCTTTCCTAACATTTTTCTGTTAATCAGTCTTAAAAGTCTTGGAAAAAAGCTACAGACAGGAGGCGATTAATGCCATCATCAGCTTCCAACCAATCAGTACACAGCAGAGCCCATTTCTGTTTCCATGAATTTGAACTGGAAAGCTTGTACGTTTGCCCAAAATAGGGTGAGTGGGTGCGTTCACCATTCAGATCCATTGAATGCACTCTAAAACTCAGATTTATCTATTCATTTAATACATTTATGGGTTGTACCCTCTGTTTAACAGGATTCCCAAAGTGATATACAATAAAAATAGAGCTGTATATAAACAAACAACATCATATAACTCCTGTAATAATACCTGCAACCTACAATTTGTACAATTGGTTCAAAATAGAGCTGCCAAGTTGCTGATGGGGGGCAGCTGTTATTCTCATATAACGCTGGTCCTCTATTAGCTTCACTGGCTCCTAACTGAAGTCCAAGCCCAATTCAAGGTGCTGGTGCTAACCTATAAAGCCCTAAATGGCTTGGGACTGGGATACCTGAAGGAGCATCTCTTTCCCTATATGCTTTCATGCCCCTTAAGATTGGCAGGGGAGGCCTTGCTCCGGGAACCCTCTTTGAAGGAGGTATGGAGGGTAACTACTCAGAGGAGGGCCTTCTCTGCGGTGGCACCCAAACTATGGAATATGCTCCCCAGAAAGGTCCGCCTGGTGCCGACTCTCTACTCTTTCCGGCACCAGGTAAAGACCTTTTTATTCACCCATCATTTTAGTAATTAAATTAATAATTTTAATAAAAAATATCAATCAGTCACATCTTCTTTCTCTTTCTCTTTTCTCTTTTCTTCTTTTAAGTATGAATAATTGGTTTGATTGAATGTTTAAATGTTTATTATTGAATTTTAATTGTATTTTATATGGTTATTTATTTTGTTGTGAGGCGTCCTGAGGCTATGCAAAAGACGGCATAGAAATGTTTTAAATAAATAAATACTAGTGCCATGAAAATCCTGATAGAACAAAGCAATTCTTTACTGCCTAAAACATAGCAAAAGAGAAACTAAAATTCCTTTCTGCAGCAGAAAGATCTGCATGCAGGGTGCAGCTACTGAAAAGGCCTTGTGCCAAGTGCCCATCAGCCTAGTCTCTTTAGGTGGCAAGACATATCATTATTATGGACAAACTGAATGGGAAGAAGGGGGTCATTCAAATATTCAGCTTCAACCAAATCAGGACCTCGGAGGTCAAATTCCACAGTATGAATTTCTTTTAGAAACAAACTAGTGGGGCTGATCAAAGATGAGGGTACCATGTGGCCTTCAAAGTGGCAAAAGTCTGTCTACGGCATTTTGTAACTGCTGAAGTTTCCAGCCATTTCTCAAGGGGTGCCCCCTGTGACGCATCCTACAGTGATTGAAATGGGAGGAGATCAAGGCATGAATCAGAGAATTATCAGTTGGATGATGAGTCTGCAAATGTGACACTGTACAGCAGCTTCCATGTGCAAGGCTATAGAGTGTACACAGAGGGTTTAAAATATATACCCCAGTTAACTCACCATATGGATGTGTTGTTGGGGGGGAAAATATTTATAAAATGGTTTTTCCAAATGTTTAATCTACAGCAGATGCGTCTTGCATTCATCTGTTTGAGTTGGCATTGACTGCAGGAGATCTGATTAATCATACAGACCTCCTGTAGCAGAGGAAACAAAGGCTATTATAAGATTCATCTGTTTATGACTAAACAGTAAAAAAACAAAAAACAAAAAACCCTGACTTCATTAAATAAATGAGCCCTCTCTGAAAGTTCTGTGAAATGGAGAAGGCTGTGAGTAAGCCGCATGTCATTTTTCATCTCACTGCTCTGGATACTTGGCCTTCGTTCTTCTGTTCAAACATAAGAACAAATGGCTCTGAATACCATACACACATGCACACACAGAGAGAGAATTCGTTGGGTAGATGGTTTCCAGGTTAACCACAGAAATCTCAGCTGGCTGTTCTTTGCCTTCCTTGCCATTCCAAAAATTTGGGGATATTTCTCATTTCAGGCATGGTTCAGTTCTGCTGAAACAGTTGTTCCGTGTGCATTCGTCATTGTGCCCATGTGTATCATGTAGCCCTCTAGGATTTTGGACTTCTACTCCCTTCAGTCCCAGATAGCATGGTCAGGAATGCTGGGAATTGTAGTCCAAAACGACTGGAGGGCATAGGGTTGGTACACTTTGCCAAAAAAAGTGGAAATGCAAAGGGCAATGCTGATTTGCATAAAATGTTATGTGCTGATTTACATGCACTGATGCAAACTGAGAAATAATGACCATTATTGAAGTAGATATATAAATCATCACTCATTAAGGGGAAGACTACAACAAGATCACTGCTATGCTTGTTCAGACTGCTTTTCGGGTGCTGCTAAGTGTTGTCAGGCAATCTCAGGCCATCTGCCTAGACCCTTCATACAATGCTTTATCTTTGAACTGGATTTGGACTGGATAGCCCTTCAAATGGACAGCACTTTCAAACACAGAAGATTCTTGGGCATCCTATCTTTAAAAGGAAAGGAGGAACTAGAGACAGCCCCAGGGCTTGAGAGGGACCCCGGCAAAATTATTTATGCTGGGATCCCTCTGTCTCCTTCCTGTATCAGTCACAGCTCTTCTATCAATGGGCCAAAGCAGGGTGGAA
Organism: Varanus komodoensis; assembly: GCF_004798865.1. Lineage (NCBI taxonomy): Eukaryota > Metazoa > Chordata > Lepidosauria > Squamata > Varanidae > Varanus > Varanus komodoensis. Next base: position 11,732,455 of record NW_025336481.1, on the reverse strand, counting down.
GACACCAAGCTGCATCTAATTCGATCAGAGAAGCAGAATTATTATTATAATCTACAGAGAAGCACAGTGCATTTTGCCCTACTGAGGGAAGCCAGAACTAGATGATCTGCATGCCCACCTTTCCAGGTGTCAGATAGGGATAGTTCCTTCAACCACAGACAAGAATCTTTCAAACAGAACATACACCAAATGTTCAAACAGGGATCAGCCCTCTATAAAGAGGACTGATGGCCATCTAGGTGGTGGGCCCTGCTAGGATGCTGGAGCTCCTGCAAGTGTCTGAGGGTGCCACAAGCTCCTCCCAGGGCTGTGTGAGACACCATGGGCTGCCCCATCAGCTTGGTTGGGTGGGATCCAGGACTCTTAGGCTCCTCCTCTTCCAGTCTGGCCTCACCCAGTCAGCATTCCACCTGTTGATTAAACAGTCATACATATTCATGAAGAACCCATGCCTAAATGCTGCTGCTGCTTTCCAGTTCTTTCCTCATAACTTTTCCCCCTTTCATGTTGCATTGATTAATGCTAAAATAATCTTTGAGGTGAGATCATTAAAGAAGGAATACCTATACCAGGGCAGGCATGCTGCTGCTGAAAACCCCCAGTTCTTACAGTGGATTTTCATTCTAAAGTTGTTGTGTAAACATCTTCATAGGTTTTCATTCATTTATTTATTTGTTAAAACATTTTTATGCCGCCCCATTCGCCGAAGCCTCGGGGCGGCTTACAACAATTAATTAAAACCACATAGAGGACATATCAGATATTAAACTGATAAGAACAGATACTACACTTGATCTTAGCCAAAAGGCCAAGAAGCCTTTTGGTTGATCGGTAGCTGGCCAAAGTCACAGAATGATGATTTTCTTCTGTAACAAATGACCAAATATACTTCAGGGTGCAAGCCTAAGGTGCAGTTCTCCAGCTCCCAGCATTCCTCAGTTAATCCAGGAGTTGTTAACCTTTTCTGTTTAAACAGGTATAGAATTGCACCTTTACTGCATTAAGCTTCAGGACAGAGCAAGGCAGAAGCTGCAATCATGTCATTCTGCTTGGCCAGCTTTCCGCACTGAGCATGCCAGTATCTGACTTTTCAACCATCATTCCAAAACAGGTCTAATTTTTCCATATTGAAAACATGGGAGTACCTCTTTTAATTCTTTTAATGCCCCCTATTTCTTATTTATTTTTAATTTTTAATTATTTATTTGGGTATTTTTACCCCATCCAATACCCTGTGGGTCTCTTGAGCTGTGATACCCTTTATGCTGCTGTCCAAGTACTGTCTGAGCCCACAGGACCTCTCTTCCCATTTTAGAGAGTAATGAAACTTCAAATTTTCAATGTTCCAACACAATAAAAAAGAAAAGAAAGAGACATTTCTCTGCAAGCAGAAAACTAGCATGTAGGAAATACGGTTGACCTGCTAGCTTTTCATTTGCCCTGATTTTTTTTCTTGAGAGATCATTAAAAGTGGGCATCCTCCATCTGCTTTCTGATGTGGTACTTCCACTCTGTCATTCCTGGAGCCTTCCACCTCATTCCCACCTGAAAGATTAAGTCTGAATTCATAAAGGGCTCTCCTTGTGTATTCTTCAAAAGCTCTCAGAATGACCAAATACAGTGTCCACAGATTTGGAGTTGCCAGTGAAGTCTATCATTCCCAGTCTCGTCCTTTTCCAAAACCACAATGCCTGATTCATCGCAGATTTCACTTGTGCGCTTTCTTTTTCTATTAGAACATTAGTCAACTCCCCTATTGGCTATTACAGCTGAGTAAATATTTGTGATGAACCATTTACTCCGTGGTTTTCTCTTCTCTTTCTTTGGACAGGACAAACAGACAGTATTTGGCAATATTAATCAACATATCCACCACTCTAAACATTTTCATGAGGTAATGTTTATGATGCTTGATTTACATGGCGGTTTTCAGAACAGAATAGATTTTGTCTATGATGCGATAGGCCATTTAAGTCACATGGAGCTGCATCTGCTTCTTAATGTTAATTCCAAAAGATCCTGGCACCTCAAAAATGTGGTGAAATTATTCCCATTTGAGTAAGCATCTATTTGGCATACGCTTTTATTCTGCTGAAGTGGAAAATGAAGGTTATGCATTGCTCAGTACAGATGCATTGAAATGTTTGTGCTTCAGTCCAAACAGAGCATAAGAATGTTTTTCATTCAGGAGTTACATCTGAGCTGTGGATCAATAAGACATAATTCCAGAATTAATTTTCAGTGTGAAGGCTCAGCCCAAGAAAATAGGAGTAGTAATGCAGAAAACGTCTGAGCCTGCAGCACAACTGATCCCATCTCATGGCAGAATGATAGTGATGAGCTCCCAAGTACCACAGGCTCCTAGTACAAAAGGATTTGATTCCAAGGGGGTTTAGTCGCCCAATGCAAATATTCTGCCTGTTCATGGAAGTGCTAAATGGCAGGTAGGAGCAAGGACATACACCTAAGCCCTGCTTCCTAGCAAATGGTTATCCAGAGGGATGCTTGCTTCTGAAGCAAGAAAGATGCAGAAACATTGAAAAAGTTCAGAGAAGGGCAACAAGGATGAGAGGGGGAAGGGAGAGAGACAGAAAGAACTGGCCTTGAGAAGAAAAAAACTGATGGGAGATATAACACCACTCTATAACAATTTGAAAAGCTGTCAGAAAGAGGAAGAACAGGATCTCTTCTCAATCATCCCAAAATGCAGGACACAGAGTAATGGTCTCAGGTTCCTGCCTTCTTTATCATTACTAAAGATGAGGGCCCTGTTGAGAGCAGAGGTGGCAACTCTATTTTGGTACCAAGAAAGATGGCTGAATCCACAGAAGTTTATACCCAGAGTTTTAAGAGCCAAGCACCCAAAGCCCTGGGCCTGGATGCATGGATCTGTCCATTTTGGTTTTCTCCCCTTTTAAAGTCTCACATTCTTTTTGCCCCAGACGCAGAGAATTTTGAAAATGCAAGCAATTCTTTTGAAATCAGCACTGAATTAGAACTACTTTCTCCCACATCCATGTTCCCTCTTAACTGGAGCTGCTGTACATTCAGCCCAAGAAAGTCTGCAAGTAAAAAAATTACTGTAATAGTGGGCCACATTCCCAACCTTAAAGGTAACTTGCAAACAATTTGAAGGCTGATGCATTTTACCATTTTTGGTCAGTCAGTCACCACTGTATCTCAAGGAATAGCTGTAGCATACAATAAGAGTATTTTTACTTATGCCTTGAATTGTTGCCTTGCCCTTAAAAGAGAGCCTTACACTCCACACACACTGGGCCTTAATATACTGCCCTTGGATTGGTTTATGCTGCTTCCATAAAAGGCACAAAACAGAAACCACTAGTCCATTAAATAGTAAATACTCCCCTGCTCCCAAGCTTTCTCCTACTTAACCATCCACCACCACCTGTACAATTGCCCTGAAGATCAAGAAATTCTGCAGAGGTGGTCATTTAGATCAGCCCTAATATATGTGGGCATGTTTGCACACGGAAGTCGCAAGAAAGAGAGACTAAAAGACTTCAACATTAATAACTTGTCTCCTTGAATATTACATATCTATTCTGGCTACAGATATATTTATTTCATTTTTCTACCACCCAATAGCCGAGGCTGTTTGGATGGTTAAGAAGAGAAACATCAAATCCAAACATTGGCAAAATGAAGAAATATTTGCTCTATATTTGTGAACCCTCTTACTGTTAAATGGTGCCTATTAAATTATTGATACTGACCATACAGAGGTTAGACTCAGCAGCAAAACATACTTCAAAGACCATGAATCCCTTGTGGAGGAGTAAATAGCCTTCACAAATGTAACAGATAGACACCTACCTCTGTTTTACTGAATCCAGGCAGATAAAAGGATCTCTACCACCCACCACCACCCCATAAGGAGCCCTCCCCACACCTGTTAAGAAGAATGAACATATCAGACAAGCTTGCCCAATGCCGGTAATGTGCTGCATGTGGACTGAGGGGAAGATGTCAGTTGTAGTATTTCGTGTATTTTAGCTCACAAGTAGCTCAAATTCACATCAGAGCACATTACCAATTTGGTCAGATCCACCTGGCATATGAAGCATACATCTAGAAAGGACCTAGGAACTGGAAGACACCAAGTGAACACCCCAGTTCAGCTGGGACTCTGTGAGAGGATGCCCAGAAGGTGAAATTAAGCAACTGGTAAACTGGTTGGGTTAGTGTAATTATACAGGTTGTGCATTGACATTTTTTTCTTGAATTGTCCTCACAATAAACTTTTAGAAGGGTATCCATATTCTTTCTCCATACAGAATGTTCTTATCAAAGCCAAGACCAGTTTATGAATTTAGCAAAACCAAGATAAACTTTTAAAGGGATTATCACCCATTTCCATACTCAATTTAAAGATAAAAGTTTCAGAGGAGGGCAACAAGTATGATCTGGGGACTGAAAATAAAGCCCTGTGAGGAGAGATTGAATTAACTGGACATGTTTAGCCTTGAGAAGACCAAGAGAAGATATGATAGCACTCTTCAACTCTTTGAAAGGGGGACACAAAGAGCAAGGACAGAATCTTTTCATGATCATCCCTGAGTTCAGGACACAGAACAATAAGCTCAGGTCACAGGAAGCCAGATTCCAGCTAAACGTCAAGAAGAACTTCCTGAATGTTAGAGCAGTATGACAATGGAACCAATGGCTGGGAGGGTTGTGGGCTTTCCCACACTGGAGGCATTCAAGATGAAGCTGGGCCACCATCTGAGAGAGATGGTTTGAGTCTGCACTGAGTGAGGGATTGGATCTGATGGTCTGCTGGACCCCCCCCCCCCCACTTGCTCTACTGTTCTATGATTCCTTGACTTTCTTCCTAGTTCCACTTCCAACTCCAAGTGAAGAATCATATGTTGGAATACATCATCATCATCATCTTCAGCAGATCTGTACATTCAATTAGCATATTATGGAGAAAGATTCAATCTAAGTATCTCCCAGAACTGCTGTTTTCTTTTTCCTCATGAGTGGGGAGTCCATCCATCCCCATCTCCACGCACAGGACATCATCAAACATCTGATGAATATTTACATTTATGTGTCGATGTTGATAATCCAAGGCAGATTTTGTATGCAACTGAAAAGTAGGACATACAACAATGAATTCTGACAGTCATGTGCAAGAGGTTGTCAGCATTTGGTTGCATATGTCTGAAAAGCGGGGAAATGCATAGCTACATTTGGGCATTCCACTAAATTCATCTAGGATTGTCAATATTAGACACAAATGTTGAACATTTTCTCTCTCTGTGTGTGTCTATATGTGCTTCCTTGCATTTATACTGCCTTTCAAACTGCAAGAAGCAGTCCATCATTTTTCGCCTCTGTTTTTCCTGGTGCAGACATGTCTGAAATATAATGAGAGTTGGGATTTCTCTACCCTTATTTAATTACTACAATCCAGATAACTCTGTCAATCAATTTTTCTCCTTGTGACTCCTGACAGGGTGAAAAATGCCTTCATTACCAGGACTGATCGTTAGTAGATCTGAAGTTGCAAAGATGATGATAAAGATGAGTTGTTTGCTCTGACAGAGAACTGACCCATCAGTGTCACTAAGTGAACTCCCGCAAACCCCTTGATTCCCAGAGGGGTAGAAATCGTTGGATGGCTCAGTGGCAAAGGTCTAGCTCTCTCTACACTGCAGTACTCTGAATGTACACACATGCAGTCAACAGTAATTTGATGAATAACTAAACAGTTGCACTGGCTAGAGTTGATTCACATGGTCTTTTAACAAAAGCAACAACTTTTATGGTACCATTTTAAACTCTTCAGAGAGAGAGAGAGAGAGAGAGAGAGAGGTGAATCACATTCCGTTCTGTCTATTGCCTGCCCTTTTGCCTGTGTATCAAAAGAATTCCGTTCAGGAGCTCCCAACGACCAAATGATCTTTATTAATAATGTAGATGACAATGCTTACTCATCATCCGGAAATGCCAAAGGACAAGTGTGAGTCATTCAAAGCAGCACATTAACTTTGGATTGTTTCTTTTAATCAGTGTTGTTTCTTCCATCCTCCAGTGCTAGCAGGAATCATTTAAAAAATTGCCTGTAGTTCGAAGCAGGTCGGGCAGGAACCTGAGTGAGCCCCTCAATCATTCCAAGCAAATTATGCTTTTAATTGTAAAAGGTAATTTTGTTGCAGTGACTAATTAATCTTCAGGGAAGATAACAACAACAACAATAGCATATATTATGAAGGCAGAGAAAGCTCACAAGAGCTGTTTGATGAAAAAAATGGGATGTAAGAAAAGCTTGATGGCTGGAATAGACTAGAAGGTGTGGACAAAGTTGCTGCCAGAAGAAAACAAGTCCATTTGTGTTAAACTAATTAGGTATATGCTGTGGCTTCTGGGTGGCACCAAATGTGCTGAATGAAACCTGGGCAAGGGGGTTGCTTGCACAAGTTTGTTGTAAGCTTAAAGGACTGCTCTCAACCCTACAGGGGAACAGTGGGAGCCTATTGAAAAATGTAAATACATACATGAATAAATAAATAACTAAATAACACCAATGGGATACCTAATCCTATTCTATTGTATTTGTGTCTGGCTTTTCAGACAAAGTTTAAATCAACCTTTGTTGTGCTGGGAGAAGGAGGCTTCCCTGCTGCATCCTTCCCCCAAGAGCCCTTCCAACCCCTTAAAAATGCTGCACTGAGAATCAGGAGACCCTCAAAATGGGGTGAGCTGCAGTATGGGGGCAAAGGGGCTTCTCCGCAGCATATGGGGCATTTGCCTCCTGCCCAATTCTTATTTCAGTACCCCCTGGCCTATTTGGGGAATCAGTATGGACACATAAGGATAGTGCAAGCTTTCTTTTGCTTGTTTATATTCTGCATCCATATGTCATCATTCTATTCAATAAATGGTCCGTCATCTTTAACACAAGTGGTTTCGCTTCATCTTGAGTTTTTTCAGATCTGCAAGTGAAGCGCCCTGGCTGGACCAGACTGCTGGGATTCATACAGCCACCGATTTTCACAACATTCGCATGTAGTAATTTATGTGCACAGATGCAAATCTAGAAATAATAGCTAGAATTTAAATAGGAATACAGTGCATCTTATCATAGTGGTGAAATCTGTGCACCTCTTCAATCTCCTGGTCAGGTGGGGAGTGTTAATAGACAACCTGAAAAACACCTGTGCTCTTTCTCTCTTCTTGGGGTTCCTCTTCCTTACAAGTTTTATATTTCTATTTAAACTGTACTGGTGATTTCTCAATTTGCAATTATTCATATAAATTAGCAGGCAGAATTTTCCCAAAATTGGTGTCCTCTCTTTTGGTAGTCGATTTTGTCTGTTTTGCCTGTGCGTGAATGGCCACCCTGGGCCAGATGGAGAAGTAACGTGACCCTGTGAGGCAGCTTCCTATGATGAGTGATTCTTGGGGTGGCCTGACAGCTGCTGGGATGATAACACTTGGCACTTGGTCTCTTCTTGGAAGCTGATCACTTGGTTGGAATAACAACACTGCCCTGTCTGAGCACATCCTTTTTCAAGGTCTTTCTTGGAAACTTGGCCAAGCAACCACCCTCAGTGCTTCTACAAAGTCAGTTTCAATTACCTATCTGTTACTGTGTATAGATTAAGCTTATATTGCACATGGGATAGCTGAATAAAGCAAATGGCTGCTCCACTTAGTTTGTGTTGAAGGCTTTTAAATTCATCTCCTTTAAGCCTGAGAAATCTCTCATTCGGGCATTCAGCACTGCTGGAACCCCTGTGCCCGTAATTCTTCATGACGTGTGTGTCTAGCCAGGGTAATTCGCTTCATTCAATTTGCAAGTTTTCCAAGTCAATCCTTTCAGCATTCAGACTGAAGCAGTTTGTTTATTTTTCCATTTGGAGACACACAAGCGCGCTCATGCTAAATGATCCTGAATCTGCAGGTGAAGCAATGCATGCTAATAGAGTCTGGGGTTTGATCCTGATCTCAGCTGGGGAAGACGAGAAAAGGGGGATAGGCATTCTGGTGCAATGGCCCCTATTTTAAGATCATCTTGTTTATTATTATTACTTTTCATTGAGCCTGATTAATAATAATTAGTATTTTTGTTTCTTTTTATCATCCTTACCACCTTGGTAGCTGCCAAAGGGGGCCTCCAAATCTAGTCTGTTACCTTCTTCCCCTTCTGAGTTTTCCAGGGTGATGCCCCTCTCAGGCACCCGGCTTGTTCGAGTGAAGCACAGTCATGGGATCACAGAGTGGTTGAGTCAGAAGGGTCCAAGAAGGCCATCGAGTCCAACCCCCTGCTGGAGCAGGTGGCACTTACACCATCCCACTCAAGTAGCTGTCTATTTACTTCTTGAATGTCTCTAGTGTGCAAAAGCACACAACCTCAACTGGCAGCTGGTCCCGCTGTTGTATTGCTATTTCACTTAGGAAATTCTTCCTTGTGTCTAGCCTGCACCTGGTGTGCTGTAATTTAAGTTTGTTGTTCCATGTCCTACAATCTGGAATGAATGAGAATAGGTCTTTTCCTTCTTCTTTGTAAGTAGAAGGCAGACTGAAATATGTGTGCATGCAAACCTAGGTATTTGTTTGCATTTTTAATATAGGACGTGCGTTTACAGCCTCCTCTTAAATGGCAAGTTTTCTCACTATTGTCTGTGTTTTGCAGGTGGGGCTGAGAGAGGATGACTCAACCAAAACCGTGGCGGATTGGGATTTGAACCCAGAATTTGGCTCAAATGTCTAGCTGTTGGATCATCATGTGTCTCCCTGACATTCTTTTCTTCCTTTCTTTTTCTTGCTTGCATTCCTGTTCCTGGCCAAGGAATAAGGTTGACTTTACAAGATTCCTTCTTCCTATGTAGGGAGCTTATTTAGGCCAAAGGAAGCTCCTTTTGTCAGACGAAGGGCATCTTTGGATTCAATCCATTCTATGCTGTTTAAAGTATATATTCTAGGATGTGAGCTTGCCACTTATGGGACTCTCTTACTATCAGGAAGTGAGGACCAGAGAGGGGAAAAGCATAAGAAGTAGAATAGACGTAGAATTAAGCTAGATATTGCCTACGATTATTAATGGTATTTCTATATCAGCCAATAGCTGAAGCTCTCTGGGAGGTGTCCATCAATTGATAAAATGCAACAAACTACAAACTATCAATTGATAAAATGCAACAAACTACAAAGTACAAAAATATAAATAATAGTTAAAACAGCATAACAGCTTCATCAAAATTTTAAACTAAATTTTAACAACTTAAGCAGTGCAGAGGAATGCATTCAGCTAGGACCTGAGCAATGATCAAACATTTGTCTGGACATACAAGGGCTGAAAATGGGTATGTGGCATGAATATTCACGCCACATCTGATCAGGACTTTGGAACTTCCATGCTCTTTATGCTCTTGCAGAGGGAAGTCACAAGGAATGACATCTGATTCAGAAAGAGCATCTTCCTTCCTTCCTTCCTTCTTGGGAGGTGGACTTGAAATTTCCTGACTTACCACATCTGTGATAAAGACCAGAATTTCTCCATCATCTCATGCAGAGGCTCTTCCGCCCCACAGACAGGGGAAAATAGCCTCACACATCTACGAATTCTCTGTGAGAGCAGATGGTGCTTTTTTCCCAATGCCATTGAGTTGTTTTTGAAGCAATTAGAAGTGTGTGAATAGAAGGGTGGATTTCCATTTTTACTCATGTAATTTTGCACATTCAAAGCACTATACAAACCAAAATTCATTTATTCTTCAAAGGGTGAACTTGTCCAAATTTTGCAATATAATCCTCCAGTTAAAAAAAAAACTCGTACAAAAATGCACATGTATAAGGAAATTAACACAAGTGCATTCTATTTGGAAAATTGTTTGCAAAAAAGTGTGTACATTGAGCAAAAATGCTCACAATAATGCATTGTGTGTACATTAGAAGAAAAGTACACAAAATATTGGTGAATTTTTATACAAGATTTTTTTAAAAAAAATCAGGCTTTGGGATTAAGAAATTAAGAAAATATCAACTTTTAAGAAAAGTAACACTTAAGAATGGAAGAAAATGAGAAATGGAGAGAAACCAACATCGATCCCTTTGTCCATCTCTAAAAGCATTTTCCTGCCAGCAACAGGATGCCAGTTGGTATTAGCTGAGCTTTGGGGTTGGGCAGTCCAAGGCAAGGTGACTCTGCAAAGCCCTTTCTACCTCTCCCCATGTAAAATGTCTAGCAAACAGGACTGTAGCCAGGGTTTAGCTAGGGGTCTGACCCCGAAATTTTCTCCACCACCCCCCCCCCTTTATAAACAAATTATTAAAGAGCAGGGTACAACTTTTACAGCTGGCAAATCTAGCTCCAGGTGCCCACCTGAAATACCCAGATGTGAATCATTGCTCTGCCCGCAAAGGAAAAAATGCTATTAAAATGCCACTATCCGGGAAATGACACTGGGTACAAGTGAATGAGTTTTTCTTTGGAAAGCTGGCAAGAAAGTCAGATCCGTGCTATGATGACTTAGACTGAGATGGCTGCTTCTGTGGTTAGACACATGCAGCTGATCAAAGGGAAAGAAAAATGTTTCGGAGATTCATCACCAGCAGGAAGAATCACCGAGCCACAGCTGCGATGATGCCCCACTTCATGAGCTCTGCTGAGTCACTGCAGCCGGTTCCACCATCGTGGTGAGTCAGTTCAATTTCATTCACTGCCACCCACCTGGTCTGAATGCCATATTCCCTTCATGGTTGTTTCGGGCAAAATATGTGTGCAGTGAAACAGGAAAACGGCACAGCAATACATTGATTAAACAAATCAGCAACACGGATCTTTGGAACTGAAGGATAGTTTCAACTTCTGATGATTTAAGTTTGCTCCCTTTTAATCATCAAGCTGTTGGAACATCTGGGGAAGGATCAGTCGAGTTACAGCCTTGAAAAATCTGAGGGTATGGTCCATCCTAGAGAAGTGAGCCCCCAGAGGGATTGATGCGAGGCCATTTCTTAGTTCTCAGTACAATTCTCATGAGTACATGTTCTCAGTGGTAGAACACGTGTGTTGTGCGTAGAAGTCGCAGGGTCTGTCCCTGGCAAATGGGATAAAGCGGCAGGTGATGTGAAGAACCTCTGCCTGGTGGCCAGAATCACAGTACGGACAGTCCTGGACTGACTGAACAAAGAGCTGCCGCTACTTCTTATTCTTACTCTCATTTTATTATTATTATTATTTATTATTATTATAACATTTCTATGCCGCCCCTTGCCGAAACCTCGGGGTGGCTTACAACACGATAAAATACATTGAAAATTTTTATAAGTGTACTGCATCCTTCTTTGTCCTGCAAGGAATTCAAGGTGGCTTACGAGGTTCTTCTCCTGTCCATTTTATCCTTATAACAATGGTCCTCTGAAGGCCCAAACTCACCCTGTGAGTCTTATGACCCAGTGGGAACGAACACCCAGATCTCCCAGCTCCCCCGTCCAGCACTCTAGCCCCCATGCCACAGTAGCTCATGTTTTGCAATGACCATAAGGTTCTGTTTCTCTGCTATTGGCACATACCAAGAAGTGACTCTTTTGCAGCCGTGGAAGGTCAGGATTTTGCATGGTAAACCTGCATGCACCCAACGAAAAAACATACCGGGGAGGCACAACGTGTAAGCAAGCCTTGTGTAAAGCCGCAAATGGGTCTGTGAGTGCATCCGTGGTTCCACCAAAAGTGTTTAAGAAACACCAGGCTTGATCTCTTGAATCGCATCCCTGTATTCTTAACCACTACACCACACTGTTGCTTGGTGTGGATCTCAAGTTCCTCTCCCTTCCTGTTTCATAGGATTTCAGTATGCATGCTGATTCTAACCACCCTCCCTGGGAGACAATGGCGGGAGTGCACAGCTGCCTTGGTAAGGCAAACAGTTTTGTTCTCACAGTAAAAGCAACTTTTCTCTACCGCATGGCTGGTGAAGGCAGCTGCAAAGCAGTTCTCTATTATTTTTTTCTTAACAAGATAAGGGCTATAAGGAAGGCCTTGCATGGCTCCAAGAAATTATTCTGGCTTCTGGACACTGTGTAAGTTCGCTGCTCTACCTGTTAAAACTTAATAACTTCCCCACCTTTCTTCTGGTCGAGCCCTTCCAGTGCAGTGTCCCCTCTTTGGGGGATGTATAAGAGGCCTCCCTGTGACAGGGGTAAACCCAATTTCACTGCAGGTGTACAATCATGGCTTTCTTCTCTAAGTGTCTAGATAGCAATTCCTGAACAGAAGAGAAGTCCTGTAGCTGAACCCAAATGAAAGGCATAAAGTAAACTTAGGACCTGGCATAGCCATCAGAGTTCACACTTTTCCACTACTTGAAGTTTGGAAAAATTATCAAAATGTGTTTTAGATGTATTTGGGAAATATAATTAATGGAATTTTGTGCATTCTTTTAAAAATGCAGATTCATACAGAAACAGGATGGGCTAGAGTTGTATGAGTGCAGACATACAAAAGGGACATAGATTAGAGAGAAGTTCTTTCATCCCTCTCTAGTTTGGCCACAATCCAAAGTACACCTGCTCAAGTTTCTGCCTGTGTTGGAGCAAGCAGCCACGTAGAGGATGGCATGCATTGGAAATAGATGGGGAAAAGAGCCCCACCCCCACAAGTACCACTGTTCCTATTTAATTCATGCTCGTAAATGAAAAACAAATGTGCCATAAGATTCTCTTATTGATTTCCCCTGTAATATATTGTTCGGCTTGCAATCACCACCTGTTCACTATTCATCATTGACTATGTATTTGATTTTCCCTGGCTTGTAATTGACTATCCCACTCCTCTGTTCTAGTACCCTTGTTTCTGTGCTTTTAATGTATTTATTATTTCGTATGGCTTTTAATTGGTTTTTCTAGCATAGCACTTTGTATGTAACCTGCTTAGAGATTTAAAGAATATAAAATGGTATTTAAAGAAATAAAAATGTAAATTTCAGAGTTTGCTCCACTGTGCATCGATTTACACTAACTTACATGGAAACACACCTGGCATTTAGGGGACAATATTTTGGCCTCTAGAGATTGTTGTGGGGGGCAAAGAATTGTTTGGATTCTCAGCTCCAAGGTCAGAGACAAGTTTGGCCTTCACCCCTTGCAGCCAGCATAGGAAGAACCATGCCAACTATATCTGAGCTTGGGGAAACAACCTTGAAGAAGAGCGAACTGGGCATGTTCAGCCTTGAGAAGAGAAGACTGAGGGGGGAACACGATATCCCTCTATAAGTACATCAAAGGCTGTCACAAACAGGAGGGTCAAGATCTCGCTGATGCCAGAGTATAGGACACAGAATAATCAATTCAAGTTGTGACTACCCAGATTCAAGCTGGACATCAGGAAAAGCTTCCTCACAGCAATACAACAGTGAAACCAGCTGCCGAGAGAGGTGGTGGGCTCTCCCACTCTAGAGACATTCAGAAAGAAACTGGGCAACCATCTGAGTGGGATGGTGTAACGTGGTGTCCTGCAACAGCAGGGGGTTGGACTCAATGGCCTTCATGGCCCCTTCCAACTCTACTATTCTATGTTTCTATGAAAGGGGTACATTTTGAGGGGCTGTGGTAAGAGGAGACTGGAACAGCCAGGACATAAAGTATCCCGAAGTAGCCCTATCCTTCCTGGCTGAGATGCCCTCTGTAGAGAGCCAAAAATACCATCTCATGAAAAATCAGAGCAGCAGGAATGGAGCAACAACAATCAGCTCTTCATCTCCACCAGTTCTGCACTGGATGAGCCTCTGAGTTTGGGGCTGGGGTCACACTCATCTCAATTGGATTTTGCCCTTAGTGACCCATTCCAGCAGGATATTAGGTTACATCACATTACATCCATAACAATGCCTTTGGGAAAACTCAGTCAATAGAATTTCCATATCAACAGCTTTTATTAGAGATGAGGAAATCTAAGTCACTGTAGAGCCTGTAAAGGCCCAGAAAGAAGCAAGCAAAACAACCAAGCGCTAGAGCAGAATCCCTACAAGGAAATGTTATAAATCTGGGGCTCTTAGTCAGGAAGGTCATGATGGTGTGTAAAGAAAGCAGATCGGTCTCTCTCATAATAACAGAACCCAGAGTCAGACAGTAAAGCTCACTGACAAGAGATTTACACCATTAAAAGGAAGTATTTCTTGGTGCATAATTATCTTAAAGAATTCAATACCATCCGATGTTGAGAAGAGCACCAACATCTGTAGCTTTAAAGAGGATCAGATAAATCAATGGAAGAAAAGACTCTCAATAGCCAGTAGTCCTGATGGCTTCATTTCCCCTCCAGTATCATGTGTCTCTCAGCCCCAGTTGCTGGGGGACATGACCAGACAGTGCAATTTTACTCACGTTCTGCTTGCTGCAGGCTTCCAATTGGGTCATCTCATTGACCAGTATAAGAAACAGGATACTGGTCCAGATAAACCTTTGATCTGATTCAGTGCAGCTCTGCTTGTGGCCAGATATAAGGTTCCAAATGCTGGAAATCTGTCCTTGGAGTTATTTTATATGGGACCCATACCCTTAACATACATTCGTACTCAAATGCTCCTGACATCCATAGAAGAATCCCACAATGTGATGGATAAGGAACACCACAGATACAAGAGTCACCAACCTTCCATGCAGATGCAGAGTGAGAAAGAATTATTAAAAGACAAATAAAAGCACAGTCCACACCATGGACAGGTAACCTGCATGCCTGTCTTTTCTGCCTGTTATCCAGGTGCTAACCTGCTGGCCATAGTGTTGACAATTCCTTAGCTTGAAACTGGAATTGGATGGGGCAGCCCTTCAGAGAGAGGGTGCCTTCAAGTAGTCAGGCAGCCCCTTAAAGGGAGAGCTGTTCTGGGCCTATCCTTAATACAGCAAGAAGTTCTGCTTCATTTGGTTGGAATAATTTACTCACCATTAAATCTCTTGTTATGTACAATTCTTGCCATTGCCACCTCTGCCCTACTTCCATTTCACTACTTCTGTGAAGACATGGAATAAAACAGTCATTAGAAGAATTTGCCCTCTGTGCTTGACTCAGTCCTCGGTTCCTTCCTTCTTACTGTAAGACATCTTCCATCGCCATCAGTCAAGAAACATGGCTGACAGCTTTGCTAAAGTCCTTATAGGATAAAATATATTCTGTCAGAAATGCTCAGGACAAAATGCATTTTGTCAGAACCCTTGATATAGTCAATGTAGAATATTAATCCTGCCAGGAATTTTAAACTGTTCTGCTGACGAACTCCTGTCTTCCCAGAGGCATAAACCATTTGCATCACAGACCTGGTGCTGAAAATCAATTTTCTTAGGAATATTTGCCAGATTTGGAATAAAATGATTTCCTTTTCTAGTTTTTTAAGTATTAGCAAGGCAACTCTATCCAGTTTTTTTCAAGTATCCTCTCTGACAGTAATAAGGCTTTGAGCCTACTCAAAGCTCTTCATGTAAAATGCGTAATATGTAAAGCGGTCCTACAGTGATGCTAGCGAAGCTTTGGACAGTGATTGGTTAAGCTACCCTGATGTCAGAGACTAGCAGCGTAAATGGTTGAGCTGTTGGTTGAGCTGTTTTAGCAGCCTGAGCCCCATTAACGGTGCCTCTTTTAGCTTTTAACCCTTTAAGGGCACAACCATATGCATGTTTAGACCAGAATACAGCTTGCAACATGCCCTGGACAGTATAGTTGGCTGAGGACTTATGGGAGTTGTACTTTTTTTTTTTTTTTTTTGCCTAAGTTTACAAAGGATTGCACCCTAAATAGTTGGGGTCCAAGTTACTTGGAGGACCACCTTCTCTCATACCAGCCTGCCCACAATTTTGAAGTCATCATCAGAGGTTCTTCTTACTTGCCTGCTCCAAGGGAGGGCAGGCTGGTGAACTCAAGGGAAAGGGCCTTTTCAGCAGTATCCCCACATTTCTGGAATCCACTTCCATCAGGAGTTAATCAGGCCCCACTTTTCAGGTTTTTTTGGAAGGCATAGATGACTCACTAACTTTCACTGGCCTTCCCATAACTGGGTGCTACAGCTTGGGATAGGCTGCAATCCAGCAGAGAGAGGAGAACAGGTTACGGTCAAGAGATCAAGATGCAATGGAAAACCAGGAGAGAAAAGCTGGGAGAGAGAACACTGTAGAAAGTAGACAGGCACACATGACCAGGAAGAACTGCTGAGGTGAGAAGCAACAGATTAATTTGATGTACTATGTCAAAACTTTGGCCTGCGGCCTTCAGTATTTCAATCAGTCTCTCTGTTTATTTATTAATTAAATAGATGTAACTTGCAACAGCCAAGTGGCCTTAAGGCAGTTTACACTCATTTGCTCCCTGCACACACGCACTCTCACACACAGCAACAGTAAAATATGAACCCAAACAATACAAAACATCAAAATATTAAAACTTTAAAGAGGCATGCAGTATTTAAAGGCCAGCCTAGGAATCAGAACATCAGGTTAGAAACAAAATCCCTGCTGGAAGAATGGCTTGACCTGGCATTAAAACATACACAGTGAAGATGCCAGGCAGACCTCCCCGGGAAGGGCACCCACAGAAGGGGGGCTACTACAGAGAGGCCTCTGTCCCTGCTAGCCGCTCATCACACCACTGTGGGCAGCAGCACCCCAAAAACAGCCTGCAAAGATCTGAGCAATCAGGCAGGAATATGTGGGAGAAGAGAGCTCCTTGTGCAGACTGCTACTAAGCTGCTTAGGGCTTTGAAGCTCAGCATCTCTCATGTTTAAAATAGTTCTGTAAATTAGGTCAGTATTATTATGCCCACACTAGGGACAAAAGCTGAGAGACAATCCTGCTTCAGACATAACAGAAAACATTGTTTTCTGTTCCATGAAGGAACAAACCTTCCTCCCATTCACATGCTCCCTTTCCCAGTTGTGGTGGCTTCATGCACATCACCAAAATAAGACAAAGAGAAGAAAGACACCCATTTGCACAACATTTACACATCCTAATGTAGAGGGATACATGGAAATTTGGCAATGACAACTATCATTTAAATAGAAATACATCTCCGCAGATCAGGGAAACAGGTGATCCGTGCACCTACTCAGGCAACTTTGCAGATGCCGACTGGGAATGGGCAACTTGATGGTCTCCGCTGTTCTTCCTTGTTATGCTTCCTGATCTCTGGACTGGATTTGGCCTGGACAACAGAGAACTGCCTTCTGACAGATCTTCAAATGCAGAACAGTCCTCCGTGAGGCAGGGAAACTCATGGCCACCTGTCCCCATGCTTCCTCTGTTGTGTACCTGAAAAGGAGATGGAAAGCCTTCACTTCTAATTTTAAATAAACTATCATTCTGTTGAAGTCCAAATCAAGCAACTGCAGTTTGATTAATCGATGGTCAAGTGGGACAAAGATCTGAAAGCAGGGCTGGTTCTGAAACCAGTCAAACCAAAATGGAGTGCTCCAGATTTAACCATCACAGGGAACTCCCTCTGTCTTTTCTTTGAGATTAGGGTTTTTCATCCCTTAGGACATAAGAATGAAGGGGTGAGAGGGGAAGAACATAAAGCTCAATGCTTCCTATAGCTCATTTGTATATGGAGAAACAAGGTTTCCAATGTGTTTGAAGTAGACTGACTGACATCACCAGGAGAAACTTTCTAGTTCAGAGACACCTCCCTGTCACCTCATTTCATTTCCATGTTATCTGCACATTTTACTCATCTATTCTGACACCTTACATAAGTCCAGGGATACCAGCTTGCAGGATTTGATTTTTCAGAAATTTGACCCTATACACTTCCTCCATCAGCTGCTTTTACCAGCTCTTCTTTCTGGAAGCCCAAACATCCCAATATCATGTTTAAAGCTGGGGAGGAATGTTGCCCATGGTGTCACGATGGGTTGGACATGACTTCGCAACTAACAACAACAGTAACAACAGTCAGTCACGGAGTAAAATGATGTGAACTTCCAGAACAGTGTAAGACAAACACTTTCAGGCATTTCCTACACAAAGCATTTACTGCGGGCTCCTCATTCCTCATACAAGGATTTTTATGGGTTCCTTAGGTGATGCTTTGACCCTCCAGATTCAGTTCTGTCCTAAAGAGACCTTTAGAAGAAGTGTGAATTGAATTGTTGTTGTTATATTGCATGTATATCCTCTTTTAGGAAACCAAGATAGCTGCATTTGATCCTCAACAATCCTGTGAGGTAGGTCAGGCTGTGAGCGCATGACCGGCCCGGAGTTACCCAGCGAGCTTCACGGCCAAGCAGCAAGTAGAACCTGGATCTCTCAGGTCCCCAGTCCAGCACTATTCACCTCCATTCCACACTGGCTATAGGGATGACCATGAAGTATGAGGGAAAACAAATAAAATTAAAATGAAATGAAATAAAAGGAGTACATTTGAGCAGTGAAAGAAAATGCTGTTCTCTACTTGTGTGATTGTGATATTCTGCTATTGCTCAGGGCATAAAGTGGGAAAGCAGGGAAGAGAAAGCTCTTTCTGTGGAGTGCAGGTCTCAGTTCTGTGGTAAAACCAGCAGGGTGTTATCCTACTGACCGAGCCCTTGATGCTCGAATGCCGCAGCCCTGGGCCTTGTGAGCATCCAGTGCAGAATGAGAGAAGCAGCAGAGGCACTTGGGATGCCACCTGCACCTTGCTGCCTTTCCCATCTGCCCTGCATTTTAGCTAGAGAGCTGCTTTTGGCCACTGGAAGCACTTTGGGGGAGCTGGAGAGCTAGCAGGACAATGCATCTGGCAGCCCCAGCCTTCTCCAGAACAGCCCTTTTACCCCCTCTCTGGGGTTGATTTCCTGACCTTGGAGAGGCGGCTAGTGCAGTTCTTTCTATGCTGGCTGCAAGTGCAGAGCAGAATCCCCAGCTCTGAGGTCGGAGCTCTGTTTCCAGCCTCCGACCAGGGAATGTGAATTATCTTGTACCATCCCAGATGATGTTTCAGGGTAATAGGACTGCTGCTACGGCAGTTAAACAGCCTCATGTAGAAGAGATTGCTAAAGCAGAGCTCTGGCTCCTTCCTGGATAATCTTACGTATTCATAAAAGAAAAGCTTCTCAGCAAATCATTTCTTCATATCAAAGCAAGCACTTTGCAAGCTTGCTCACTGGTGAGCTAATTAAAATATGAGTTGCATAATGTGAGCTCCTGGCAAACTTCAGCTTTCCTTCAATTTAGTTACATTAACCCTCCGTACTTTGATAAACCCAAGGCCAGATTCAAAATAACTGTGATTTAAACTATCCCCACCCCCAGCATCCAAGCACTCTGCCCTTTGTTGTTTAATTCAATTGGAAATACAACTAGTTCAATTTCAAACCATATTGAACGGATAATACAGCAGTTAATATGTATGAGCAAAATGCAGACTAATATGTACAGACAAAATGCAAGATGTGGCTTTAGAGATTATAGCAGGCCTACTGCGGGGAACTTTGCTAAATCTGAGCAGCTAAATAGCTCAGACTGAAGGTCTGGAGGCAAATTTTAAAATGGCAGTAAATTAAGCTGGAGGAGCCTAGAATTTACAGATTAACAGAACAGAAAATGCTACCCAGCTTCACATTACAACAATATGAACCATCCAAATGGCTTTTCCTTTTATGAGATGTTTGGGAATATAAACTAAATTTATATGAATTTTAAATGCTTGTTCTTGGGGTTCCTTCGTCATGGTCCAGGTACCAACTTTTCGCCACATGTGACCATATTTTGCATACCACTGCTTGGAGCTTTGAAATAATCTCGTATTTGATAATCCTATAAATTACTTCATCAAATTCCCATGGTTCAATCCATATTCAGCCTTTGAGTGTGAGTTATCCTGTTGTCAAAGCTCAGCCACTGACTATAATTTAAACAGAAATGCTTATCTCCTCATACTGGGGTGACTTCTGCATCAGATTATCTGCTCTCCAGTAACTTATGAAGACAAGACACTCCAAGGCACCTGTTCTTCCTTCTTGCTTTTATCTTTAAACTGAAGTTGGACTGGTCAACCTTTCAAATAGAGATCCAAGAGAAAACATTCCTCTGTCACCTCTTCAAATAGAGGATTGTCCTCTGTAAAGAAGGACACTTTTCCACCCTACCATCCATGAACTGGTTCAGACAAAATTTCACAGGTCTGATCCAACCCTGCTCATCTGTGAAGCAACAGTTCGTCCATAGTTTAAATCTCACCGGATTGTCTCTAGAGAATTGCTTGAATGACTTTGGCAGTAGCCACATTTGTAAATCAGAGTGCTATTCTGACTCTTGAAGATCTAAGTTAGTTGTCAGCTATATTACCAGATACATCCCACACATTATTCTTGAACTTGCATGCATGAGGACTAGCAACTCACTGAAAACTGAGGCTTCGGCAAGGGGCGGCATAGAAATGTTCTAATAAATAAATAAATAAATAAATAAATAAATAACGGAGATCATTACAATGCTGAATTCTGAACCACATTCTGAACATTTCTTTGCCATTTAGACAATCAGGGACCAGTGAGCCTTCAACTTCCAGACCAATGTAAGTTGTTCTCCTGCCCTGCATCAGCTCAGGGTTTGGCCCCTTTGAGTATCATCAAGGCAGGCAACTTATTTCTTCAATCTTAGTAAAGCTTTAACTAGCAAAGTTCATGGCAACATTTGGCAATGTTCTACCAGTGTTTGCCTGAGCAGGGCACTCCCATTGTATTCAGGTGGGCCACACACTCCCAAACCAAAAGCAGGAAATTAGAGCAAACCTGTTCTAGTAAAAATACTTGGCATGCTTAAAAAGATTGCAATGTTAATTCTCAGGAATGGTCTGTATAAAACACTTTTATTAGGTCACACACACACACACACACACACACACCCCAGCTGAAATAACATGAGCAGAACTTTTTTCCCTAAACCTTTCCTGTTCTGTTTTGCCCAGTGAAAACAAACTGGCAGGAGAAATAGTGTGGAAAAGATGTGTCCATCACTGTCCAGATGATGCTATTAGGAGTCCTCGGCAGGACAGGAGAGCGTATCCGCCTCCTGCGGAGACCAGCGTGGATGGTTCTCCTGTCTTGCTCATCCAGACAACTCCATAGACCGATTAAACTCCGAGGGAATGCAAAGCACAAAGATCATGCTTCAGATTGTTTCAAATTACACAGAGCACACTAGCAGTGCAGTTAAGAAGTTTTAGGCTCTGGCTTTATTGGGTGGGGGTGCTCTTTTGATGCCAGTGTGAATTGTTGCTTCACTTTTTCCCGGTGGTGGATCAGCCCTTTTGTCTTTGGAGCCCTACCTGCTCATTCCCTGCCAGAGACTCACCCTGATGGTGCCACTGAAGTAGACAGAACAGGTATATATCTGCCATGTCACAACAACCCCAGAACTTAACCTGGATGACAGTTGCTAATTCACTTTAATCTGTGGTTTTACACCTAATACTGGATGCTGTGCTACTCTTGCATTTATTTTTATTCCATTTTCTTCTTGTTGTTGTGAACCACCCCGAGCTGACTGTATATACAAAAGTTTTCAACAAACAAACAAACAAACAAACAAACAAACAAACTTTAGAGGGATGGATTCCAAAAGGGGTTGTCCCCACCCTGGTGTATGCACGTGTATCCAGAGGTAAGTCTCATTGAGCTTAGTGGGACTGAGTTCCAGGCAGGAATGGGCACATTCATTCGTTTCACGTTTTAGTATGAGCTGACCTACTCATATTGTACTTCCTGAAGCTAACGCTGAGTCAAACGAGTGCGGTGCAGCAGCTGGAGGGTTGGAGTGGCTCAGTCCGTGACTTGGGCCAGCTCCTGACTCTTAGCTTAACCTTCCTCGCATGGTTATTGTGAGCATAGCATGGCTAGGCAGAAGATTATATACACTACTTTGAGATCCTTAGATAAAAGACAGGATCTAAAGCTAACAAATGAAATCTTGTAAACTGCCCAGAGCCTAGGGGAATGGGCAGTATATAAATATCAAAATAAATAACATGTATGTGAACAATGTGTGAACATTAGAGGAAGTGGAATAGCTAAACGAATCCGTCCCTAGTCCCAGGTGGGTATGCACAGGATGGCTGCTTACTCCATCTGTAAGGAGATGGCATTTCTCCATGCGCAGGATGGCATTTGGTTCCTTAGAAAGGATAGTGGAAAAGAATGTGCCAAACACCATTTCAGACATTCCAATAGTCAGTGGTTTCTCGCTAAGCAAACATATACATCATGATTATTCATCTCATTTAGCAATGTTACAGTACATTTGAAATGGAACAAGCTCTTCTGTCTCAGAGCTATTTTTTTCAAATTTCAAGGCACAAAATCCAGTTCCCTGAAATTACAATAAACAAGAACCAACTTCTGTCAACACATTATGTTTTTGAATCTGATGTAGAGACAGCCAAATCTGTCCATTTTACTCTCTTGTATATTCAGATTTTTAAAATCTCACCTTCTGTCCCTCCTGAATGAGAAGGAGTTTGCAAATGATGGTCAATTCTTACCAGAATTGAAATGAAATCAAATTCCCACTCATCTATACTGACCAAATTCTATGGGTTTATCTGTTGTTCCCCAAAGTGGCAGAAGCTAGGAAAACCTGAGTTCTTGTCAAAATTACCACCAGTAACAGACTCTGGACTACCTGCTACATGCTTTCCACAGCATGTTTTATTGAAAGCCCACGAAAGGTTGGACATGGAATGTCCTGAATGGAACAGACAGTCCAGACAAACTCACAGGCATGGTTATTATCTTTATTTAAAGTGCAATCTTATGCATGCTTAGACAAAAAGGACCTATAGCTCCCAGCATGCCTTAACAATTTGTCAGGTTTTTTTCTGTCCAAACACTCATGGGCGCAAACACCTACAGTTGCGTGCAACTTCTCTTCACGTTGTTAGATGGAAAATTTAAAGATTAAATATCCAGGAAAAAAATAAAGATTTCCAGCTTGGAAGAGTTTGCCAGTTTTTGTCTCAGACACCCTCACCTTATTGTTGATAGAATGTGGCAACCTGGTGACCTCCAGGCTTTTGACCATAAACTCCCAGAAGTCCCAGTGACTGGGCACTATGGGAGTTTTCCCACTGATGTGGACACTGATGTCTGTAGCTACCAATGTGTGCATGTGTGTTCTTTCTTCCCAGAAGCTGCTATTGCCACACATAATCTATTTCTTCTTGCTGAAGAATTGAATACCTCTGCAGACATTCAGCACTTCACATATTTTACAGTTTTTAACAGTAAAAGAAAAAGTGTTTTGCTTTAAACCTTCCAGGTAAATGCTGACCCCAACTCCTTTCCCGCACACAGTTGCCTCCTGAATAGAACTGTTCTCTCTTTCGCTCTCCCTCGCTCTCGCTCTCTTCTAAAGGACATGTTTTATAAATTGTTCTCTCGTCTGCTGGCATCAGATTTGTAAATGATGTATTAGTACACCTGAGTGCAATTGCTTTCTCTCCCATATCAACTACCCAGTGTGTTTCTGTTCTACAAGCACCAAAAAATGATGATTTTTTAAAACACACACATCCACCTGCTGTAATGTGCAATCTGTTGCTAAAAATGCAACTTTTCATCAGCTTTTCCATGTTGTATTAGAACATCAGCTTCAGTCACTTCAGCCTTGGTACAGTATTTCTGCACAGAGCTGGCCTAACACATTTTGCTCCCAGAGGTTAGGTGTTTTGGACTGGCCCACAAAGCAGAGAGCCAGAAGGACTTCCAGGGTTCCTTGTAGGAAGATGCAGCACCTTTCTTCCTCCCACCACCACCCCAGAACGCACACTCAGTGTCAGCTCTGAGGTTGGTCTTGCAACTGTGGAGTTGCAACCAGCACAGAATGCTTGGGTGGGACTCCAGATGACCCTATGGCTGCAAAGCATTTTGTGGCCATAAAACTGCACCCTAAGTGAACCTGTTAAAGAAGAGATTTGTGATGGTATCAGTGAAGTATCAGTGATATAAATAGTTTATATATAAATGCTATGCACTCTAAATTACTGGAGACATGTGACCAGCAACAACCATAAAAGCAGCAATAAATATTTTAAAAAGAAGTGGGTAACAGAAGAAATACTACAGCTAATGAAAGAGGAATGAAAATGGAACAATAGCTATAATATCAAATACCAGGAAGTTTAAACAATCTGAAATAAAATCAGGGAAGAAAAATGGTGGGTGCAGCAATGTAGAGAAATAGAAAATCTAGAAAAGATGCATAATGTCTTCAACGTACATAAAAAGATCAAGGAAGCAGCAGGAAAAATATAAGAAGAGGAAGAAGATGACAAAGAAGAGGAAGAAGATGACAAAGAAGGCAACAATTAAGAGGAGGTGGAAGAAAAAGGGACGGTGTCCCTGAGGCAGCAGGCCACTTTTGGAGGCCCAGCAAAAGTTGTGTAGCGCTTTCCTCCAAAAGAGAGGAGTAACCAGAAAGTGTGTTTCTCTAGCCCCTGCTGCTGCCTCCCACAATCATACCCTGAGGTAGCTGCCTCATCCTACCAAATGGTCGAGCTAGCACTGTTTCCGCAAAGCAGCTGTGGTGACAATTTCCCAAAGAGGACCAAACCTCTAGCGGACCAGAGGTCCTGATTGTCATTGCTGTGTGAGGAGGAAGGAACCTAATCCTGAGGGATTTTCAGTAGCTGCCACATCTTCCATCCCTCTGCTCTGTAACAGCTTGCCTTGTATTGGCACATTTAATAAACTAACCAGGGCCACACCCTGAGCTGAATGGTGCTCAGGGCAAGGACCATCTTCAGCCCTCTCCTTGATTTGTTCAAGTTTTGATATCTTTGTGGGTGTGTGCATGGAATGCGCTCCCCAGAGAGGTCCGCCTGGCGCCGTCATTATTTGCTTTTCGGCGCCAGGCGAAGACCTTTTTATTTAAGTGGCATTTTAACTGTTAGTATTATTTGATCTTATCTGGCCAGGGCGGCTTATTTTATATTGTATTTTTTGGATTTTTAATGTTTATATTTATTGTAATTTATATTATAATTACTTTTATTTATTGTTGTAAGCCTCCCTGAGGCGTCGGCAAATGGGACGGCATAAAAATGTTTTAATAAATTTAAAAAAATGCACGTGTGTTGCATTTTAGCCTGTTTCATGGCTTTGGTGTACCATTTCTAAGCATGCTTTACCCCTGTCTCTAAAGGTGATAGAATCGCATGCATTACCAGGATCACAATTGGTCTCCATTGCTCTTGCTCACATTGCTAAAGGGCACCAATGTTGCAATTTTCCCATGCATTAGGAGGAGGAGGAGGAGGAGGAAAGAAAGTAAACACAATGCCACCAGCACTGTGACCACTCTCTGGAATGAATTGCTGAGTGATTTACGCAGCTGCTTCGGGTTCTCTTAGCACTAAAAAGACAAGAAATAAATAGTTCTACAAAATCAAATTGACATCAGGACAGGCTGACCAGCTCCAAGTTTTGTTTCAGTTTTGTTTGCTTGCTTTTTAACAATAGCACAAACATTGGTTTCTTGAGCCCTCTCAGGAAGATGTATCAGCTCTTTTCAAGGTAAACAATGCTCCAATGAACACAGAACTAGGATCTGAGTGCCATCTTAAGCCTTCTTAATCTTCAGTGGAGGTGCAGTTTACTCTAATGAAAATAATCAAAATTCATATCAAGGTGGTTTGTTTATTACTCCAATCCAGAGTATGGAACTGTTTGCTTTTCCAGAACTCTTCATCAGGGTGGAAGGTGAAGAAAGCAAACAGTGAGGGGTTGATAGAGTGGGGAAAAGCGATACTAAAACTATCAAAAAGGTAAAGGTTTCCCCTTGACGTTCCGTCCAGCCATGTCTGACTCTAGGGGGTGGTGCTCATCTCCGTTTCCTGGCTGAGGCAGCCAGCGTTTGTCTGCAGACAGTTGGTTTTATTTACCGCAAGGATATTCACTTGGAGTCTCAGTCTGCCCCTCCACATTTTCCTGGATAACTAATGCTCCCTTCTACAGGCGAAGCTTTCCTCATTCTAAAAGGTTATAAACTGCTCCTCCTCAGGGTTAGTTTCTGGCCATGAGCACTTCGACCTCCAGTAGGC
This sequence comes from Varanus komodoensis, assembly GCF_004798865.1. Classification (NCBI taxonomy): domain Eukaryota; kingdom Metazoa; phylum Chordata; class Lepidosauria; order Squamata; family Varanidae; genus Varanus; species Varanus komodoensis. Next base: position 11,706,422 of record NW_025336481.1, on the reverse strand, counting down.
TGGAGGGAGTGTATCTTGGCCCTGCTCCTTTGCGCCTAGATGGTGCCTCCACTCACCCACCGAGGGGTTTCTCTAAAGTGGGATTCAGCCTTTGGGCTGAAAAGGGTCCCACAGCCCTGAGCTACAGGCTTAAGAGGGATGTGGGAGGATGCTGCTGGCCTTCGAATCAGGTCGCCAGGATGGTTCCCAGTATTAGGTGCTATGAGGATTTCCTGTTGCACAAAGACTTATCTTTAATACTGATGATATGAAGAAACAGACAATAGTGATTCTTTCTGCCTTTTTGAAAATATGAAATCCACCCAATAGTGGAAATACACAGGCTCTTTAGTGAGCAGATAGTAGGAGTACAAAGAAGCTAGGCAGTTTTTCTTGTAGCATGTTTGGAGGTGCTTTTAGACAGGAAGTTCCTTTTTGATGTAAACACCATCACTGCCCAGATAAATAGTTCATGCACCGTTCTTTGCATCATGACCTCAGTCTAGTTTCTCTCCCCACTCATGCATCCTGAACAGCTGCTATTGAGCAAAGAAAAAGCAGAGGTGGAGATGCTGGACACACTAGAGACATTCAAAAGGAAACTGGACCGCCATCTGAGGAATGGGATGGCGTAACATGGTGTCCTGCGACAGCAGGAGGTTGGACTCGATGGCCTTCATGGCCCCCTCCAGCTCTTCTATTCTATGATCCTATGTGATTAGCATCATGTCTAGTTGTACCTCAGCTACCACGCTCACTGGATAACCTTGCACCAATAACACGCATTCAACCTAACCTACCTCACAGGGTTGGCAAGCAGATACAGTTAAAATAATCACATAGACAGAGTCCTGAGCTCTTGGCAGGAGAGGCTTGGTACAAGTTAGATGGAAAGGTGTTGCATAGAACTAGAAGCCATGGGCCCTGTGCTTATTTGTGCACAGATGCATTCCCTCAATTGGGACACACTTCCAGAACATTAACCATCATTCTAACAGTGGGCAACAGTTCCAAGATGCCATTTTATGTCAGTATTTGTAGGGTTTGTTCAGCTTTATCTCCCTGAACAATTGTTCAACTGGGGTTTTAGGGAAAAACTGCAACTCTTGGTGTTATTGTGACTTCATTTTCATGCTGTATTTTCAGGCTACCACAAAACAGAGCTGAGGTGTAGGAAAATAAAAGGCCTCCAAAGCACAATAAATTCAGTAAACATCTAATAAGAATTTCATTAAAATGCCATATTCTTAGTGCATGCACACACAGAGAGAGTGAGCATGTGAGAGAGAAAGACATATATCTTTATTAAAATGATGTGATTGTACAGGCAGCCATAAATATATAACAAACAAACAAACCCACTGGGTGGAATAAAAAGAGGGTCAAAAGTGACTGCCAAAGTCATTGGCTCTATTTAAAGTTGGAATGAGCCACTTTCCTTTTTATTTCTAGAAACTTGCTCGAAAATGGTCCCAGAAGGCTAAGTGTCTATTGAATTTAGAACTGTAGAAAGACAAGTTCCCCTTCTTTGAAAGGCCAGGTGATGCATGAGTCTGTTCTACTCCTAGGAATTTTCCTGGGGGATACCAAAGGTTTCGTCACATCTATAGCACTGAGGTTGTGTGAATATCACCAGACTATTTGTAGTCTGATAACACTGGGGTGCTGAGAATGATTTTCTGTTTCTCAATCCCAGTGAGTGGTCCTGTTCCTTAATAGGTGATGAAAGCCAGAGTTCACAAGCATACAGCTCTGTTAAAATAAGATGGTGTTGGCCATTTCAATTGGAGAGGGGCTCTTGGCCAACTTGGATGGGAGCGCATCCACCTTTAAGGAACAGGTGGGTCTGTGGGTGCCCTTCGACCTAACAGAGCTGCTGAAACACCAAGAAGATTTGCACAACCTTGACTCTTGGGCTTTGTCTCCAAAAGGACAAAAATAAAGGCATAATGCTATGCTATTTCTGTCATGATCCCATGGGCACTGCACCCTCATGCTCTGTAATCAGGGCAACAGAGAAGGAAGAAGGGAAGAGATAATCTTCCTTAAAACTTCTCCATACGAGCCACTGTTGCTGCTTCCACTGCTCTGCTGAAGGGAAGGGACAGGAAGGGATGGGAAGGGGAGCCATAGGTTTGCAGTGGCAGAGAATGGGGGTGGATGACCTGATTAGGTATTTGGAGATGGGAAAGGGTATTTTTCTTAGACTATCTTGCAGAAATGATCTGAGAGCAATCTGGTATATTTGGTATTTTTAACATCTTGGTTCAAGTCAGAGTTAATCCAAGCTTGGGGCAGCTCAGGACACCAATCTGGACTAGCCATTTTTCCTGGAATGCCCAGTTCTCTGATCTGTCGCATGGTGCTCGCTCCAACTTCTCCTTGTGCTATGTCTGCCAGATTACTTCAGACCAGTATATCACAGCTTTTTGTATGTTACCTCACCCCACCAGGATCTATATCAGTGAGTGCTAAATTTGTGGTACTGTCTCTAGAGCCAGGAGGAGTGACTTCAGAAGGCTGTAGTTGGGGGGAAGAGGAAGAGAAAGAGACCAACCAGAGTGCAGTCAGAGTGGGTTGTCAATTTATTTATGTTGTTAGCCATCCAGAGACATTAGTAATTGGACAGCATACAAATTTTATTAACAAACAAACAAACCAGAGCTTCTGAAAACTCTGAAAAACAGCAGCAACTTCAGGAGCCTTCGGTTGCTTCCTGTCCCCACCACCATGGCCTGTCTCTCTTTTTCTATCTCCCTGTCTCCTCCCCTCCCCTCTAAAGAGTAAAACCTGTGTTATCTTTTCAAACTTCCCAACTGTTTCTTTTCTCCTTTGGTTCAAAAAAGAACTGGCTGGAATGCAGCTCTACTCAGAAGTAAATCAGATGGTCTTCAATGGCCTTACTCAGAATGAAACCATATTGACATCAGTGGAGCTTATTCAAGGGGAAGGTCTTCATGGGGGAGGAAATGCACTTACTTACTTCTGGGCGAAGGGGAGAGGAGTGCTGGTCCTACTGGCTACTGATCCTTGGGGGTCAGGATCTCAGGAACAAGCAGCACTATGCCTTCTCCTTCCTCATCATATTTGGTCAGTGGGGAGGAGAACTGTCCTTTCCCTCCCTCTTTAAAATGCCTCCATCCTTTCACTGCTTTGCACGTTGCCCTTCACATAGCTAATTTGGCTACTAAACAAACAACCACAGTAACAAATGAATCTTAATGAGCCATTTCCATGCACACATCCCCTTTCCAACTCCTCTGGCTGGTCCCAAAATTGCATTTGTGTGCAGCACAGGATCACAATGGAAACCACACTGTATTGAGATAAATGTATTTTGCATAAGCACCAGGACCGTGCACCTTCCTCAAGGGAAAGGGCTCTAGCGTAGATCCCAGATCACCTCCAGTGAGAATACAAAACATATTGGCTGCTTTCCAAGAGGAGGAATGAAGACCAGTGGGCTGCTTTCCATGCTTTTGGGCACATAAGTCAATTTGCAAGCACTTCTCTCACACTAAAGTGCTTTTGTTCTCCTCTCTCTCTCTCTCGTTCTGTGTTTGAAATGGCTGCCACTCTTTTTTAAGAAAGAAAGACAGTGGGGTAATGGCTATAACAGACAGAGTTTTTTCTCACCTCTGATCCATACCGTGAAAATGTTAAGAATAGCAGTTCAGCAATATGAATCACTGTGAATGAACTTAACAAGAAATGAGGCACGCTTAGTAACTGAAAGAATAGTCTGAATCACAGACTCCGAGAGACGTATCTCCAGCGTGCTCATAACAACAGGTAGCATAATAAGCATGTCTAGACAAAATTGGAGCAGGATGGCAGTGCTCAGATTACAGGGAACAAGAGGGAGCCCTTAAGTGCTGTTTTTCAGAAAGCTAAAAAGAGGCCATCATTTAATTAACACTGGGATTGGTAAGCATTTGGGACTTCATTAAGAGTTGCCTTGTAATTCAAGTACTTGGTCAACAGAGGGTGACATATGGAGGTTAGGAGAATGCATCACCTCCTGGAGCTTGCTGGGAGACCTGCTGGATCGAGCCAAGGGTTCATCTAGTCCAGCACTCTGTTCATTCATTGGACAACAAGGACCCCCCTGCCCCCGCTGGTAATTCTCCCAAGCCTTCCGATACCTTCTGATACACAGATGGTGCCAATTAGCTACTGAAGGGCCCATGGACAGAGAACAAGAGTCCACGGTCATAGGACTGTTGGTGGAGAACACAGATAATCTTCAGTCATGTAGGAAACATAAGGTCAGCAATCCTTCCACTCTGCCCAAGCTGGGTATCATCATTCAGTCCTTATCCTAAGCTGTCCATAAACCCCAACTAGGTCTAAGACAAAGGACGTTGTTCAGACTGAAGACCTGTGAGGTGACCCGAAGAGTGGGATGTACGTCATGTGTGCCTGTAACCCTGAAAACATCTCCCATGTGGATGTTCCTCTGCAGCCCAAATAAATAAATCATTGCACCATTTTCACATTTCTTGGACAACAGAGCTGACTCACCCAGGAATCTGCACAAGTTTTCCTGAGGGCAGAAAGTGCCTCAAAGTGTCCACAATAATCCTTGTTTCTCTGTTTCAGCAAGAAGAAGCTGGGTGTTTTCAAGGGGTAGGTGAGCAGATGGGTAGCGGTGCATAGAGAGGGCTGGAAGCAGATTCTTCACAGGTGGCTGTAGCAGCTGACACAAGTGAAGTCTGCTACAGTCACCTAACCATATGGAGACTTCTTCACAGGTTCCTGTGTAAACAGCCTTCTGTTTTCGGTGGTGTGTTGTAAGGTTATGCAGCGCATAGAGTCCCAAAACTCATACTCAATTTTGATTATAAGCGTGCACTTTTTTGAAAGTTGTGGTCTTGGGAAGCCAAAGATCTTTGGTGAGGATCTTTAGCCTGACCTATTTAAATGTGAAGCTAATGAGAGTCATAGATATTGCAAACCGAATCCATTTCTTAAAGCAACCCACAAAAAGCACACTTCATGCAATGCATTCTTCCATTTCCTACTTGTTAAAGTCTGTTAGTCATTGCTCCCTGGAGAGAGCACTTGTCTTGAACTGATGTCTGATGCTGAAGGGGTTTTTATCTGTATGTGCAGCTAAGAAAAACATTGCAGAACAATCAGGTTCCCCAAAGGAACGCTGACACAAATAACAGACACAACACATTTTATCTATTAGAAACATCCTGAGCTTTTAAGCCACGCCAAAAAAGAGAGGGGTGGTGGATCCAATTATGCTTCTTATACAAACGGATGATTTAAGAAAAGTTATGCTTCATGGCCTGCAGCAACATATATTCTGGGAATCCCTTGAGCTTTAGATCTCCTCAGAGCATCTGGAACATAACGGGGAGAGCATTCCTTCTGTGCTCTGAGGTTTTGAACTCATCAATGAGCTTGAAGCTCATTTGGAACAGGAAAATGTTCCAAATGTAAGAATAGCATGGTCAGGGAGGGGGCAGTGATGGGGACTAAATCCTTAGTCATGTAATGAGTAAGGTGTAATTAATGACGGCTTTAAAATTAGATGTGTGAATATGCTCCCCAGTTTTGTTTTGTTTTTCCAGGGTGGGTGACATTTTCTTAATCTTGTTTTCCCTGTCCAGTTGGGACCTGCCTTCATCCAGGACTATGGATTCAAGTTCTAGAGTGAGGCATTGTTACGCATGATGCAAGAGATCTGGGTGCCTGATAGGCAGCCTCTGGAGGTGACACTTGCATAATTGATGCAATTATGCAAGGCAGCAAGGGTTCGCTGCTCTCTCTCTCAATCAAATTAGCACAGTCCCTTAACTCATTCTGAAGTAAAGAAAGATCAGGAGAATCAAATACAGATCAAGTTTACTTGTGATTATAAATTTACTTAACAGCATTTTCCACTGGCTTCCAGTCTCTTTCCAGGTACAAGTCAAAGTGCATGTTCCAGATGCCTCAGTTTTCTTTCTGTCAGCTTTCTTCACTGTCGAGCATTCACACCTATAAACTGTGATTGCCCCCCACTACACACACACACACACACGTGCATAGAAAGAGAACAATGTTGCAGTTTTTGCACTAGCTATCTCCAAAATGCATGCTAAAGCCCTAACTTTATCACAGTTAATTATAAATATGATTTTTTTTATTTCTGGATGTAAGGGCCTTGAGGTACTTTAGTTCACCGAGCAACTTTTTATCTGTTTAATTACTCCAACATTTCATCCATGTTATACATTTTCTAATTGTGCATGGGTTTTGTTAATGGTCTTTTACTTGTAAAATAAATAAGAACTACAAGGCATAAATATCCCAGGCAAAAATGGTCAGGATGTACTCATCTTCTTCTTCCCGAGGAGAGTAAAAAAGAGGGAAGAAGAAGCAGGAAAACATGGAAAATTACAAATGTCTGAACATCTAGTCTGGCGCATGTAAGTAGAGCAAGATCACCATAAAAAAAGGGGTCCATCCATTGTTTCAGGGGAGGGAAGGACAACTGTGAGAAGCCCAGAAACTAGTCACCCCAGAATCACTCTTCCATTGGCCAGATTCTGTGGGGCATTGCTCAGGCCGCAGAGTAATTGCCCAACACAAGCTAAATGTAACAGTTTTCCGTGCCCCATGGAAGTACAAACCCAGTGACACAGCAGGGGGAAGGGGGCCACACCAGAGGCAGGAGAGAACAACACGGGCTGTGTGTCGCCCACCTCTGCTCTAGAGACTTTGGTGAAATGTAGATCTGGGCAAAATAAATGGAGATAGGATCTTTTGGATCTGTTGCTTTCCCCAGAATATCCCCCAAATACTCTGTTCCTAGCCACCCTGCCACTAAAGCACAACTTGTGGGGCAGCAGCTGTGGTAGACCTTTTCGCTATTGCCCTGGGGAGATGTCCAAACAGCAGACCTCTTTCCCCAGTGGTGGAGAAGAGTTCTGCAGCATCAAAGGCACCTCAGCCACAGGCCTGCTCCCAAAGGTGTGGTAAAAGTACCAGAGACAAGAGTAAGGTTCCTAAGCAGACCCCTCCCTCAGCAACAACAGTAGGTTCACCGAGAACCGCTGACATGGACATGTTCAGCATGGAAAAGGAAACAAGGTGACGCTGTTTCCCAGGCCATCACCATCTTGGTGTGGGCGCTGGATTCTACAAATAAATGAGCTACAAGCCCCAGATCACTGCCCTACCTTCCATAAATTTTTCATGGTCTGCAGGAAGTCTTACTTCATGCATTTTCTTTCCTGAGACTCTTCCTGTTTTCTCCTTAACCTGCTTTTCATCACTATTTACTTTGGGAGTGTTTGCACAGAAGACATCTGGCAGAAAGAAAGGCCAAGTTTAGACCTTAAAAAAAGGAAGGAAAAGAAAAAGCCCGCCGGCTGCTGTCCAGACATCATCACCACAGGGTTGGTCCACCATATGCAGTTGTGAGCTAGTCGTTTACATTCCTCTAATTAATTAGACACAGGGCATAATCAAAGACAAAGTGACATAAGAACAAAAGGAGCAGGCAGCTGCTTGCCAGATTTCTGCAGCAATTTCGGGAAGCCCAAAGCCTGGAGCATTCTACTCTTTGCAGGATCACTGTATGCTTTTCGTCACTGACTGCTTTCAGGATGCCTCCCAAATGTGCGGTATTATAAGACCCACCCACCCTGAAAAGGTTCCTCCATCACGACTTCCCTTAGCTCCATCCACCCACCTTGAGTTGCTCCTACAAGCCCCACACATACAAGCCCCAGATACCCATCCAGCAGTTTCCACCCCGAGAAAATGCATACTGCTAAATGCTAATTCTTGGGGAAGGCTGTAGACCTCATGCCCCAGCCACTGAGATTCCCCAAATCATTTCTTCTTACAAACATTACCACACACGACCAAACATTTTTGGCAATGCCTCGGGTAGGCTAAGCTCCAAACGTCTCCTCTCTTCTCACTGAGGCTTCCCAGATTTCCAGGGATAAAGGGAGGAAATGAATGGAATGTGCAGCCATAGCTTAGCAGGGAGAGCTCCTGTGCGTAGACATTACAAAATCCACACATGCCTTTCCTGAAAGAAACATTGCACACTCTCTTTGCAGGTTGCCACTAGTCATGCATATACATTTATTAGTGCATGTGCACTGGATGTTAGCTCCCTGCGGTGATGGACACATGGCCTCCAATCCATGTGTACAACTCCTTTTTATATGGTGGGATTGACTTTTCCTGTATAAGCCACAATGACCAACTCGATTCCTCAAATATGATCAGGCTTTGTCGATCATCTTCCAGCTCATACTGTCCTGAAACCGAATCCTTGTTAAAGGGTTAGGAGGAAGGCTGGCATGCTGGAGGGGTCCCAGGTTTGATCCCTGGCTTCTCCAAAGTGGGCTGGAAAAACTCTTGCCTATACCCTGGGGAACCTCTGCCACTCAGAGTCAGCAGTATTGGCCTAGATGGATTTAGTGTAAGGCACCTTTCTCTTAACAGAATCTGGGTTGCTCTGGTAGCTGGAACCAGAACAACCACCACCGTATTTGCAGGGTTGGTCCCAGGCCCTCCTGGAGTGCTCAGTCTGGGAGTCCTGGGGAAGAGGAGCAAGCTTTTCCCTCCAGTTCTGGCCTCAGCAACACAGGTCTTCTCGTGAGCTGCAGTACTTGCATCTTGCTGTGTCTCCTACCTTTTCTCGTTGCTTCAGCAACACAGAGCCCTCTGCCTGCTGTTGTGCCTACACCTTGCCTGGCCTGCATCATGTCTTGCTGTTTGGATCCTGCCTCTCTGTCTCACCCCAGCAATATGGGCCTTCTAGCTGGCTGTGGCGTGCTTCCCCTCCTGCACCTCACTTTACCCTTGCTTCCTTTGGTTCCTGTTGTACCCACCTTGCAGTTTGCTTCCTGTTGCCTCAGCAAAGCAGGTTTTCCTGCTAGCTATGACTCAGATCCTGCATCTTGCCTGATCTTGCTGTGTATCCTGCACCTTTGTTTGGCTTCCTGTTCTTGACCCTTTGCTTGTTCATGCCCTGAGGGATACTTCTCTTTCCTCACCTCAGCCCACATGACTTATTTATTTATTTATTTATTTATTAAAACATTTTTATGCCGCCCCATTCGCCGAAGCCTCGGGGCGGCTTACAACATAGATAAAACAAAAACTTCCCATTAAACCTTGGACTGTGGACCTTGTCCTCCCTCAGGTTGTGTTGCTCTGGTCCTGGTGCCTCTGTCTTGTCTCTGGCCACCCATGTCCTGGCCCCAGGCCCTGCCACCTATGTTCCACAAGGCCACAGGTTCGACTCCTGTATCTCCAGGAAGAGCTGGACAAAGAAAAAGAGCCAGAAAAGAGCTGCGTGACTCACTGGAGAACTATTGCTGCCAGTCAGTGTTGACAATACTGACCTAGGCAGATCAAGGGTCTGACTCAGTGCCAGGCAGCTTCCTGTGCTCCTAGTTGCCCCTTCCTTGCCCAGTAAATATTCATGCCCCTCTAAGACAAGGTCCCCGTTCCCACATCTTATAGTCATGCTAGTTTTCATTCAGTCTTGAGGGCTTATGCTAAGGACTGCAAGTGGTGGGTGTCTCAGAAGAGGGAGGATCCCAGGAACATAGTAAGCTTCAGATATTGCCGCAGACACTGGAGTGGCCTCCTTTTGACCAGCTCTTTCCACAAACAAAGAGTGTGCTCAGAAATATGTGAATGGGCAGCTGCAGCCCAATAAACAGCCTCGCCTATCAAGTGAACAGACACCCTGCGTCCTTCCTCGTTCCGCCTAGGAATAGGTGAACAAACAATGTTTGATTGTGTTCTTCTTTGTTTCATTAAAACTGGGCAAATGAACATTCCCAACAGGGCAAAAATGCACCCCAATATGTCCCTTTCCCTTAATTCATGAAAATATGTACATTTGTGAAAATGCATGCTTTAAAACTGCAAACCCAAGTGCAGGAATTTGGATTTTTTTTCAGAAAATGTGTGCCCCTCCCTGGCGGGAACACGTCTTCTTGATTTGCAAACGTACGAGTAAATGGACCCTTCATATATACCAGCTTCTCTTTGAAGAACATGGCAGCAAAGTTACCAATCCAGTGCTTAGGCATTGCCTATGGGGGCATGGACAGAGAAAGAACACTGCAGTATATACACTCCTGCACAGCAACCATTAGGCCCCAGGACTAGGCTTAGGGTAAAATCCATCCCTCTAGCATCCATGGACTTCCTCTCAAGCTCAGCCCAGTGCACAAATTTTTGTGGACCCCCCCCCCCGCCCCAATCTTGGGGTTGTGGTAGACAGCTCAGTGAAAATCTTGACCCACTGCACAGCTGCTGTGAAAAGTCAGACTCTGTGCTAGGCATAATCAAGAAAGGAATGGAAAATAAAACTGCCAACATCATGTTCCCCTTATGGTACAACCTCACTTAGAATCTTGCGTACAGTTCTAGTCACAGCACATGAAACAGGATACTGTAGGGCTAGGGAAAGGGCAACTAAATGATCAAGTAGTCTGAGCAACAACCCCATGAGGAACGGTTATAACATCTGAGGTTGTTTAGCTTGGAAATAAGGCAAATAAGAGGAGACATGACAAAGGTGTATAGAATTACCCATGGCACAGAGAAAATGGAAAGGGAAACATTTCTCCCTTCTCTCATGATACTAGAATCTGGGATCATTCCATGAAGCTGACTGGTGGGAGATTCTGAACCAATGAAAGGAAACACTTCTTCACACATTGCATAGATCAAGAAAGTAATTCTTTCCTCAAGATGTGGTGATAGTCACCTGTCTGGACAGCTACAAAACAATGAATGGAGCAAATGAATGGAGGAGGAAGCTATCAATGGCTAATTAGCCCTATGGCTATGCGCTGCTTCCAGTATCAGAGGCAATTTTATATTTTATATTGTTATTTATTTTATATTGTCATTTTTATATTGTTATTTTTGTATTTTATTTTATGTTGTGAGCCGGCCCGAGGCTTCGGCGAATGGGGCGGCATAGAAATGTTTTAATAAATAAATAAATAAATAAATAAATAAAATTGCTTCTGTGTAGCAGAAGCTGGGAAACGAATCAAGAGAGCGAACAGCGGGTTGGCCACCGTGTGAACAGAATGCTGGGCCGGAGGGATCTTCTTTGTACCCAGTAGGGCTCTTAAAGAACTTCAAATTAAGAAGCAGATACAGGTCATGGCATTTTGTTGGCTGCAGGGAAAGGGTTAAAACTGCCCTAAAGACTACTGCTGAGTTTCTGCAGGCTTGCTTGAGTCCCATGCTCCACTTGTGCATTTATAAATAAGGACATATACCAAAAGTCTGCAGTCCTCTATCTTAAGGCAAAGAAACCTGTAACAGCTCTCCCTTGAAATTCCTATTGCCTGGAGAAGCAGTGAGCCATGCACAAAATCTGATTCTGTTTTTCCATATTGGCCTGTCGGATTACATGGGAAGGATCCATGCCACAAAGGTTGGCATCCATCGTGTGGAAAGTCAACCTGTCAGGGGGGAAGGATGAACAACTACCTGACATGCCAGCTTTCCAAAACATGCAGCATTTCCTATTTGTGAGAGTATTTAGGCAGGAGTTCCCACTTGCAATCCAAACCAGTGCAGTTCAGGAAAGATTGGGCTGTGTGCTTTGCTGCTTTTCCCAGGAACTGGCTTTTTGATTGCACAGATCACCAAGAGTTTCTCCATTTTCATTTGCAGATGATTTCAAGTTGCTCAGCACTAAATGTTGCTCTCGAACTGTTTGATCTCCGTGGTGGTCTACTGTCAATACATGGGACTCGGTTCTGAATACATACAACAAAACATGTCTGCTTTGCATCACTGTGCCCAGCCTATACCACGTGCTGGAAAGTATTAATTAACCTCACTGGCAGTGATGGAATCAGGATATCTTAGTCTCTCAACATCATGCCAAAGCTTCTTTCTAAATGGCCTTTAGGGTGAAAATAATTAGGTAGCTTAATAAGTCCTCAGGGCCCTTGATCCAATACATTATTGTTTATTTAGTATCTAGTTGAGTAATGTCTGTGTGGTTAAAAATGGATTAATGTTGCTCAATTAATGATATTTGAGAAGGGAGACAGTGAAAAGGAAAGGGAGAAAGAGCAGTCTAGAAGGCACTGCATACTTTTCTGATTCCATGCACTTTTCCATCTCCTGCAGATCCTGGATTTCTAAAAAGTATGGGTGCCACTTTCGGGCTGTGTCAATTTTGCCTCAGTCCTGGGTATAAAGAAAGGTTTTCCGAACAGCCAACTCCCAAACTGAGCAAGTTCTCAGCATGGAGTTTTTTTATGCATGTCTTCCACTTAAAGTTTACCTGAAAGGGGCAGAACACTTCAGTTTGGTGTCATTTTCATTTTCGTAGAAACATAGACTAGTAGAGTTGGAAGCAGCCAGAAGGCCACTGGGTCCAATCCCCTGCTCAGTGCAGGAACCTGAGTTAACCCGTCCCTCTCAGATGGCTGTCCAGCCGCATCTTGAAGGCGTCCAGTGTAGGAGAGCCCACAACCTCCCTAGATAATTGGTTCCATTGTCATACTGCTCTAACAGTGAAGAGTTCTTCCTGATCTCTAGCTGGAATCTGCCTTCCTTTTACTTGAGCCCATTATTGTGTGTCCTCCACTCTGGGATGACTGAGAAGAGATCCTGGCCTTCCTCTCTGCGACAGCCTTTCAAGTGCTTGTAGAGTGCTCTCCAATCTCCCCTCAGTCTTCTCTTCTTGAGGCTAAACATGCCCAGTTCTTTCAATCTCTTCTCATGGAGCTTTGCTTCCAGTCATCCTTGTTGCCCACCTGTGAACCCTTTCCAGTTTCTCTGCAGCTTTCTTAAACTGTGATGCCCAGAACTGGGCACAGTACTCCAGATGAAGCCTAACCTATGCTGAGTAAAGGGGAACTAATACTTTTCCCATAATTTATTTATTTATTTATGTTGCGATTTATATCCTGTCTTTTTCCTACAAAGGGCTCAAGGCAGCTTACATCATTCTCCTCCTCCATCTTATCCCCACAACAACAACCCTGTGGGGTAGGCTGGGCTGAGAGTCTGTGAGTGGTCCAAAGCCACCCAGTGGGCTCCATGGCTGAGTGGGGACTAGATTCAAGATCCTCTGAGTCCCAGTCCCATGCTCGTAACCACTACACCACACTGGCTCTGAGTATCACTGAGTGCTTCTTGAGGGCATTGTCAGAAATGTAAATGGGGGGCTGATGTTTCGACTTTTCAGTAAGTTCTGTTTGAGGGCAAAGGAAAAATTAAAATGGAGGCTGTCCATTGTTGAACACTGACATGAGGCAATTAAAGTGGAGGCCATGGCATGTGTCAGCATTGCTTCAGTCCCTGGCCTTGTAACCTTGAAAAGACGGGCCTATCCCTACATGGTCCAACAGGTCCAACAAGTTGTAATATGCGTGAACTGTCCCTGTAAGAGAGAAATCTCGGTTGCAATAGGAGTTTCTCTTCCTCCTTGGGTGGATGGGGACTTCTCCATAATCAGTACAGCACCCTGAAGCTACTGGGTTGTTTGGCTGGCATCTGTTGCTCAAGAATAAAGAAGGTTCTCAAAGTTGCCCTGCTGCATCTTGGCAAGTTGGACGGTAAATGTTCTTCATTAACACAGTGAATGTTCTCCACCAAACCCACAAAGCTAAACTAGGAAATACCATATGCCTGATGAAGCCTGGAAGCAAACCCTGATGTTGTGCAGCTTCATCACTGCATGTAGAACCTTTCATGTGAGCCAGCCTATTCATGTAAACAGCCATGGTAGGTCCCACCTGAACAACACACCCAGCCAACTGAGGAGCTGATCTCAGGATAGATGAGCTACCAAAGACCTGCATCCTGTCTAACCAGACTAGACTGGGCAGATGATCTCCCCAGGATGCTGACCAAGGCAGTTTTGTCTGCTCATGCCTTCACCTGTCTGGCGGGATGGAGCGTATCTGAAACCAAGCTGGCTCAGTGCCCTTCATAGGAACCAGGAGCAAGCCAGAGGGAAAGCCAGGGAAAGTACAGATGGAACCAAACAGAGTTCCCTTCATGCCCAACTTCATCTGCGCTGAATCCTCCCTGGCTGAGGACCTGAGTGAAGGGTTGCTACTCCACGCAGTGCTTTTTTTTTCTCCTTTGGAGGGGCACTTAGCATTTCCCTAGGGATTTCCCTATAGGAAGGCAATTCCCACCATAATCTCAGATCAGAGATAAACCAGGGATTCCCTTCCACAGCATTCAGCATCCCAAGTCTATATCTATAACACTGGGGATTCCTCTCTTTGCCTCCTCCCCAGCTCTCAGGAAAGTCCTGGGAGAAGAATTTGGAGAGGAGGTGGGGTTTCAGAGTGGAGAGGTTGGGGCTCCATCAAGGGAACCTCTGCACACTGGACAAAGAACCCCCCAGGGTGGATTATGCCCGCAGCCTTGAGTTTCCCCAGCCCTGCTCTAAATGGAGCTATTTTTTGGCATGCATCTGTACATATAAATTAGCTTATGTAATTAGCTTCCATTAGCTTTCTGGAAATAGGTGTCCTCATCTTGCATTTCTTCTTTGGGGGCAATGCATAAAGGGCCAGCTTGGTTTCCTCTTTTCTCTTCCATCTCTTCTCCCCTTGTTCACCATTTCTATTAGTTCTTCTACCTACAACACAGATAGGAACAAAATCTGTAAGCAGCAAATAAATCACTTCTGCTCATTGTCTTCCTACCTTTTCCACTCTTACTATATTTTTAAACACAAATTAGGACTCAGAACAGAAGTAAATAATGGAAATCAAACCCATCCAGCTCCCATTAATAGTTTTCATGTGTGGCTCTTTTCCCCTGTTCATCTTAGATGACATCCCCTTTCATTACTCTATTAGATTAGCCGCATCGTGGGGCAATTTATGATTGTCATATGTTATGTATCAACCTTAATTGTTCATCCTGCCTTTCATTGTGTCATCATATTTCACAGCCCACAATTAATAGTAATTCTTTGGAGGCACACAGCTTGCCTTCAGTTTTTGCTTTGCCGCAAACACCCATATGTCTTGGCTTAGTTTTTAAAGTTCTCTGTCATTTTTCTGCTTGAGTTAATGTGACAGAACCCACTATTATGGTGAATGGGATGGGTGTGTCTTCTTTATTGTGAAACCAAGGCTTATGGGAATTTAGTATCAAAGAAAGCAATCAAAGCATTCCAGAACTTTAGAAATAGCATGATAAACAGTGCAGGACAGGATTAGATACAATGACTTAAATTTTGTCCATATAAACACTACAGAATTCCTCTGTAATATCTTCTATTAATCCTGTTTCAATCATTTGAGTGAAGTTACAGATGTACAACAATTTTGTTTATGTTTGCAACTCATGCAAACACATCTCATGCATAATCCTGAATAAGAGCAGGAACACTTTTTTTAGGGGAGGGTGTCAATGTTCAAATTCCTGAATTTCATATTGCGTTCTGAAAACACATATTTTTAAAAAATAATGCTCACTTTCAAATAGGCATTTTTGAAACCATGGTCATGTTCATGCTTTCATTAATGGGGGAATACACATTTTTGAAAAAAATAAGCACAGAAATGCACCATCCCCATTAAAAGTGTTGATTTATCTTATTTGAATGACCCACCCAAAAAATTCAGAAATGAAAACAAGAATGAGCTACAATGGGCTTTGAAGTGATTCTTGGAGAATCTGGGCAAGCAGAAACAGGACTGATCCTCGAATTTCTAACGCTCGGTCTGCTGGTCAGACTCTAGATGTCCACAGGGATCTTCTGAAACCAAGCTATGAGGTCCAAACATCACTTTGACCCCACAGCCGCAACTCAGAGCACAGACTGTCTTTCCACCCTCTGAAGCCAGAGCAGAACGCACCACACCAGCTGGGGAGGGGATTTAGGCACCGTTCCAAGGGAGCGGAGGAAGACAGGCATTGCCAAATTGTGAGGTATCCTGGTGGTGCTTCAGGAATTTTCCCACACGCTTTGGGATGCAACAGATTTTCCAGAGCAATATAAATGCCAAGCCAACTTTCACCTCCACTTTCCTTCAACCCTGCATCGGACCCTCTTGATTTGGAGGGTTACCTGCATCACATTGGACTGTATCCTAATTGAATTTTTACAAATCTGTCAGAAATTAGAAGACAGAGGGAAGTAGCTTTTGTTTGTTTTGAATGAGGAAGGATTTTGTTGGGTCTGCATGTTTAAATCAACTGACCTAATCTGCACTTCCCAAATTAGCATAAACTTTATCCGTCACTTACCCACCAGGCCCATGTGCATTTCTCCAAAATCTGTGATGCTATTCTTGGCTCAAAAGTTCAGACAATTCATATATTACAGAAAATTGCATACAAAATATGTGTATGCCTGGGGAAGTGGTGAGCAAAATGTGCATGGTAGGGAAATCACACATAAACAGCATGTTAGAGCAAATGGCACAATTTTGTGCTTTTTCAAAAACAATATTTTACAGAGTGCTATGCAAATTGGACAGAACAGACGAATGGTTGAATATATGTGAAACAGAGAGACTGGAATTCAACCACGGTATTGTTCTCAGAAATCAAACATCTTCTTGCAGATTTATTTTGATGGGAAAGTGTTGCCAGAAACACACGTGCATTAAAATGTTGTAATCAAATTGGTTCATTCTAGTCCAAAGCAATGACTTGTAGCCGTTGGTAGCCTCCTCGTCCTTGAGCCTTCCCTGGATGTTTCTGGTGCATGTGCATTAGCCTCCCATTTCACTAGGACTGTGAAATCCATATCTATGGAGCATGCTTATGGAGGAGGAGACCATCCATGGAGACGGGTCCTGTTGGCTCTGTGTTACCACCAGCATCAGAGGCAGTATGCTGGGAAACCAGGACAGGAGGGTGCTCTGGCACTCTTGACTCACTGCAGGTTTCCTGTGGCCACTGTGTGAATGGAAGGCTGGACTAATGCTTGCTCTAATCCATCAGGACTCTTCCTTTATTCTTCTATTAGCTGATGAATGGGAAATAAATTTGCAACATTTACAGTATGGAGTGATATAACACTACAAATCCCATGGTGTAGTCAAAGGGTGGGCTGTGAAATTAGCTGCCAGTCAATTCATCTTTATTTGGTCTTAATGCTCATTATCATTATTAATTTTATTTCTATTCTGGCCAAAGCTCTCTGAACAGTTTAGACATTACAAAATTCATATATGTCTTTCGTGACAGAACACATATACAGTGGTGGCTCGTAGTTTGAATGACTCTGACTTTGAACGATCCAGAGTTCAAACAGTAGAGTCAGGATAAAATTGCTCCACAGTTTGAATGATGCTTCTAAGTTTGAACTGTGGGCAAAGTGAAAACATGTGATTGAAGCGAAGACATCATTGGCTATGCACCCAAGTCAGAAAAAAATATTATTACAGTAAAAGACACATTGCCATGAATCCCTCTCAAAATACTTTCCCTCGCTTTGAACACTCCTACCCCACCATTCTTGCCACTTTCTGAAGCAGTTCTTGAAGTCCGCTTCCGTAAGCATCTTCAGTTGTGCTGTCGCGGCTGCCTCGATGCCTTGCATCAATTCAAAATGCACACTTCTGGGGACAAATAGGGCTTGTTGCCAGAATTAATCCTTAGCCGATGGAAAGCCTCTGGAGCGATGGGGAAAATGTCCCCAATGAATGGCTGCAGATGTTTGATTTAATATTAACTATTTTTGAATAGGGGGCATTCAGTCTTGAGGAAAGAAGACTGTGAGGTGACATGATAGCTCAAAGGCTGCCACAAAGAAGAAGGAAAAGAAGGCTTCTCACTCATCCCAGATTGTAGGACCCGGAACAATGGACTTAAGCTACAGAATACCAGGGCGGGCTGGACAGAAGGAAGAACAGCCTGTCAGAGCAGTACGACAGTGGAACCAGCTGCCACACCAAGAGAGGTTGTGTGCTCTTCTATACTAGAGACATGGAAGAAGCAAACAGACAGTTATCTGAGTGGGATGGTGTCATGCGTGTCCTGCACCGGGGGGGGGGGTTGGACTCGATGACCTTCCTGGCCCCAACTATCCTATGAATGCAACAAATCAATACCAAAACCAGAAGCGGTTTTGAAGGTTACCCCCCACTTTCTCATACACACCAAACAGCATGGCTTTTTCTAAGGTGGTGCCTCCTGCATGTAGCGTCCAAAAGCAAACTGTGTGTTTTGCATCACAGTGGCATATTGGTGGTATCCAGATTTAACTGAGTAATCTTTACCCATTCCTGCTTCTTTCCCCCTAAATGGAATATCACTCTACTTATACATCAGGGCAGAGCAATATTTTCTTTTATTCCATGGGCTAGAGCTCTTCATGGAAGATCCGTTGAGGACCACATGTTACCAGGAGGCAAGCCCAGTCTCAAAGCCCTTTTTTTGCTCTTTCTGCCCCCTGCCCCCAGTTCTATCTCTTCTTCCCACCCAACAATTTGCCTAGAAAGGACCAGATTGCTATTCACAGAGGCCTGAAAGGATTGCAATCAGTGCTTTCTTGAAATTTGCTTGAAAGCTACAGGTTGCCAACCCCGGCTAGTGCATGAGGTCTCTCTTTCTTATTTTCTATGTATGTGTCCTTTGGCTTATATTCTTAACCCTCAATACACCAGGCAAAGATAAAAGAAACAATCAGGCAACAAGAAAGATAAGCATAGAACCTACAATCAGTAAGCAAAGGGGGAAATGAATTTCACATATTACAGTCTGTGATATACCACCATATAACTTCAGTAACTTAAGTTTGTTTTCCCATCATCTATTTTAAATTGCAAGTCCCACAGGACCAGGGTGTGTTGCTGACATCCAGGTGTACCAATATGTAAGACAACCCTTGAAACCAAAAACAGTGAAGCAAAAATCAGAGGTTGCTTATACGTCAAGCAAATTTTTTTCATCATATTATATTCATCATTGAAAAAAGATCAGGATAGCTATTTTTTTAAATGTATTTACAATCTTCTCAGTAACATCGAACCTTCTGGCTGCATTACAATTATTACACTCTTTTGCAACTTGAATAACCTTTAGCGTAAAACAAGTGTCATTTTTCTTTCTTTTGTGGCAATCCATGGTTTAGGGTCAAAAAGAAAGCTATCACTTGGTTTATAAAACCCTTTCTAGACATAGATCACACGGATATGAGCCAAGGCTTATAGAAGACACATGAGAGCTCGAGGGGTAACGTGGCTGTTAGCTAGAATAATGTGCCATCACAGGGGTTTAAAAGCTTCCACCTAGCAAATACTTGTGTGTGTGTGTGTGTGTGTGTGTTTATTTATTTAAAATATTTATACCCCACCCTATATGCAAAAGCATCTCAGGGTGGCTTACAAAAATCAAAGCAAACAATCCAACAGATTAACAATAATTAAATAAGTAGTTAAATATGCACATAAAACCAATAGCATTTCACAATAACAAAGGGCCCCCAGGCCAGTTCAGCAGAATATATTTTTAATAATACATCCATACAATAAAATACCAGTGTGTAAGATGACCCTTGAAGCCAAAAATATCAAAGAAAAAAATGGAGGTTGTCTTATATGCCTGTCATATGGTAGACAGCAGCAAAGCAGCTCAAAATATTGATCTCGTCCTATACACAAGTTGCTTTGCACACCAGTATGCACTGTAATTTTGTAAGCTGCAACACACATGGATGGCATTGCATAATCAACCAATTAATTGGAACTCCTACGATCTATTGCCAAATATTTATTTAATCAGGTAATAATAAGATTAAGGCACAATTCTGTATGTGTTTAGTCTGAGAAAATAGCTCAATGGCTCACAGCATTTCCCAGTCAACTATGCTGGCTATAGAACTTTAAGACTTTTGTCCTATATCTCAGCATAGGATTTCATCCTTAACCACACATTATAGGTAAAGCTTCCACTAAATGGAAGGAAGGTCCGGGAAGGAAACATGGCTCCATGCTGAAGCAGAAGGTCCAAGATTCTCTTCTGGTTTCTCCAGTTTTCTACAGGGACCAATAGGTGGTGGTGTGAAAGCAGAGCAGGACTGAAATATTTGGCCCATCATTGTTGTAGGGGTGAGGCAAAATGGCCACAAAGATTGTCTCAATCTTCAATGGGTGAAGGAAACATGAATTTCTGCAGATATTTTGTAAGATTCAAATGCCCTTAACTTAATTAAAAAATATAATATAGAGCACTGAGGACTGTTTTCTTCCTTAACTGAAAAAGGCCCAGCTTGATGTATTTATATGATGTCATTATATGCTTTTTGGTGCCAGGTCAAGACCTTTTTATTCACCCAATATTTTAATGTTTTAATTTTAATTTAATTTAATTAACATTAATTTTAATGTTTTAATGTTTAATAGATTTTAATTATTTTTATTTCAGTCATGGTTTATTTAGTTTTATTATTGTTTGGGATATCTATGATATTTATATTTATACTGATGTATTTATTGATTTTGTTGTGAGCCGTCCAGAGACGCAGAGTGATTGGACGGCCTAGAAATATCCCAAATAAATAAATAAATGTACAAGAAAGCAAAGAGGAAAAGAGTGAAAGACACAATCATCACTGTGCTTCATTTTTAGTTAGGGTGAGACAGACAGGCCTTGAGAATGCCAAGTCCTCCGAAAAGTGCAGGAGAACATTCCTCCACTTGCATGGGGGAGGGAAGGCAGCGGGATGCCTGTGAATACTTAATATGACGAACCCTCTGCAGAGAGGGGCTGAGGCTGGAATGGGATGAGACTGACCTTCCCCAGCCTGGTGCCTTCCATAATTCGGCCATGCTGGCTGAGGAATGCTGGCAGTTTCAGTCCAACCCAACTGGGGAACACTGAGCTGGCATAGGCAATAATGGGCAGACGGATCGAGTACCATCCATCCAGGGGGGAACCAACGGACGGAACCAAGCACCCATTTGCCTTTCTAAAACATGAACTACCCTCTTTTTGGTGAATGCGCTTTTGTCCAAAGCTGTAAAGGAGGTCCTTGCTCACCCTGAGGTCACTTCTCACGCACAAATTTGAAAATGAAGGGTGTAGTCCAATGCATGGTTAGTCATAAAAAGCCCTTCAGCTCTCAGCATCTCCCAGCCAGCCAGTCTAAACATTCAATGCATTGTACCTTAATAAGTCCAATCCACATGTGCTTGTTAACCTTGCTGAAGTGGCGTCCATGCCATCACCTTTACAGGATGTGTGCAAAATTCCTCAACCCAGCCAGTAGAAGAAAGCCCAGACAAGGAGAAGGCTTGAAACCTGGGATTTTCCAGCTGAGACTTTCTCTACTATTATAGCCCTGTAGCTGCAAAAGCTCTTCAGTCTCCCAGATGGAGAAGAGGACTCATAACTGAAAACTCCTCAAGGCTTCTGTGGGTTTTTGTTTTGCTCTTCTGGTAGATTACCTACACATCTGCAGTGTGCAATCTTAGAGGAATCCACTGGACTTGTACTTCTGCTTAAACCCACATTGCAAGTTACTATTCCTGCATATTTCCTACTCATTTGGGATATGACACTGCTGTGAATATCTGATCTGCCTATTTTCCCCCTTTCCCCCTTTAGAGCCATACCGGATAAAATATTTGAATTAATCCATGTGTCCCGTGTTAGCCAGTTGGCAGAGTTACATCTGCAATAGAGGGAATTTCCTTTTGACTGCTAGGAGAAACAGACTTCTGAAGGACCTTCTTCATAGCAGCTAAGGATTTTAAATCCCAAATTAACATTTCCATTAGCATAGTCACACATATATGAATATTAAAGATTGTGTCACAAATGCTTAATCGCAGCATGCATTTTAAGAGTCAAGGATCACAAACGTTCAAAATGTAGGCATGTCTCAGTGCATTCCATTCCGTTGTAACTGCTTATGCTACGGTTTCTCTCGGCTCCCACCTCACTCACCCCCACACACTGATTTTTAAGTGACTTTTTAAAATGCTTATGCGATACACCTTCAACGCCAAGTTTTTCCCTGGTTACAAATACAGCTTGTTCTTGTGCCTTCCTCCCTGGCCTCGCCATGTTTTCCTTCACAATTTTCTCACCAAAGGTAAAGATGGTGAAAAATACAGATGTCAATCAAATGACCTACATTCCCACTGAAAGGAGAAGGGGGGAACCCCTCCTAAGGGGTGAAATACCAAAAGCAAAAACAAACCAGCCCTCCAGTTTAATGAGCAGACACACACAGCTCCAGGGAGGCTTAAAGGGAGAGGGCCTTGAGGAGACCTTGCTATCTACTCCCTGTCTAGACAGCAGCGTCGAATGTTTTCCAAAAGGCTGCTTCGCAGCAGCCTCAATTCACCAGTGTCTCCTCGAATGAAGAAATTGCTGAGGTCTCCTCCTCATTATCCCCCCAAGACATAACTGATGTAAGAAAAAAGACATTTGTACCAGACGATCTGCAAGAAGCATTGTGGGGGAAGCTGGAGCTCGGAGCTATAACTGCTACTTTCCTACATTAAAGTCAACAGCTGGGCAAAAAAGAAAGAACAAAAAAATGAGTTGAAATCTGAGAGATGCAGAAGCCTTAAACAAAGTACCAGGCGATTTTTGTCCTCTCCACTTTTGGTGGGGAGGGGGCATTAACATTATGGCCTGCCACAGTTTATTACTCCTTAAGAGAGTTGGGAAATGTCAAATGTTTTTCATACGCTTGTCTGAGAGAGGCAGGCGTCTTCTTTCCCTTGTCCCTAAACAATGTCGACAGCCATATGACACATACCTACCTAATGCAGAGTTTCGGCAGAAGGACAAGATGCCACGCTGTACACTGGGCTAATTACTTGTTTCCCTGCCCCTGCCTCTACCATGGGTAGATCAGTAATTGCCAGTGCGACAAAAAGTGGGCTTTGTGCATCGCTTTGTGCAAGACAAGGAAACCTCCTCACAGTACACAGCTCCAGGACTGAGCATCCTCAGCAAAGAGACCTCCATCTGGGTCCCTCCTGCCACAGTGGGCCCCGCTAGTGGCAGGTGCCACAATTTGCCACGATCCCAGTGATGAAGCATTGCTGTTTGGCACTGTTCAGGAGAGAGGCCATTACTCACAGCTGGACCCCACTTTGGTAGAAGGACCTGAGGTGGAGGTGTACAGGCACAGCTCCTGATCACATCAAACGGGGGTTTCTAGATTTCCTTCAACGCCATCTTTATTTGGACACAAAAGAATGGTTTTACATTTCAGAGATTGGATCCCTCTGCCTTGTATTTTCCTAAGCTCTTGGGCAAATAACTTCCTTTTAGTTTCACTAGTTTGCCTTCCAGGAAATCGGTGTTTTGTGACTGGCCAGGTCCACCTTGGGAGCCATTTATGGATGGGCAAGTTCCTCTGTGGTAGCCATTTCATGGGAGCACCCACAACACTCTCTTGAATACCACCATGTGCCATTGACCCCAAAGTTTCTTGTAGCTTGAGAACATAGGAATTGTCCTGCTGCATCTCAGCAAAGTCTGCCTTGCACCGGAGCCTCCGGGGGCCTTTTTTGTTCATCCCCCAAAATTAGCACTCACAAGGATACTACCTTGGTAAATGGGGATTTCATTTAGTTGTTGCACGAAATAGCAAGTGAGGGATCTACCCTCCAGGGGAAGAGCCAGAGGTTCCACGAAATGGTGTAAAGCTCTGCTGTAAGATTGCCTGTAGGCCAGGAAGCAGGAGCCAATGCAAGTATTGATCACTAAGCAGCTGTATTGACTGATGGATATACTACTTGTATTGCTCACCACACGCCTCATACCAGGCTGAGGATGCACTGAGGTTCCCCTCATGTGACTGATGCCCACCACGCGACATGTTCTCTTTTTGCTAGTGGCTCCTTGGAGGTTGACCTTAAAGCAAAGTAGGCTGGCATTAAAATGCCATCCACCCCCTTTGGAAATTCACCACTTCCTTTGCAGGTGGCAAGCTGAGGGCAAGCATTTCATTGTTGTGGGGGGGGGGGGCATCATTATTTGAACTGTTTTAGCAGCGAAGCCTACAATGGTCACTGTGGCAAGGACAAGCGCCAATGGCATGCGCTTTCTCCTGCTTCTCCTCTCCTTCATTCTTATGAGGGCAAATCAGTTTTCCTGCAGCTGATGCTAATGGCAGAGGTGGCACTAGCACCACTGTATCATTATTTGAAGAAGAAAACCACTGAAGGAAAAAATCAGTCAAAGAAACAATGTTGAGGACCTTTTGATTACTTGTAATTTTTATTTAAAACTTTGGAAAACAGCCCAGAACGACTAGACATGATTCGTTGACTACATTAAGTTCAGATTTGCTTTTAAAATATTCTTTGAAAAGTGATTCCATAGAACCATGTTACAAAGCCTTCCAAAGCATTTTTTTAAGGTGGGGTGGGGGAGCTCTTGCAAGTATTGATTTTACATGTAAGTACTGTAAAATAGAAAGTGGAAAAATGAGCTGGGAAAAGATGTGGAATTTAAATGAACCCTATAAATAACTTTTATAGCACACACATCTGTACAGGAGTAGAGATGGATATAAGTAGAAATACATCATTTTAATTCATTCTGCTTATCGTGATGTTACTCAATATAGCCATCATTCAAGTGAAATGTATAGTCTTGTATGACTCTATCTTTCTTTCCAATAGATCATATGCTTTTCAAACCTTTACAAGGACATTGTCCCTCAGTTCAGCAAATCTCTGAAAATATCAAATGAGCAAGGAAGGTGAAAGCCTGAAAAAATACAGGGGCCTGTACATGCGCGCGCGCGCGCGCGCACACACACACACACACACACACACACAGAATTCTCCTCACAGATTTGTCTGCCCTTTAGATCCTCACATTTTCAGTCTATCGATTCCTATTTATTATGGTTATGGGGCTATACAGATGGGGTTTTTTCCATTTTGGAGATTTGGAACCAAGTCATTGGTCAGAAGGACAAGGGGAAAACATTTTTTGGATGGGTACAAATCTGACAATCCTGTTTCCATACACTTTTTGGGTGCCCACCTAGTACTAAATTGGATGACTTCCACACTTCTTTGAAACTTTAGATAGCTCTCCTCCTGCTAGGTACAATTAGTATGGAATGATTTAATGCCATGATTTTAGGGAGCAACCACAGAGCAGTATCCCCTATTCACAAAACCATCACAGAGCACGATCAGGTTCTCAGGTATCAGCTGTGCCACATCAGCCTGCACACAGAAGCTCACATGACTGAATGTGAACATAACTTCCTCCTCTAACAAAAAAAACAAACAAACAACAGAGAAGAAAATAGAGGCCAGGATGGGATGTCTCCAGGCTTTAGGAGGCCTTCAACCTGGGGTCATCAACTGGGAGCCTCTCCTCTTCCTTTTATTCCACCAGGACTTGGGGCTTACCACACCAGTTGAAGGTGGCAATGGCAATGCAGTAATATTGTGCCATGATCCATAACCCCTACTCCACATACACAGAGGATTAAACTTTCGACTTAACTGATCAGGAAGTGGGCTTGCTTATAGAAGGGTAGTATGAAGTTCTTACTTCTTTAGAACCTTGTTCTCAAGGAAGATCCCAGAGAACATCTCCTGTATTTAGAGAAGGTTGTATTTCCTTCCTCAGGTTCTGAGGACCATATCCATGAAGATGCCACCATGTTTGCTGAATCAAACCAACTCCCTTTCAGGCAGAAGGCCTCAGAGAAAGAAGACCTAACCAACAAGGAAGCAGAAACTATACCTAAGGCTCAGTCTACTGCTTGTTGGAGCAACATACAGGTGAGTGTGTCTGGCTTCCAGCTCCAGCATCACTCGGAACTCTCCATGGTGCTGACCTGTTCCCTATCTCTCGAAGAAACCAAGTGCCTGCTTAGTCAGAATCTGTACAATGTGACCTTCCCTCAAATTATCAGTGTGAATTGGACTTCATGGTGTCCAGCCATGCTAGGTTCTCACTATGACAGAAGGCTTTCTGGATAAAAGTGTTCATAATAACTATTGGCATTTTTAAGCCACATAACAATAGACTATACCTACTTTGCTAAAGCCTTTGATTGTGTGGATCACAACAAATTGTGGCAAGTTCTTAAAGAGATGGGAATACCAGACCATCTTATTTGTCTCTTCAGAAACCTATATGTGGGTCAAGAAGCAACAGTGAGAACTGGACACGGAACCACTGATTGGTTCAAAATTGAGAAAGGAGTTTGGCAAGGCCGTATACTGTTGCCCTGCCTATTTAACTTATATGCAGAGCACATCATGAGAAAGGTGGGGCTAAGTGAATCACAACTTGGAATTAAGATTGCTGGGAGAAATATCAACAACCTGAGATATGCAGATGATACCACTCTAATGGCAGAAAGTGAAGAGGAACTAAAGAGCCTCTTGATGCAGGTGAAGGAGGAGAACGCAAAAGTTGGCTTGAAACTCAACATTAAGAAAACTAAGATCATGGCATCCGGTCCTCTCACTTCCTCGCAAACAGATGGGAAAGAAATGGAGATAGTGACAGATTTTATTTTCCTGGGTTCCAAGATCACCACAGATGGGGACTGCAGCCAAGAAATTAAAAGATGCTTGCTCCTGGGAAGGAAAGCTATGTCAAATCTAGACAGCATACTAAAAAGCAGAGACAGCACCCTGCCAACAAAAGTGCGTATAGTCAAGGCTATGGTTTTCCCAGTTGCAATGTATGGCTGTGAAAGCTGGACCATAAGGAAGGCTGAGCACCGAAGAATTGAGGTCTTTGAATTGTGGTGCTGGAGGAGACTCCTGCGAGTCCCTTAGATCAAACCAGTCAGTCCTAGAAGAGATCAACCCTGACTGCTCTTTAGAAGGTCAGATCCTGAAGATGAAACTCAAATACTTTGGCCACCTAATGAGAAGGAAGGACTCACTGGAGAAGAGCCTAATGCTGGGAACAATACATGGCAAAAGAAGAAGGGGATGGCAGAGAATGAGGTGGCTAGATGGAGTCACTGAAGCAGTTAGTGTGAAGTTTAGTGGACTCTGGGAGATGGTGGAGGACAGGAAGGCCTGGAGGAATGTTGTCCATGGGGTCACGATGGGTTGGATATGACTTCGTGACTAACAACAAAAACAACTTTCCACAGATATCAAATTGGGGGAGGATAGGCCGTTATTTGTGCTGACTGTTGTTGAACCTTGATTACTGAAGTCAGGCTCTGCACATGCACTGGTACCCAGTGTGCTGACAGAGATTGACAGAGTTCTATGGCAAGGTTCTTAACTTAGACCTGCCACTATACCTTCCCACAATGGCTTTCAGAATAAACTCCTAAAGCGATAAGATGTAAAATACAGTAAGCTGGAAAAGCAGCATGATTTGCTGTTGTAGTGTTGTTATAAAAAGCAAGCAACTGTCAAAAGTCCCAATTATAAAATAAAGATGAGCCTTCATTTCTTTAAGCGAAGTTGAACTTTCAGAACTTTAAGACCCATTTAGAGCTAGTATAGGCAATACATAATTTAAGCAAATCATATAATAAAAACAATTAAGTATCTTTAAAAATGAGGAAAGAAACAGTGCCAGGGAAAACTAAGATGCAGAAGAGATTAAATGAAGAACAATTAACGCTGTTAGTAAATAGATGTCCTAGCACTGGAAAAATTAACAGTACATCCCTGTTCCCACCCAATTGGAAGTGGCATTTATTTCAGTGGGTCTCATGGCTGGTTTAATGCAAGCCCCACTCAATCCAACAGGATTATTTCTATGATGACCAGTTGGGCATAGCCAACAAAAATACATTGTCAGAAACAAAGGGGAAAGTGTGGAACAAAATGTGTATGTTCAGATGCAAATGTAGAAATATTCTGATAATTTAAATAGAAATGCAATACATCTCACCATAATGGGGGATTGTGTGTCCTATCCTCTGACTAAGTGGGTCCACTTCCTTCACAAGCTAGCATGTGTTCCTCTCCATTTTACCCTCAGAACAACAACACTGTGTCATCCAAATGCACTTCATGGCCCTGCAGATCTCCTGGATCCCAGCCCAGCATCCTTAACCACTGCACCACACATGATCATTCTTTATACGTCTGAGAAGACAGGTTTCACCGTAGAGCTGGCACTAGGTGGATTCCCACTGACAAGCACAGGGTGTTACAACTGAGAAAGCTCAGCTTCTGCTCGTTTCCTGCCTAAGCTCTGAAGATGGGGAAGCCAGACGAAAATCTCAGGTGATGTTCTTAACTTTATATGAGAGGGGCTCATACTGACCAGCTGGCATTTGCAGAAAGGTCTTCAAGGACAGCCCCCTGGCCTACGCATTGCAATAGTCCAATCTAGCAACCAAACTGCCTTTACTGCAATGGCACCAACAGGGGAGGAGTGTGTGGGAGAGGATGGGATTCTCAGAGAGAAACCAGAGTCGTTGCTCCCACTGACGCGACTGTGGTGCTGCTGAATTTGATGGCGGCAGCAAAAAAAAATCAAGTTTGCCACCAACTTTCAGCAGCAGTGAAATTGTCAGCAGGCTAGAAAGGCCAAATGCAGCTTGCTTGCAAACAGCCAACTTCTCTGACGTTGCATATTTCTGCAGCAGAGCTGGAGGAGTCACACCAGAGGATGCGGTTCACATGTGGTCAAAGCACGCTAT
Source organism: Varanus komodoensis (assembly GCF_004798865.1). Classification (NCBI taxonomy): domain Eukaryota; kingdom Metazoa; phylum Chordata; class Lepidosauria; order Squamata; family Varanidae; genus Varanus; species Varanus komodoensis. Next base: position 11,677,873 of record NW_025336481.1, on the reverse strand, counting down.
CTAGGCCACCCTGTCTTAAAGGAATCAGTCCTATCTGAATAGGCTGAAGAATAGAATTGGAGGCAAGGGTGGGGATGAAGCAGCAGAGAAGATACAAGAACATGCAGTGGGAGGGAATAAAAGAATCATGAGGTCTGACTTTTAATTGCCGGTCTAACAGTAGCCCATCTACTTGGGCAAATTTTCAGACAATTTGGTATTTGTGTCAATAGTTTATGGTAAGACCTGCAGCAGTTGTAAGGGAAGGGGTTCTTCAGAATGGATGCTTGGCCACATGAGAAGGAAAGGTCACAGCCTCCGAATTTATTCATAGCATAAGTTTTCCTTCTCTACAGCTTCTGTATGAAGTAACTCAAAATAAGGATTCAGCTGAGTTCAAGGCAGGAGCTTTGGGCCATGGCTGGGTCACCTGTGACAGCACAGAATTAAAAGTGATGATGAGCCCGTTCCTTCCAAAGGGGCTTATTAAAGCTGCAAATTGTTGAAGGATTTTTAAGGCTTGATTTTGTGCATAACATTGCCTTGAGCCATCCTAATGCAATATGCATTTGCTTTTTGGATGAGTGTCCTCCCATCAACATAGCAACAGAACCGCATACAAGAAATCAGACTTCAAAGAAGGAAGCTCGCTCACTTCACTGATGTGAAAAGATACTGAAGTGTAGAATTGGTTGCTGTGTTTTGCAAAACAACCATACCTACAGGGAGAGATCAAAGGGGCTCTCTTAAGAGGTGATGTTGGTCGAGATTTATATTGCTCTCGTGCAGAGAGATGCAAGAATCCTAACAGGGAAGGGAACAAATAAATATAAAAGTCATTAACAAGAGAAGTGGATCTGCAATTCCGCTCCAAATTAAAATGGTGACTCAGTTCTGCAGCCTGTTTTTCATTTTGACAGCGACAAGTTGACATGTAACCTGACTGACAAGGCTATTGATACAGGACACAAAATGCAATCGGCAAGATGCGGATCACTTTGAAACAGCCCCTTGTACAAGGCATTTGCTCAGCTTTCCACTTCAAAGCATAGTTGTGGCAGCTGATTAAACAATCTCATATACATCAAACTGCTTTGGGCCTCTCCATTAGAGACCTTTTCTGGCATGCATCACATCTTTATTCCTTTATCTATTGATTTATTTATTGCATTAGTAGCACTCGCAGGCTGCTTAATATAATAAATCTCAAAGGCACCATCCCATGCCTTGCCCCTTGCTGCATGCAGGCCTCCGGACTGCCTGTGTGCATCCCTTGCCCATCTCCAAGCCAGGTGCTTTCCTAGACAGCCATTTTCTGCCAGCCAGATAAAGCATTGATGGGGAGGAGGGAAGGTGTTTGGGATGCCAGGAGGATTCAGTGTTGGTCCTTGGTCCTCCCCTTCCCACCCCCCAGCACACCACACTTTCCCCTCTCTGAGGTCCAGTTCCAATCTCACGGGACACAGTTCTTTGCATGCTGGATGAGGGGCAGTGGGTCAGCTCCTAGATCTTCAAACAGTGTCAGGAAGGCAAAGGATTGCACCCATAGCAAGGTGTAAAACACACAGTTAGAAGTGCACATACAGCACAATAAGCCCCCCACCCCCAAAAAGGTAAGCCAAAAAGAAAACATTTTTTTAAAAATAAGACTGAACAACAGTATGGTAATCAGTTGCCATCCAAGGAAGGTTTGCATGAAAATGTGCATTTTTAAAGGGTGCTCAAAGCAAGGCCTATTTGCTGCATCCTGCACTGTCTTGGGAGGGTGTCCCAGTGACAAGCTCCAATACTGAAAAGGCCATCTTTTCAGAGGTTACTTGCCCACAGTCTGCTGGTCACACAATGGGCAAGGCATCCCCTGAGGAATTTAGTGGTTGTCTGAATTTATATAGTGGAAGGTAGTCCTCTGGACATCTTGGTTCCAAGTTATTTAGGACTTTTCAAGTCAAAAAAAGGAGCTTGATGGCTCAGTAACTAAGAATATAAGAAGGGTCATGGTGGATCTGACCAGTGTTCCATCTAGTCCAGCATTCTGTCCATGTAGTGGTGAAACAGCTGCCTGCAGGTTGTGCATGCAAGACCGCCCTCCTGCCCAATTTGCCTGGTAGTTCCTGTGCTTAGGCACACTGCATCTGATGCTGAACAACTGCTTTAACACAGGTGTGATATGCACATAGCGGAGTTCCCCACTGAGCATCCTGCATTTAAAGTATTCTGCACTAAATGCAGCTTCCAAACTATGCGCAAGGGAAGCCACGCATAGAGTGTATCGCAGCAATTGCATTATGAGGTTACCCATGAATGGAGCACCAATGCTCAGGCTCCCCTTATCTGGGAAAAGGCTTTGTTGCACCAACTGAAGTAGTTAATTGAGCTACTCAAGTCACCCATCCTCCGTCCCGTGAAACCACCACGGTTAAGTTGGATCTGGGAGCAGCCCCAAACTATGAATGTGTTCCAAAATACATGAGCAACCCAATTTCCAGATCAAGGTGCCACCCACCAAAGTGGACTTTCACAGGCTGCACAAAACCAAACTGGGGAACTTGCAGAAATCCAATGTGAATGCACATCTGGCAGATTTGGAATCATTTTCAGCAAACTCTTACTTGTGCCCATGATCACAATTCAGACACTCACAATCCCGCATGCATGCACACGTTTTGCAAGCAAAAATGAAATCCTTATGCAATAGCCATAAGAACAAGAAGTTGCTTACCAAATTCATTATAAGTGTCAACCCAGAACACTTACTAATAGTATTTACGTGGTACTCAGGAAGAGAATTCTACATCAGGATCCACACTAGAGTAGATTTCTAATCTGGAGTTGGATAAGGCAGAAGAGCACTGAGGGAGCCATCAATGCATTTTACTCAGAACATCTCCTGCAATTCCATCCATGATTCAGGACTTTTGTCTCTCTAAACATGCATAGGATTATGCAATTAGAGTTTGGGAAAAAGAACTCCCAAAATGAAGCTAAATGGTCATGCACAGAATAAAACCGTGGTTTAGTACATAGAAGTAGGTCAAACATCACTATGAAATCCACTCCAGGGGTATCCAAAGGAAGAAGTCTGTACCACATTCAGATAAAGTGAATAAAATATGTACTGGCATCTGACGAACCGCTCAGTCCCCTTCACTCTCTTCCATTAGACTGGGAATAGCAAAAGCCAAAAGACTGCATATTTATTAGGATGCAGGTGGGCAGCCCACGTTTTCACCATGTTGCTAGGCTGACCACCCTCCCTCCTTCAAACTTGTGTAGGCCCTAAAACTTCAGGAAATCCCAAAGAGTTGCAATTGAATTCATTGTACTGCTGCCACCTGCTGGAGAAGTGGAGAAAGTCACGAGCTGCGGCTTAATTGCTTCCCTGTGTGTGGCCAGTTTGAAGACACCATGTGCAGAGTCTCCTCCATCACCACCCCAGCACCACATGGATGTGCGCCATCTCCAAGGGAGCTTACTAGGGAACGGGAGACAATGGGGAAGGTGTGCGTGTGCTGTTTCATTTCCACTGTTCATTAGCTCAAAATCAACCTCTTCAGCTGCTGGCCCAGCTGTGCTCTTCTGACATGGAAAACAGATGGCACTTTCTCCAGTCCCAGCCTTGGTGTGCACATCTCAGTGGGATGTTCTGGACCAGAGAAAAGCCAACTGCAAGCTTGCAGGATCTGCTTTGCTATTTCCTTTTCACTTGAAGCTTGAGGTTTGCTCATCGGTGCCCAGTGCCAAATGGTGAGGGGAACTTCTGCTCTTAGAACTGAAGAATGGGCTGTCTCTGCAGACATGCTCAGCCCAGAACTGTTTTTCCTCTGAGGACTTTCCATCTCAGGGACCCTGAGAGCACAACTGGGAAAGCAACTTAGGGGGTCTGCAGTCTGCTTGAGGGCTTCGCTGAGGCATCTGACTAGCCGGAGTGGAGCAGAATGTTGGCCTTGATGGGTCTGTTTTGATCTTATCCAGCATTGCTCTTCCACTGTTCTTAGATATCATAAATGAGACCACAGTTTTTTGTTTGTTATTTCCTCTGGAATCTTAGTAGAAATTCTGCATGTCCACCCTTCGGCATTAAATAGCACAAACTACATTTCTCTTGAAAATCTACTGCATTGCTCCAGTTTAACATTATCCTGGCATAAGGAACTATCCGAATGTCTCAGGGAGGGAGGGTAAAGCTATGTAAAACTGCAATCTTAGGCAAGTTTAGACTAAGAAAGGGCTACAGTTTTCAGCATCCACCAGCCAACTGTCTATGCTGGGAGCCATAGGCCTTTTTCCAGTAAAAACTGGCACACAATTGTCTTTAAATGGAAAAAAAAGCCTTGTAGGCATTTATTTCAACTTAATTATTGCCAAAGAAATTCTGCTAACAACCCTTCCCAATGACAGCAAAAGAGTTTTCTCCTTTTATGTTTTGGCCTACATGGCGAGTGTTGCATTATATTGATACTCAAATCCATTTCAAATAACCACAGTAAAATTCAAATCCTGAAGCATTTCTACACTGTGAGAAATGGTGACTGCATTGGGGTGCAATTAACAATAACTGACTGGATGATATGTAGATCTGACCCGTAAGTCATATTTTACAAGATGTTCTTCTGTGCATGGTGCACTGAAATCAGCAGGACATGTGAAAGAGTGCTGGAACAGGAGATGCTGTTTTACTCTAGAACTGCTCTTGTGGAAGCCCCATCCATTTCAATTGATCAAGCACAGAAGGGCTTCTGGGAGAAATGTGCTCCAATGTAATTAATGGGAATGGGATACCATTTGGGTTTTCGGCCTTGGGCTACAAAGCATCTCAAGACAACCTTGCTGAAATCCATATGAAGTTTATTGATTTTTTGCAGACTTACTATAGCCTATATGAAAAACTTTGGACAGACTCCAAGCATGAATCTGGGACCAGTTATGAATGATATTAGTTTCGATTAAAAGCAAGCTTTTGCTGAGATGTGGCTTGGCACAGATCTACAAGAAACCCGATGCTTTTGTTAGAATGTGGAATGTGGGAGATCACTCAGCTTCGAGATGAGCGCAAAATGAAAAATTAAAATCTTGGCCCAGATTCAGAAGGTTTTGATTGCATGGGTTTGGTTCAAACCCAGTACATGGTACAGCTTAAAAAAGGAAAACTTGATGGAAATAAAACTGGGCAAACCTTAGATGTAAATCCTTCCAAGTGCGGTTGTCATATTTTGCACTGTTCTTCTGCTATTTGGTTCATCAGAAGAACTTTTCAATTTTGTTTTTGATGTGTTAACTTGGTCCACCCTGTTCTATAAAGAGTAAGCTGATTAACTGCTGGAGGAGTCTTTCCATATTAGGTTTCATTTTTTAAAAGTTAAGAGCATTATACTGCTGAAAGTGGTCCACTGAGGAGTCCACCTGATGCCTCTAACTATGCCTTGACGCCAAAGAAGCAGTAGGATCTAGGGCATTGTGAGCCCTGTAGTTGGTGCTGGTTTTCAGTGCTGCTGGGACGCCTGTTCAAATGCAAGGGCCTTTTACTGGAGACCAAGATAGCCCACACTATTGCATTCCCAATCACCTTGTATGAATGTGAAAGCTGGAGTGTGAAGAAAGCTGACGGGAAGAACATGAATGCATTGGAAACATGGTGCTGGAGGAGAGCTTTGGGAATACTCCAGACCAACAGGAAGACAAGCAAGTCTGTCTGAGATCAAATCAAGGCAGAACATCCCCTAGAAGCAAGACTGACAAAGATGTCATACTTGGGGCACATCATGCAAAGGCAAGATTCCCTGGAGGGGGTAGTTATGCTAAGAAATGAAGAAGAAAAGGAAGACCAAATATGAAATGGATTCAGTCCATAAGGGAAGCCACAGCCTTGGACTTGGAGGAGCTGAACGGAGCTGCCATGGGCAGGACCTTTTGGAGGGCCCTCATTCATAGGGTCACCATTGATTGGAGATGACTTGGCAGCACATAGGAAGCCTGCATTGCACTGGGTGGGTGAACCCGTGTCTCCAGCACCTCAGCTCTTCTGTGTCCTGTGCTCTGGTTCACCGGCAAACCAGGTGTCATAAGCTCTGGGAGCCAATGGTCCTTGCTATGCTCTAGTGCATGGGTGAGCGACACGTGGCCTCAAATGTGGCCAAAGAAATTTGGTGGCTCTTGTCAGGCTTAATCCAACCCTTCCAAGTCTTTGTAGCAGGTGCAGTTGGGTGGTTGTTTGTTCCTATTGTGCTACCAAGTGTCAATGGTGCAGCAGCAGGCATGTGTCCCCGGGAGGTTGGAAACTGCCTCCAGATTGCACAATGTTGTCCACACCTGCTTTAGTATGTGCCTCAGTGTTGTCAGATGACCCCACAAGCCAACTAGTTTAAGCAGCATGGCTGCCCACCCTGCAATATCATCAATGGCATCATCACCAGCCGCATCATCTCATTGCCTTTTTCCTTCTGGTGAGCAACCCAAGACAACTTACACAGCCCCATTTCATCTTCACAACCACAACCCTGGCCCAAAGTTCTCCATTGAGTTTCATGGCTGGGTGGGGACCACGAGACCTGATCTCCCAGCCCAAAAGCCTAACCACCACACCACACTGGGTCTCTCAGACTGTGTTGCCTGTGCCTGGCCCTTTGGAGCCTTGTCCACCTACTCTGGAACTGACCTCCAGCTCCAGCCTGCGACTGAGGTTAGCCAAGGTCTGAGACAACAGCATCGATCTGTTCTCTACCACTTTTTCATTTTCGTAGATTCCCTTGCCCAGGCAGCTTGAAGTTGCAAGCAGGCTCCAGGTTGCCAAGGGGGTGGGGTGTTCATTCGGAGAAGATAGCAAGCAGTAGCAAAGTAACTCCAGGTCTGTCTGTGGCTGACAAGTTCTTTCACTCCTTCTGCCCTTGTTCTATGCCTTTCCTTTCCAAGTGTGGCCAAGCCAAGAGAAAGGGGTCTTCCCAGCAGGCACATGGTTTCTCTGAACAGCCTTGCGGAATTGTTTGCCTGAACTGTACCACAGTTTGCACTTTTAGTTATCTTAGTGCAATGCCTTGAAAAAAGAAAAAGAAATATAATCCGATGATTTGACACCCTGCCGTCCTGTAAAAGCCACGTTGTAATATTCTACCATTTATTTGGTTCCACTCTAAGACTCTCACCCTTCCTCCATTGTCGTGTATAATAGAAAAGTTCCCAAAGTCTTAAGCTCAGAGCAGGCAAAACATGGAAGGCTTCTCAAAAAGAAATATGCAATTATAAAAACCCACATGCAGAAAAACTAGAGCAGGGTGTACTTTTGCTTCTTTTCAATAATACTTCATCACGACCCTCAGGATGTTATCTCCTTCAGGGGCCCAAGGAGCAACACAAAAGAACATCCACATCACAAATCTCTTTAAAGTTCACATTTGGCAGGAAGCAATCTCCACCATTAATTTGTGCTCAGGGTGTGGGCTTTCAAAGATAAGCCAAGCTCTGAGCCAAAGCAAATGCCTCATGTTGCAAGAATTCAGCCCAGCAAAGGGGGACTTGCCAAGGATATTCGAAGAGGGGAGAGCAAGGAGTGAAGAGGCAAGAGCGCTTTTCCGAACACCAAGAGACGAGGCCCTGGAAAATGTCCCTACTGTATTTATAGCTGTTTTGAGGAGCTGGGGTTTTGGCTGAATAACTGAATAGCCATCTGTGAAATTCTCATGCTTTCCATGCACCTGTTAGAAGTCCAAACAATTAAATGATCAGATTCATTCTGTTCTGAGCAGGCTTCTTCGTTCCTGTGTGGTGATATTTAAAAAGTTTCCAAAATTTCACACACAATGCTTTCTGCAAAAGAAAGGGTGAACAAGGGCAGTGGTGCCTAGAAGCAGGAGTCCTATTCAGACATGCTAAACCCAGGAATCCGTGTGTGAACAGTATGTGAGCAAGGAGAGGTGCTCCCTTGCCCACCTGGCCTCACAGAGGGTGACTTTCTGAAAGCAAGAGAAGCTCCATGGATGACAGGGAAGAGTTGCATGCATAGATATGGGAGGTGGATGGGATAGGCAGGACGCTCTCTTGGAATCAGGGCTGCCATCCAGGGAACCACTGAAAGTGGGGCTTTCAGTCACCCCATGTGTTGAGAGCAGGTGTCTTCCCTCTTTCCCTCTCCAGCAGGCTCAAGGTGAACCTTAGAGACACAAAACACTTAACCGGTTACGGCGCAGTATAAATCAGGATAACTTTCCCTTGGTGATGTGGGAGAAGCATCAGCCCCCCTGAAGGGCTGAATCAGGGTTGCGATGATCTCCTTGGGCCACAGACTTTCTCTTGTGCTCAGCATTGCATTAGAAAGTGAGCTGAGCTGGCATTTCCATGGGTTCACAGGACCCAGCTTGGCTGTCCAGCACAAGACTTGGCAACAGCTAGGTTGGCACCTGCCCATTGCTGTGATTTTCGCTGGTCTTCCACCACCTTGGTGCTTCAATAGCACTTCCTCGCTCTGCCTCTGATGCTGAGTCAGAGCCATTTTCCCTGTCTTCTTGGGGCGTGTCTGCAGAGGTGTTGGGCCCAGTTCCTACACAAAATACCTAGAAACCTGCTTTAAAATAATGTTAAAAGTGATTGTGAAGCTCCCTGGATGGCTGTAATTTGTGCTGGATAACTGATTCCGTGTCTGTGCTCTCATTCCCCATTCACACCCTCTCTTCCTATTCCAGTGGCTTTCTCCAATTATTCGGTGCTCCAGAACCAGAAGGGGAGGCCAGAAGAGGATCCTGTACCTTGCCAAAGGACCAGAGCAACCAGAACATGGTGATTTAAAACAACTGAGCCAAAATTGTAGATCATACCTTAGTATATTCATGCAGACTTATTTCCCTGTATCTATCAGATTCAATTTGTAGCAGCATTAGAAATGAAGAAAAGAGAGTCTGAACAATTGAGGCCTTCTAGAATAGAAAGCTTGTCCAGAAAACTCTAAGACAGCCTTTCCCAACCTGATGGCCTCAGATACTTTGGACTACAACTCTGATCATCCACAGCCAACCTGATGGGCATCAGGTTTGGGACGGCTGCTCAAGGGCACATGATCTAACAGAAAGAGAGAGGGGTGGGGGTGTCTCCCATGTGTTATGAGCTCTTTCAAGAACTACACTTCCCAGAAGCCATCAGTCTGGGACTTGTGGGAGTAGCTTTTGGGGCTTTCTTCAAAACTAGCAAAGACCTGCATCTCCCACCATCCCTGTAAGCAACAGGTTAGCTGGGGGAAGCATCCTGCAGCACTTCTGTGAGAAACAAATCCCGGAGTCCCTTAGTCCCTACAATCTCTTCCTGGGCACGGCAGTGCAAGCCATGGTGCTACAGCAGAACTGTCCAACAACAGCACTCCAGTGGAATTCCAGGCACAGTGGAAGGTGCCAGTGTCCCGGGCTGCAGCCCACCATGGCAGAATCCTGCACAAAGAAAATTCTGGCTGCTCCAGCATTGCCCAGGCTGCATGGGTGCCTGTGGCATGCTGTGAGACGTAGGAGTGTGTTGCGTTGTTTTGTGCTTTTTTTTTTTTTTTTTCTGTTTAAACATGCCTAGGATTGCACTGAGAGCGTGCCATCCAATGTGGCTGACCATGGCCTTCCCAGTCTTGGAAGATTGCAGGCACTGAGCCCAGGGCAAGAGAAGAAAGCACACAGCCCATTTCAATCATCTGTGTTTGTCCTTGCTCACACGGAGGAGGAGAGGCACTGCCAGGATTCCTTGTATTTCTTGTAAACTCAAGACTGTGGCTTCCTTTACCGAATCAAGCCATTTGTTCTTTGGACTTCCTCTTCTTCTGCCTTCAGTTCTCCTTAGCATTATTACCTTCTCCAGGGAGTCTTGCCTTCTCGTGATTTGGCCAAAGTACAACAGCCTCAGTTCCATCATGTTTGCTTCTAGGGCAAGTTCTGGGCTGCTTTGATCCAACAGCCACTGGGTGGTCTTTCTGGCCACCCAAGCATGTTCACAAAGCTCTCCTCTAATACATCCATGCACCGCATGCCAGCTTTCTTCACTCTCCAGTGACTGGGAATACAAAACTGTGGGCGATCTTCACCTTGATCTCCAGTGAAACATCCTTACACATTGCTATATATGTCTAAAAATACAAACCAGGCAGCCAGAAGTACAAGGAACTTAAACAAATGGAGCTAAGTGAAGCTAAAAGACACCAGCCCATTGTCCAATTTTATACTGGGCCAGAGAAATGACCCTTGGGCATTGCAACTGTTACTTAAGCCAGTGACACAGAAAGTGCGTGATGCCCTCCAACTCATGTGCCATGAGGTCTTTGCAGCAGCAGTGGGCTTGGGGCCTTCTCACTCAGAAGATCAGAAAAGGGAGACCAAGAGAGAAGTTTCCCTCCCTCCATCCATAGCAACTTTTGAGTCAGATGGGAGTGTGGTGCACTCAGCAGGCCTATTTGCAGTGACATACAAAAATTAAACCAAGCCAAGGCTGTTAAAAGGGGGATAAAAACCACCAGAGTGATAATGCATCATAGAACGCTGTCACAATGAATGAAAGTACAAGAGCAATTAACAGGCACAGAGCTGTGCTTTGTGCCATGAAGCTGGGTAATTTTCTTTCTCCCTTCTTTTTAAAAATTTTGTTCCATCTCACTCAGAAGTAAAAACTTAAGTTCATCTTGAGGCTTTGGAATCTCAAAGAGCTGCATGGGAAGTGTATGTATGTGAAGGAGAGATAGGCACCTGCCCCACTTCCTCCCATCCCCACCCCCACTTTCTGCCTCTTAAGGGCTTGCTAAATGAACAGCTCCTCTGCCCATTAAAATGTGACAACCCCCCCCCGCCCCACAAAGCAAGCAAATTGGCAAATTTCATTTCATTTCTTGCATTTCGGCACCATCCAATAGCTGAAGCACTCTGGATAGTTTGCAAAGATTCACACCTTAAAAATACAGTAGAAAACTCATATGCATACAACACACAGTGAAAGACACATATATCTAAACACCATTTGATGCCCCTGTTCTTTCCAACACTCTGTTGTTTTCTGAGCAGTATCCAGCACTAGAAGTTGGAGGGAGAATTGATATACCAATAAGATCAGCTTTTTGAGGTTAAAACTAGGAAAGAGTTAAGGACCAGCAGCAAGGAATAGCCCCTGATGCCTGCCCTCTCTCACCCGGGTGCACAGCAGCTGGTACTGGGTACCCAGAGACAACCCATTAATTCCTGCACTGCCAAGAGAGAGAAAGCAAGAGTGGGTGAGAAATACGAGGCAGCAAGTCCTGGCAGCCACGGCCTGCTCCATCAGCTTGCTCGCTGCCTGCCTTTGCCCTGTGGACAATGCTGCAGTGAGAGCAAAGCTTGCTGAGCTCAAGTCTCTGCTGCAGTATCCAGCGAGAAGGGAGATCAAGAGAGAAAGCAGGTGAGCAAGGAAGCGGAAGCTGGGAGGTGGCAGCAAAGTACTGGAGGACAGAGTTGTGCGTGCTACATAGGCTGCCCGCACCCCCTAAGCTAGTCTGCTGCCTACAGGAGGATGCTGTCCCATGGTGAGCACTGAAGAAAGCCTCAACGGCTAACCCGTTCAGCTTCTGTGCATGCCATCTTCCCCTTGCCTCAGGCAGCAATATGTTCTGGGCTAGCCTTGAGAGAAGCAGCCTTGTTGGATCTTGTGAAAGGCTGGTATCTAGTCCATAATCCTGAGGGTCTTATGTTTTCCAGGAGCAAACCAGATGCTGCTAGGAAAGGCTAGGAAAGCAATAGACTTCTCTGACCACCAGTATTCTCAAGAAACTGATATGCAATGGCAAACTGCTTCTAAATTGTATGACAAAACAAGGAACTGTGGCTGCATTTCTCTCCCACTTCCCCTCCTCCTTGCCCTGTTCTCTCTACCCTTCCCATGTTAAGAAATGTGCTTTGCCTCTAGGAGCCTTTTCTATTCCTGTGAGTTCCCCACACAGTTTTGTCCTGAAAGGGCAACTGCTACCTTCTAATATATGCTTGGAAAGGTAGCATTTTGGCGGTCTGTTCCAGAGAGGATCAGCTTTCTAGGGCAGGAGACACATAAGCCTTCTGTGTGGGGTTTCTCCAGACTTGGTCTGATGCAGCTTTATAGCCCACTGTTGTACACACATTATTTTTTTGTGCCCGCTGCTATCTTTTCTCAAACGGGTATTGTGAGTTTTTGTAGAGCCTCAAAAAGAAAGCAGCCAACATTTCAGCTTGGCCGATGTAGTGCTTTAACAGCACTTTGATCTTCCAAGTTTGGCTGGGGTTAATGTCCCATTTCCATGTTGTGAAAGGCTGAGGGTGCGGGGGTGGGCAAGTTATAGGGATCTGAAACATGACCTCATTCCACCTGCTGTTGGAGTCAGCTCCATATACCTAGTAGTGAAAAGGGGAGCGCTGCATCCTTTCCTGATGCATTGTTGCAATGCACTGGGGGGGCATCACAGAATTGGAGGAGGAGGAGGCGGCTCCATGGCTGAGCAGGGACTAGAACCCAGATCTCCTGATCACATCAGTCCCCTGCTCTTAACCACTACACCACACTGTTGTGACCATAGCTCTCAATGTATTTATCTATATTGGAAATTCAAGGAACTGAGCTCAAATATTCTGTACAAAATCATCAAAAAATTCCCCCCCCCTTCACCTGAAAATTGCCCAAAGTGCCTGGGCTTGGACAATGAAGGCAGAGAAGTGTTTTGGGCTCGGCTCTCATCCAAGCCAAAGAAGTATATTCATCTGTCTCTTTCTGCCCAGCAGCACGGATGATTTTACTGTGCATCTGGAGTCCATGTGTGATCGATCACCTGAAAAAGGGGAAAAAGGCTGCTAAAGCAAGAGGTAGGATCACTCAAGCTACACCGAGCAAAGCTGTGGGGCATTGAGAACCTGATGAAAAGGGCCCTGTGATGGAGCAGATGCACGCGGGACCTGGACTCAACTACTGCTCTTGTTAGACCCTGTTGAAAGGAAGCAGCAAGAGATCTCGGACAGGTCAATGTCCCAGAATCTGGAAAGCCACAACCAACACAAGACGTCAGTACTACTGGGCTAGATGGACCCTGGTCTGGCTTTTTACCAGCCAGCCTTCCCCAACAGGATGTCCTCCAAGGCATTCTGGATGACAACTCATGTTGGGAGGTGAAATGTAAAACATCTGGAGGACAGCAGAGAGCGGAAGGCTAGTGGCAGCTACCCCTTTAAGCAGAGACCTTTGAGCTTTGCAGCGATTGAGCAACACGCCGATTGACGCATGTCCCTCTTCAGTAATGGCACTTGAAAAAGCAATAACACGAATGCAGTAATGGATAGAACTAGGCTGCCTTCTTTCTGAAGATCCTTTTTACACCTCCCCATGTAGCTCAAAAGAATATTGCTAATAAGTCGCCAGTTCTCCATAGAACTCATCTTGGATGGGTTGCCCCGTGCTGGCTTGTCTTCATTAATCGCTGTTGTCCTGCTGTTCTGTTCCCCAGGAAGTCTCATGGTTTCATAAATAAATTAATTCATATGTGTTTATTTCTTTAAAAGCAAATGTCAGCAAACGCAGGCCACAAAAACAGTAAGATACGAAAACACAACTAAGAATTAGAGCTATTCAGTGATTAAATATTTTTGGGAGAGGGATTAATTATCTTCCTATTGTCTGATTAATATGATAGCTACATTTCCATAATACCAGAACCTTTGTGTGCTTCAAAGATATTGGAAAGAGTCTAAGATAACACGCAAAGCTTCCACTCCTGCTCTGATGTTGCTGCTCATCTTTAAGAGCTATGTGGGAGGCAAGCCCATCAAGACCCTCTTTGGGCTCAGAATAGCTGTACCTGTTGAATTTGGCTGGTGCAACTGGATAAGAATGTCACATTGGCACCTTTTTCTAACCGTATTCCAAAATCCACAAATCCCTCCATGTGCCTGGGAAGAACTTGTGATTTACAGAGTTCAAATGTGTAGGGAAAGTAAAATGAGTTCAACGAACCCAAAAAGGGAATATCAGAAATGCAGGTCTCATACCATTTTGTAAATAAAATTGTTTAAATAACCGGATCTTAAGGCATATTTGCCTGTGGGCTAAAAAAATATTTGAGGTCAGACTGTCTAGCTCACTATTGTCTGTTTATTTCTTTGTTTATTTCTTATTTCCCAACTTTTTTTTCCTTTCAAAGAACTCAAAAGTGGCTTACACCTCCTCCTGCCCTCAAACTTAGCTCCACAACAAAAAAACTGTAAGTTAGGTTGGACTGTTTTCCCCTGCAGAGGAGGGCAGGATGCATTCCAGTGGAGCCAAGCTCAGGGAACCAAGGTTCAGTTTGGACGCCAGGAAGTACTTCCTGATAGTTATGACCCTTGAGTATGGCATGAGCTTCCACAGGAGGTGGTTGAAGCCCCATCGGTGAGGGTGTCCAAGGATAGGCTGAACATGCGCATGGTAGGCATGTCATGAGTGGAGCCAGCTGGGGGTCAGACTAGATGGCCCAGGAGGACCCTTCTGACTTGCTCTGTTTCCATGTTTCTATGACTGAGAGTCTGTGACTGGACCAAAGGCACCCAGTTGGCTCCATGGCTGAGCGGGGACTTGGGGTTCTTCATGCTCAGCAATTCTTCTGGCAGGTCTCACAACCCCATGAGGTGTGGGTCTCAACCCAAATACAATCAGCCTCACCAGGATCTCTGTGGACCATCTCTGTCCGAGCTGGCTTTGACCTAAGAAACAGCCTTGCCAAGATTAGAATATAGGAAAATATTCCATAACTCATCAGTCTTGTGCATGTCAGAGATTCTAGCCTTGATGCTCTCACACTTTCGCCCCCAGTAAAGAAAGTTCGTGGAGGTTTTATGGTTTCTACCAGTTTTGTCACAAGTGCCAACTCACTCTTCATTAAACTCCTGGACTGAGTTTGCACAATTGTCATGGCTTATTTAAGACACAATGGGATCCACACTGCCTGTTCGGTAGCTTGTCATGTCGCCCAAACCCACAGAGGGTGCATTGTTGGGATGGTTAACAAAGCACCCACAACCTGTAAACAGCTGGTAAGTTCTGTGTGGTTTGTCAATGAAGCCAATAATCCACATACCAAATCCACTGGACACAACAAGCCACGGTGGCATCTTGGTTGAATATTTAAAATGACCACCCACAAATGCTGCTGAAACAAAGTGATTAATTAACCCACCATGGCTTAATATGATGTGCAAACATTTCTCATAGTAACATGTAGACATGCTCTGAATGCAGACAATGCAGCAAACTTGCAGAAGCTAAGCCGGTTTGTGTTGGGTCACTTACTGGATGGGGAGCCAGTTGGAAAACCCACATTCGCCACCCTGAGCTCCAAGGAAGAAGGATGAGATGCAATAGAAAAGTTAAGAGCAGAAACAGATGGGTTGCTTTTCACTGACAGAACTGTGCTCCCTTCTCAGGGACAGAACAGTGACACTTCTCCGGTTTGCTTTCCCATGTCTTTCTTGCAGTCACTTTGCCCAAAGATTTCCTAAAACAGGTGGGTGCGAACACAAAGAACTCTGTGCTCTTCATACCCATCTTTATGGCTTCCAAAGGACATCTCAGCTGCAATAAGATGTCTTAGCTTTTCCTCACCTTTTCTGAGTGAGAGCCAGCTCTGCCTATTCCTTGATTCCTTGCCAATTTTCTACAGCTTGGAATGCACACATTTTCATATAGATGCTATACACTTTTACATATTGTTGCAGCACAACTCACTGCCCAAATGCTAAAATGTTCAAAATGCAGCATGCAACACACACATTAACAAAGTAAAGAGAGCAGCTTCCTAAGTCATGGCATGGCAGGCACTATTGAACCTGCCAGTACAGGTTAAACTGGCAAGTATATTCAATATTCAGCAGCAACCATCCAGCAAAACAGGAAAGCTGGCCCTTTCTATCTGTTAAGCAGCAAGATTTTGGGTGTTTGTTGGACTCACAGAGAATGGAGCTCAAAATTTAACTTCCAGATCTGCAAGCACACAATAAATTCCTTCTTTCTTTTTGTCCTTGATTTGTACATTCAGAATTTAGTCACACACAAATAACTGGGCAAGATTCTCTTGAGAGTGGCTGGGCCTGCAAGATTGCTAGAGTGCAAATAGAAGAAATTACTATGCACAAAAAATATACCTTTAGCCAAGGAGGGTGGGGAAAAATTGCCTTCAGAAGCAGAATAGTATTCAAGCAATACATTCAAGGTTGTGTGTGCATGTGTGCTGTATACAAAGGTTAGGAACTGGAACTCTCCTGCACATAAACAACAGTAAATGACATAAATGGAGCTATGTGCGTGGAGTGAAAAACAAACTCCAACTTGTGGAAAGAATGCCTTCCAGTCCATCCAAATCCCCCACGGTTATCACCAATCCTCAGCGGTTTCCCAGGGAGGCTCCACAGGCCAGATGTGCACCCTCTGTGGGTTGGGTTAGGCCCACTGGCCAGAGATTCTGCATGTCTGCTCTAAGCCAAAGGCAGGGAATAACAATCGCCAGAGATGACCCAAGGGGAAATGAAAGCAAACCGCTGATGGAAAGAGGACTTGGGAAGAAGCCAGGAAGGCTTGAATGGGGAAAGGCATACGAATGCTATGCGGCTGTAAAAAGCATGGAGGAACAATATGTGTGCAGGCGGAGGAAGGGTCTTGTTTTGCTTGAGTGAGAAACAACCGAATAGCACCTGTGCGGTGCACCTATCAAACTGCTGGCTGGAGAAATAAAAAGCAGCACCGTAGAGACCCTTTCAAACAGCAGAGCATGTGAACCATGCCTGGGGAAATGCTCTTAGACATGGAGTTGTGATGCTCTTCCCTGCCATCTGGCCCTCTTCTCTTTGTTGGACTGCTTCTCATTTTTGGCCTTCACTTAGGAAGTGAGCTGAGCTGAGAGGACGTCTGTGGAAATCCAGTGGAAATCCAGACGCACAGTCAGCACACTTCTTCTATAGCACATACAACACCAAGGACACAAGTGTCACGTGTGGAAGAGGGTGCTGCTTCTGCAGCCTTCATGCAGGCTCAATCCTGGCAGGTGTCCACAGGATACAGAGGGACCTAAACAGGAGCTGGACGGTGTACGGACACCACTGTGTATTGTGAGCAGAGCTGCAAGAGTCCTCCCAGGATCTATATCCCTTTGGCTCATCAGATTCCTTTCTCATACTCAGCCCTGGCTTAGGGAGTAAGCTGAGCTGAGATGAAGTGCATGAACGTGCAGGAACGATAGCGGAACTCCTTCTGCAGCAAGTGGGCCCATCCTCAAAGCTCACAAGGCACGTGCAGAAAACGAACTCTGGCACAGACTTGATGCCTGGCAGAGCCTTCACAAGCTCCTGGTGTGTTCAGTGGCATGTTGGACTTAGGGCTGAGAGAATGCAGCTTGGAGTCTTTGCTGCTGGGCTGAGGGAGTCCAACACCCTCCCCACGAACGATTCCTCACAAGTCCTGAACTGCGGGACACATGGCCTTTGCCTTCATCCCTAGGACAGGGAGCATGATACACCTTTTACAGTTTTGTGCTAAATGCTAAAAAACATTGTAAAACTGTGGTGGGCAATGCTAAGTACACATCCGCAAGAATGCAGAATGGGCCAATGAAGTGATGTGTCCGAATTCTGAGGGAACATACTGCTGTGAAGGGTTACTCTTCCATGAGATTCCCAGTTTTAGCATTTGAAACTGCAGGTATTTCTGGCAGAGAATGACTGGTTCCAGATGTAAAATCTGTGGAAGAAGTGAAGGGAATACATGAAGTATTCTTTGGGTACATTCCAGTCTCAGATCAGCTGCAGTAGGCATGGCAGACACGACACAGTCTTCTCTCCTTGGACTGGATCTTGGTACGTTAGTTGGACAAGAGCTACAATGGTGGTTTGGCCATGGCAGGAAAAGAAGGTGGGGCAAAGCAGCGCCATCTGGATTCAGGCAGCCTTTGTCCCCCGTTCCTCCGCTAATCTCACTGAAAATTATCTGAACAGCGTAAGATGTGCCCAACATGATTGGCACAATTACACCAGCAAAACTATTTTCTGCAACAGCATCTAAAGGCAACATCTGATACCAACATACCAATGCTTTTGGGAATCACCATGGACTCAAAACTTCAAGAGTATCCATGTGTGTGCAGAAAATTGCATGGATATTCTATCACAATTCTAGTAATTAGCCAGATAAAGTGATGCCAAGACAACTTCCATGCCAGTTATTGTGTGCATCATCGACATAAACTTTATGGCTTTTCTTGCAGTGATGCACAGATATTCTTTGATGCTAGAGAGCTACTCAGCCTCTGCAGTCTGTGGCATTAGATGTAAATGGGAAAGAAAACATATACAGGAGTTGCTTGGAATAATGGAACATGACAGGGAAGAGACTGAGGAGACCCTTAGCACAATGATGGAGAAATGCAAGGAAATGCCAGATGTAGAACTTAAAGCCCCTAGATAAACCATACAACAGAAAATTGTGTGAATCGTCCAATCAGATAAGCAATAAGCCAAAAAAAAAAAAAAAACCTGATTTCAAAACTTGCTTCTGGCTTCCATTACAACCAAAGCAAATTCTGTGTCAGTGACTGGCCCAAAATCACCCAGTGAACCTCATGGCCAAGTGGGTATTCGAACCGGGATCTCACAGGCCCCCAATCTACCACATACCACACTGGGCATAACTACCATCACACCACATTGCCTAAGCTTTTAAAGGAAATGCAAGGGCTTCAAGGAATTGCCCATCCCAGATGTCTTACAGGGTACTCTTCATCAAATGTTGTTTTAGCTGTTCTTTAATCTTTTAAAACATGTTGGCATTTTGGAAATAAGTTATGGTTTACAGCAGATCTCTCTTTCTCTGCTGTAAACTGCTCAGGGAGCTTCAGCTATTGAGCAGTACAGAAATGAAATATATAGATAGCACATTTTTTTCACACTAGAGGAGCCCCATTGAGCACAGCAGGGCTACTCATATGTAAGCAGGAGTGGAAGCATAGGAAGGGAGATAAATTAACAACAATGGAAACTCCTTGAGATAACAAAGTAACTTTCTCAGTCCTTTATTCTTCTAACTCAGCAATACGGTCTGGAGAACCGGAGGCAAAGATAGGCTGGAATATTAAACCCTCTTCAATTGGGTTTCAAGATAATTAAGAGATTATGAAGTTAGAGCAGTTACTGAGCTTTCCTTAAAGCTCTTTTAGTTTAATCCCCTAGAAAAAAAAATTGAATTGCAAAGCCAGCTCAGTGTGAAATACAGACAGGGCACACAACCCACCGTGTTTGCTGTTGATTTTGAAGCCTATTTATGCAAAAACAAGTTTGAAAGGTGGAATGACGCCATTGCAGCATTTTCTTCCCACCTCATATACATGTGCTTAAACTATGCACAGAGGCTGCCCACAAGACTGTGTACCCCTGCATAATATGACTGCTGGGGTTACATATAAAGACAAAAAATAAAGCCTGGTTCTCTGCACAGTTCAGTCCCTGCATTTATCGAGCTAATCTGATGTTGAAAACCTCCCACAGCTGATTACCCACTGTGGAGAGATCTTGATAGGGTGGCCATGTACCCTATTTTACAGTGCAGAGTCCTCTCTTTGAGGCTCTTAGACAGCAGTCTTGTGATTCAGGGTATCCACTTTATGAAAAGCTCTTCTGTCCTGATCCTAATCCAGTTCACAGGTGAGAAACTCTAGGAAGGCAGAGCAGGGCCTGGACTGAAAAGGCACCCAGCTTACCTGGGAACAGCCTTTCTTGCTATAGTGAAATCTGCAGCATTTCTATTTAAATTGCCTTGATCATTGCTAAATATGCTTCTCTCTAGTATGTCAGCACATGTAAGCATGTGCCTTCTGCATTTTTAGTGATGCATTTTCTCTCCTTTTTATTTCATTTTTTGGGTAATGCATGAGTGACCACCCTAACTTCATGGGATGGTTAGTGGCAACTATTTGAATGATACATAGCCTGGATTTGCCTTCGTTGTCCTCCTTTTTAATGCAAGCAATGTGGGGACAGCACAGGTCCAGCATGGGAATTAATGCTATTTGCAAAAGCACTTTGGAGTTCCCGTCTTGTTTTGATGAGGGTCTTTTAACAGAGGAATATAAGAGAGACCCAGGGCCAAGACCCAGAGTCTTCAGGCAGATGCTGGGGCCGCAGTGATACTTTGCTAATGTACCCCTGAACTCTTGAGCTGGGCCTGAGTAAACTCTTAGAGGTATAGACATGTAAGCAAAGACCAAGGAAGCCTAAGGGGAAGGTTTTGTGTCTGCAGGGTGAGTGAAGGCTAGATCAACCCACAAGCTGAATTTTCCTGAAATATCACATCAAATGAAAACACAGTACTTCTCAGTTGGTAGATGGAGCTTTGATAAGACTAGCAGAAGTGGACAGAGGATTTCCCCTCTCCTGAGAAGGACTCTGTCACAAAAACTGAGGTGAATTGAAAGTTCCTGTTTTGGGAAGTACTTCCAAAGAAGTCAAGAGAAGCTAAATGAGTGTCAGTGAACCAGGTGTAGAGAAAAAAAGGAGCCACACTTCTCTAGATCTGCAAATGAAAGAGGGAGGCTATTTTTCAGCTTCTGTGTCTTGGATTTTAGACATTGGCACTGTGAGTGGACAAAGGAAATGTGAGTGGGAACACATGAGTCCAGGTCTCCATGCCTGATGATGTGGAAATGCCTTCTCATTCTAGAAATTAAGGATGGAAAGTATGCTACACCTGCTGCCTCCTTTGAAAGCAATACAGTTCTGAGTATTGCATCTGTGTCCTTTTCCTCTGAGACAAGAGTAACATCTATCCCCCCATTACAGTAAGGCACAAAAGAACCAAACAGCCTATACCAAGGATGGCTGACTTCTGTACAGCTGGAATCCAGATGCTCTTTTTGGGGGCCCCTCAGCAGTAGCCAGTCTCCACAGTAAAGCAGACCCTTGCTTGCTTGCTTGCTTGCTTGCTTGCTTGCTTGCTTGCTTGCTTGCTTGCAGCATTTTTATCCCATTGGTCTAACAAAACAGCTCCAGAACAGCTGACACACCATCAAGAGAACTCTGCCCATAAGCTTACCTTCTCAAAAGGCATGAGACTGAAGGACAAAGGAGCAGAGAAGAGAGAGGTAAAAAGCAAGTATTCTTTCAGCAGAATAGGTAAGATGGCCCCAGTCCCCATCTCATCTCCCTCTGTTTCAGCACTAAGCATGCGCAAGTCCCATCAAGCTTATGCTCAGGTACATGTAACTAGAGCATGCATAAAATTTTTCTCACACTTTGAATCCCAACCCTCACCCCATTTTCTGAGGCATACTTCTACGGGGAAGCTTTCTATCACATATTATGCATCAGCACTGCCAACAGAAGCCAGACACAACTGCTGCAGGGGAGAAGGAAGCCAGCGCGGCTCGCAGAATGCCACTGGCACAGTCTTTTACAAAGATCATGCCTAAAAGCTTCAAAAGGAACCTCACTCCTTATATCCTTATATCACTCCTTATATTATACACTGCAGCAATAACGGTTTCTGGCAATAGTTACAGCAGGTTTTGTTGTGTCCAGCCCTTTAATGTCCACTTGTAGGATGTACCTTGCAATGCCTTTTGATTAGGCATTGAGTGTATCCTCACTTCCCTGAGTGGGAATATTTCCTTCTTTATTGCATCCATGTCTTCCATTTCCTGTGTCTATGGGGGCTTTCTTGGCAGACACACTAGTCTGCCCAGCCATAAGGATGCATCTTCCAGCATAGCACCAAAACACGCGTGTCCAGGCTCAGTGAGGTGGCATTCAGCACATACCAGAAGTGTGCTAATCGAAGGTGAAGACGAAATCGCATGTGCCTATGCCATGCATCCTCCTGTGATTCACTTACTTTCTCCACCTTCTGGGCCGCAATCCATTTTGTTGCCCTGAACTTTTGGGGGAAATGAGAAGAAGAGAAGAGGTGAGGCAGCCGGTGCTGCTTTCCGGGGAAGCCTGCATGGGGATCACGTCCACATGCATCCACATGCCTAGGGGAGGATCACCCAAAGGCATGAGCTGCTATCGGATGTCAGGAAGGTTCTCGCCCTCTCCCTTGAGCATGCCGACCATCACGTGATGCTACCATTAAAGAGGGAGAAATGCACATGTGTGCACCAACCAATGCCCCCATTTCTAGAGAAGTCTTGGTTGGTACTTTGCTCCTAGACCCTAAACATTGCCAAGAATTATAGATTCTTGGAGATTATTGATGATATAGTTATAGATATATAGATATAGATTCGCGCGCACACACACATGCAAACACATCCATTTTGGCCAGAGACCTGCTTTAATATTGTAATTCTGTGTCTGCCAATGCTTAAAGTGCTCATGACTAACAGTTTGTTGTTCCCCCAGAATTTCTGTTTATATCATTGATAAAAAGCATCCAGATGTCATCTGAAATATCAGCCCTGTTCTGCAGTCTGAACGGTACGTCTCTCTTTCATATGCCACTGAGCCAGACATCGATTCAGCCACTCGGCAACAGATGGCCCAGATCTGCTCTCTTCCATGTTAATGTGATCCTTTTAACTGATAGTGGAGCTGGTATTTTGCTGGATTTTATTCAAGCTGCAGGCACTTTTAATTTCAAAAGTGTTGCTTAAAATATAAAGGGATAAAGAGTTTAGGGGTCTGATGTATTTTTTAAAAAGAGAGCTAACTTTTTCATGGTTGCACTCATACACATTTTCATCCACACATCCACAAGGATGACAATTCCAGAACAGTTAAACTATTGCATAAATGGAAATCAGCCAGCATATAGAGCTGTCTTAATGCAAAATGTGGGAAGGGAAGGGAAGGGAAGGGAAGGGAAGGGAAGGGAAGGGAAGGGAAGGGAAGGGAAGGGAGATGTTTGAAGAATTTGTTAGCTAATACATTGATTCTTTAACAAGGCTGATGAAAGACTCAATTGTGTGGGTACTCAGAGTATGTTCTGTTCAGCATCCATCATTGCAAGGGTTTAGTGTTTCTGGATGTGTTCAGTGCCGGCCTATTCACCCCCCATACTACAGCCTCAAGTGACCCACTCACAATCCAGGTGGTCCCAGATGTTGGTCACAAATTGGGATTTCACACTAGGTCCATTTTATTTTCTGCTTGAGAATCTGTTTCAGCAGCAGAAGCCAATGCAGATGGCATGATAAAAGATCCTTTGGAAGACCCTTCAAAAATAAACAATTTAGCTCTTTGAGACATTAATTTAGGGTACAAGAGAATGCATGTGGGATAGCAGTGAAGAGCAGGTTCATCCAGTGGTCTGTGCAAACTCACTGGAATTGCAGGAGGGATTTCTTCAAGTACAACTGTCAGAGAAAAGTCCCCCCCCCCCCCCGCGCTTGCAAGGCTAGAAATCGGGCTCCTCTCACAGTGCCAAATGGTGGAAAATTCAGAGCAGATCAAAGGAACTACCTCTTTACAGAGACTATGAAAGCTGCTCAGCAAGTTCTCGCAGGAGTCACCAAATGAATGACTTTGGAAAGGGATTAGCCAAATTCATGATGGGTTCATGGATCTGAAATTCATGTGTCTAAAATATACATGTTTCTCTCCGTGTGTCTGTTTGTACAGAGATAGTTTTATAATGCATTTTAATATATTAATCTTTGTAAACTGCCCACAGAGCTTCAGCTATTGGTAAATATACAATGTGATCCATGAATGAATAAATGAATGCAGAATCAATGGCTCTGGGCATGATGACTATATATTTCTTCCATTATCAGTGGCTTCTGCATATAATTTGCTGGGAATATGAGTGGGATGGTGCTGTTTCACACCTGTCCTGCTTGCGAACCTCCCAAGGCATCCGGTTGACCACTTCAGAAGAGAATGCCGGTCTAGATGGAACTTTAGTAGAATCCATCATGTCTCTTCTTATGCTCGTATGATACTTCACACACACACACTCAAGCAATCTTTTTTTTTTTTTCATTTTTACCAAACAGCTCCCACAAGGTAAATTTGTTGGGACCCCCAGTGGGAAAGGCAGGAGAATGTCCAAGAATGTTCCCTGTTTTTCCCATTAAAATTCCCATCCCCATGAAATGTCTTTCCCCCATGCATTTACCCTATGATTGGTAGAACAGGTAAAAGTGTGCCATTTAGACTGAGGAAATGCCTGCAGAGAAAGGGTTGATCATGAACATCCTAGCACAGCTCCAAATAAATCCACAGCCCCTTAGAGCTACATTTCAATTAAAAATAAAAATTGAGGGATTCTTGCACCTTACCCATGTCATATCTAGTTTGGCTTTAGAGCTTGTCCCTGACAGCATACCAGGCAGAAATATGAGTAAACAGATACTCTCAGACTCTTGAAACTATGGGTTTGCATTCCTTTTTAGAAAAAGTATTGAAAAGAAAACTAATGCATTCCATTTGTTTAATTCGTTGAGTGATAGAACTGTATGGGAAATCAAACAAACAAATTCCAGTCAAATGCAGACCAAATGAAAATCTATTTGTTCCATTCGTTTTGGACTCCTTTTTGATCAATAGCCTACTGGAACAGATTGGGTGGTTCACAGAAAGTGGAGAAGAAGAAGGGAGCAATTGGCGATATGTGATCATTTCATTGTCCTAATAAGTGTAACCCTTTCCTAACCTGTCCAAAATTTAACAAAGCTGATATTTTGAAGGGATAGTAGATCAGCCCTCTCTTGGAGACATTCCCAAACAGGGCCAATGTCAAGGGTAGGAATGATCAGGCCCTTGCTGAAGGACCACATTCCAGCAGGGACTCACTGGCTAAAGTTCCCAGTACCTTTTCTTCCACATCACACTTGCAGTCTGGTAGTTCACCGGCTTCTCCTCCTGGCCTCGTCAGCAGTGGTGCTGGTGAGAAATAAGAACAGGAGATGCCATGGCCTATTGGCAGCATGGTCTGTTGAGCAAACAAGGAGCAGAAATGATGAAAAAGAAGTCATGAAGCTCATGACAAAGGAGGAGAGAAGGAAGGAGCCAGCACTTCTGTAAACACTGTGCCCATTGCATCGAGAATGCAAAAATTTCTGGTTGGATCTCCCATAGAAATAATCAGAAAACAAAAGTGAAAGAGATAGAAATGAATGAACCAGTTCCAAATCAGTCCTGAAATCAATGCAATTATGTCTAACCAAACCAATAACACTTTTCATAATTAAAATGCATCAAGTAACTAAAAGTTGTGTAGGGGAGGACTTTCAGTTTTGCTCAAGTTCATTTCACTCATCACAGGGCTACAAACTTGGGTTTGCAATGGAGTGTTCACCTGATCGGGCAATGCAGGGAAGGCTGGCTCTGGAGAATGAGCCCTGTGTGATAAGGATCTTCCTAAAGACATGTCTGTCATACTCATGCATTACATCTTCAGTTCTGCATAATGGTTTAGCATTAATGCTTGGGATGTGAAAGCTAAGATATGACCAGGCACTCCTTGGAAAAGATAAACATCAGATGGGAAATGTAGATGTCCATATTAATTATATTCTAATCCCCACTCACTAGTCCTATCACTGAGCTGAGAGAGAAAATGCTTGGTTTATACTCTATTCAACTAGTGTGTATGTGGGGAGATCTTCCATTGTGTAGAGAACAAATTGAGTTGTTCACCACACACCCTGAGATACCTGGATCAGTCATTACCCTTGTTGTCTTGTAGTGACTAGACATACAAATAGGCATGTAAAAAGTGAAAACAGATGATCGAGTGTCAGTGCGGTGTTAAGAATGCTGCACTGGGACACAGGAAATCTGGGTTCCGGTCCTCATGGAATTCACTCCCCAAAGAGGTCCGCCTGGCACCGTCGTTACTGGTTTTTCGGCGCCAGGTAAAGACCTTTTTATTTAAACATCATTTCAATTGTTAAAACATATGATCTGGCCTGGGCAACTTCTTCTTCCTTCTCTTTCTCCTCCTATATTTTTATCTTATACTGATAATTTTAATTTTGTACTTGTAAATCAATGTATTTTTTGTATTGTTATATTTAATGGTAATTTATTATGTACTATTGTATTTCAATGTATTTTATCATGTTGTAAGCCGCCCCGAGGTTTCGGCAAGGGGCGGCATAGAAATGTTATAATAATAATAATAATAATAATAATAATAATAATAATAATAATGATGATGAAGCCTTCTGGGTGACTTTGAGCCAGTCACTACCGCTCAGCTTAACCTACTTCACAGGGTTGTTGCTACAAGGATAAAATGGAGAGGAGGAGAAACTTGTAAGCCACCTTGGGTCCCTTGCAGTAGGAAGAAAGGAAGGTTATAAATGCAACATAAAAATAATAAATTAATTAAAGGTAGAGCATGTTTTCCTCAATCTATGTCCACTGATAGCCGCTTCAAACAAGAAAAGTTCCATGCATTCTCGTGGCCATTGATTCCTTTTCTTAGTAGACACACATTGGACAGAAAAGTGACACACATTTGGCAGAAAACTAGTATTCTATACATTGATGGGGTCTGAACTAGTAATGAAGAGATTAAAAAGATACTTGAGTTGTCTGGAAAAGGGTGGAGGGAATTCCGTATTAGACTACCAGGAAAGGAATTGAAAATCACAGTGCTAATATAAAACCGCTTTTCTACAAATGTATGTTTATCTATGACCACACTTGGAAAGCTGTATTCAATAAGAATGAAGCATGCTATGAGTAAAATTGGAACCAAAATATCTGATGAGAACCTTGACAACTCAATGAGAATTGCTACTTCCATCAAACCAGATATTGATGCATTAGTTTCTCAAATACAATCTCAAATATCCCACTAGTTTTATGTTGCCCTCTTTTCTTTTCTTTTCTTTTCTTTTTATAATAAAATATCCAAAAATCAATGATATTTTATTACTTAGATATGTTCATTTTCTATATTAGGGATTGCAAACTTGGGACCTGCTCAATGATTTTAAAAGTCTCTCCAAATGGGGCGCCACATAATTAGGATTATTATGTGAAGACTTTTTTGCTTATCTGTGTGGTGGATATCACATATATTATGTACAGAGCTCTTTTTTTGCTCATCAGTTTTCATTAGTGTTTGTGTATTTAATGGGTGGCCCACAACAATTCTTCTTCTTCCAGCGTGGCCCAGAGAAGCTAAAAAGTTGGACACCCCTGCTCTAAAGAGCTATATCAGTGCCAGGTACTGTTATTCCTGCTTTCTTGTGATTGATTCAAAAGCTACTGTGCTTCATTTCTTTGGGAAAAGAAATTTGCACAATTGGATTAGCAGTAGCAGCAGCCGCAGGAGAATCTGCAAATGTTCTTGCTGCATGGGTGCTTTGACCTACCCAGTGTGCCAAGCAAGTAGCCTTTTTCTCTGTCTCCCCCCATCCTCCAATCTGGCACCCTCAAAAAAGAACCAGACATCCAGAACTGTTTTTGATGTTTCTCAGTAGCTCCATTTTGTCCACATCATACCAGAACTCCACTTAGCAGCGGAGTTCGCTACTGGAGGGCCAGGTTAATATTATTAACATTGGATCTTTCTGTCTATGAGATACATCTGAAGTTGAACAGCCTGATAATTTTCAATCAAAAAAGGCCTCCGTACATTCTGCCTGCCGGTTTCCCACTGCAGACAACTGCCAAAACTCTGCTCCGTGGCCCTTTTTGTTCCAGTTTGAAGGAAGAGACAAATCTGTTGCTGTTTTTTATATATTTTTAAAAAAACAGAACTTCATCCCACAGAATCTTTCTCATTCTGTTTGCACAGTTTAGCTTTTAATCATTGTACTAATTAAAGAACATACCCAAATGTGTGAGCCAGAGTCTGTGCTGTTGTTAAGTCGACAAGAGCTTGAAGCTGGAGGAGTGCAGTGAGGCTGGCCCAAAATTGTGAATCAAAGAATGCAACCCACACACCCCTTAATCTGGTTCACTGACGTCTGTAGAGATGAACTCAACTACTTGGATAGAGGTAAATGGATTGGAGATTAGTGCCAAATTGCTCTGTTGGCATTGCTCCACTCAACCTAACAAGGACTGTGCAAATGCTACAAAACTGTTGGAGTGCGGAAAACATACATAATGTAAAATCCTAAACAAGGGTTGCTGAGACACTTCACATTCATTTCTAAAGAAAGGACAAGTTTCCGTCTTGGAAGAGCATGAACAAGGCCTATGAAAATCCCCAAAGATTAAGGTGCCAGACCTTAATTCCTTGTTTACTTGCTTAGTTTCTTTCCTTCCTTATTTATTCATTTCTTATGGCACTCTTTCTTTTGTGTTTGTTTTACATAACACAATCTGTGTGCATGGAGCCTTAAAAAGTACATGAAGAAAAATTCCTGTCCCAAGAAGCTTGCAATCTAAAAATCAGTGGAGAGGAAACAAGTGGACAGAGAGAGCGAGAGAGAGCTTCAGCATCCTCGCAGGTCCTTTATTGTCTTACAGATGCCTCTTAGAACCAGAACAAAAGATGCAGATGCTAAAAATGGTAGAACAAGTTTGGCAAAAACATTTTCAAAAGGCAAGGTGCAAATTAATCCCAGAGTGGAGCTTACTAAGCGGCATGCTTATATTACCTTGGTGCGGTATTTCTATAAACAATGCCTGTATTGTTTCCTATTCCCTGTGCCCATGGGACTCCGCACTAGTACAACAGGAACTCATTCTTCTGAAACCCTGGAAATGAGTCAAATGCTTCTTTCCACAATTGGACACATCAGTGGAGCTCCTTCCATGAGCAAGACTGAACTGACTTGTTCTGGAAATAAGAGGGGCAGTTCAGCTCTTTCCATTCTTCCCAGCTGCTTCAAAAGCCACTTATTTTCCTTGGAGCTCGTGGTGGGACCCACTTCCATGTGGGCAACATTGAATATTGCCCCATATCTATGGGGATATTGTGTGTAAGTGTCCCGGGTATAATTTACTTAAGTTTGATTAAGAGTTCTTAAAACTAGGATTTTTTGGGAACTCTTCCAATAGATGAGTTCCACCAATAAAAACTGACCACCAACAGGTGTTTATTAAAGATGGCAAAGCCCAAAGAACCAAGAAAACACTTTTATTCCAATCTCACTCAACAAAGTTGATGTGTGGTTTCTTCATTTCAGCCATGCTTACTCCCATATGAGGAAAATCCCAAGAGCTGGGATTGTTTAACTTAGAAAAGAGGTGAGTAAGGGGAGACATAATAGTTGTTATGCGCAGTCAAGTCATGTCTGATTCATGGTGACCAGATGAATGAATGCCCAAAAAGTGCCCTGTTCTTAACAGCTCTGCTCAGCTCTTGTAAACTCAAGGCTGTGGCTTCCTTTACGGAATCAAGCTATCTCGTATTGGTCTGCCTCTTCTTCTTCTGCCTTCTACTTTCCCTAGTATTACTGTCTTCTCCAGTAAGTCTTGCCTTCTCATGGTGTGTCCAAAGTATGACAGCTTCACTGTCCTCGCTTTGCCTCCAGAGCATGTTCTGGCTTGATTTGATGCAGGACCCCCTTGTTCTCTTTTTGTCAGTCCAAGGAATTTGCAGAGCTCTCCTGCAGCACCATGTTTCCAATGCATCCATTGTCTTCCGGTCAGTTTCCTCCACTGTCCAGCTTCCACACCTGGACACAGTGATCAGGAATGCAATCATGGGAATGATCTTTGTCTTGGTCTCCAAAGAAATGTCCTTACACTTGATGCTCTTTTCTAATTCCTTCACTGCTCTCCTTCAAAGCCAGTCTTCTTTAAATTTCTTAGCTGCAGTCTCCCTTTGAACTGATGCCTGAACTGCAATGTGCAAAATCTTTCATCACTTCCATTTCCTCATTGTTGACCTTTAAGTTGTATAATTCTTCTCTGGTCATGATTTTTGTTTTCTTAATGCTCAAGTGTTTCAATTCATTTCTGCCAGTAGTATTGTGTCATCTGCATATCTTAAATTACTTATGTCTTTTCCACCAATTCTGACTCCTACCTCTGTTCCTAACCCAGCTTTCCTTACGTGTTTGCTTACATATTGAGCAGGTAAAAGGATAAAATACACCTTTGTCTAATACTGTTGCCTATAGAGAACCATTCTGTTTCTCCATATTCTCTCCTCATAGTCGGTTCTTGTCTTTGTCCAAAGATTATACATCAGGATGATCAAGTACTGAGGCTCATCCTTTTTCCAGAACCATCCATAGTTTCTTATGATCCACATAGTCAAAGACATTGCTGCAGTCTATAAAGCAAAGGGATCATCCAAAGCACTGCATTCCCATTCACAATGCCTGGGTGTGAATGAATGCTGGACAGCGAAGCAACATGGTGCTGGACAAGAGCTTTGTTGATAACCAGGAGCGACAGAAAGGCAAACAAGTGGTTCCTTGATCAAATCAATCCAGAGCTTTCCCTAGAAGCAAAAAATGAGAAAACTGAAGCTGTCATATTCCAGACACATCATGAAAAGGCAAAACTCTTTGGAGAAGAAAATAATGCTAAGGAAACTCGAAGGCAGAAGATGAAAAGAAAGACCAAATGTGCAATAGATTGAATTCATGGCCTTGAACTTGGGAGAGCTGGATGGCGCTGTCATGGACAGGACATTTAGGAAGCAGATGACTTGATAGCACATAATAACAGCAACAAAGAGAATAGTTTGTTCTTCTGAAATTCTTTTGCGTGATCCATTTTTTAATATTGCAGACTCTTCCTCATAGGGTTCCTCTTTGAAGGGATCTGTCACCCTTTCATCTCTTCTGTATATTCTTCCCTTCCCTTCCCTTCATATTTGCCTGGTCAGAAGGGTATCCCCCTGCTCGTCATTTAGCATTCCTAATCTAGGATTTAATTGCATTTGATTTTGTGAATCTGCTGGAAGGGGACCCATGTTTACCCCTTCTGTTCCTTTGAACTGATCACTGTAACAGCTCTTTTTGTCTCTACATAAAAGTCACTGAAAAGTTGGCTTCAGGATTCTATTTCTGTCAACTTTTGCTTTTGCTTCTCACCTATCCTTAGCAACTGTGTTTTTTCTACCATCCATCTAAATTTTTTCTTTCTTGTTGCTACAGGAACTATCTCTTTTATATTCTTCCTTTATAATGTCTGTTCTTCATGCGGACTTTAAAATCATTGGGAAGGCTATTTAAGTTATATTTAGGCATTACGCTTGTGTTATTAATCTTTTTTAGCTTGACTGATTTTTATATTAAAAGTTCACAGTCACTTTCTCAATCTGCTCCTGGCCTTGTTTTGGCAGCAGGAATACAGCTTCTCTGCCCCGTGATTCCAATTACATAGTTTATTTGGTTTCTATATTGGCCATCTGGTGATGTCGGTGTATACAGTCATCTGGTCAGTTGCTTGAAGTATGTACTCTCAATAAACAGAGTGCTGGTTTCACAAAATTCCATGGGTTGTTCTGCTTTGTTTCTGACCACTAGGCAAAATTTCCCTACAAAGCCAAAGCATCTTATTCTGCTTTGTTTCCTGCGTTTGCATTCCAATCACCTAGGATTAGAAGCATGCCTTGTTCTGGTGTGTTATCAATTTCCTCTTGAATATCTGTGTAAAACTTTTCGTTCTATTTCTTCAGCCTCTATTGTTAAAGCATAGACTTGAATGATAGTTATGTTGATAGGTTTTCCACAAATTCTCATAGGCATGACCCAGCTTCTTCCTGCTTGTGCTACATCATGCCTCCATATTAGAGCCACTCCGTTTCTTCTGACTTTTTATTTCCAGAGTAAAACACTTTGATTGGAAATGTTCCTCTCCATTCCGTTTTAGTCCACTCACACCAAGTATTGTAACATTTAGCCATTCCATTTCTTGCTTTATAGTTTCCAAGTTGCCTGGATTCATGCTTTCATGTTCCATGGGCCAACTGTAGATGTTGTGCAGCTTTGGGCTTTCCTTTCACCAAGTCATTTGTAGTTGTTCTTTGCTCTTCCTCAGTAGCTCACTGAGTGCCTTGCAACCTGGGAGTCTCATCTTCTGGCATTATCTCCTGTTTCATTTGGGATTGTTTCATTACAGAGTGTTTGGAAGTGGTTCACCATTGCCTTCTACACAGTACTAACCAGAGTTAGCGTGAGCATCACTGCCATTGTCTGTGAAAGACCCTGCACCAATGTTGCCTTCACTTCATGCTGCTGCCCAGTAGTTGTCCTTCTGGAGTTTCTCCGCTCTCATCACCATTAGATAAATCCACTCTCTTCTATTAAGGAGACCATTGCTCCTGAAGCAGGTTTATGCATCTTAGTCTGGTGTCTCTGCTTTGACCATTCCACCTTAGGTGACCCCACTAGGAGACCAGCCTAGTGAGACAATTTGGCTTTCTGGCAGAATTGCTCTTAGTTTCTCGGACACTCTCAAGCCCCCTCACCATGTGAATCACAGTAATGTACACATCATGGAGTGCCCTCAAAAGAAAACCTGTTTCAAAAAGAAAGTTATAGAGACTGCAATGCTATGGAAATTGAAGCTCAAAAAAATGTAGGTTGATCTAACCACCCTAGAACCATAAACCCAAACAGATCTTACCCATTCCTTAATTCCTGTTGTGATAGAGTAGATAACTCCAAGCACAGGTTAGAGTTTGGTGGCAGTCAAAAATGGTATACTGTGTAAATCATGTTTCTTCTTCTTGGAGGATTCTTAATAAAGAATCTTTTTATAGTCAGTATTCCAAAGTGAGATAGCCATCCTTACATTACAGTCCACACCTTTGTTTCTAAAAAAAAGTCCACATAAAGAACCATAATATGCCACAATCATGCATGCAGAGCAAAGTATAATGACCCTACATACAATTGGACCCAAAATACCCCAATACAGTGACAAAGGGATAGGTAGACAGAATGCATCCATTTATTTATCCATTTATTTCCTGTCCGTGTCATTGTCACATGTTTTCAACCCTGTCTCTTCCCTCACACTTCCACATCTGTGTATGTACATATAGTAAGGCACAATTATTTTCATGCAATGTTCCCTAATAATGCACATTGATATGCATTTTTCCTAACTGATGCATTTTCGAACAAAGAACAACATCACAACATTCAGAGAAGCATGTAGTCTGAAGGGGAACTTTATTCTCGTCTGCATATTAGTCCAAGATATGAGAATTAGATTGGTTCGCTTAAAAATGCAAAGCAGCTGAAATTCTTGTTCATCCCACATAGAAATACAAATATTGCCTTTATTCCTCCAGCCTGAATATCTTTTATATATATTCCAACCAATTGTCTATTTACTTAACAAAAGACATCTCTCCAGCTGCTGCCTCCTGGAGTGCCAGGCTAGGCACTCTTCCTCCATGCAGGCTGGCATCAGCTGGAATCACAGCAATAGATCTCTATAACCAACTTCAGAAGTCCAGGCATATTCATGAGAGTTACAATGACTGAGCTACAAGGGTCAGGGGAGGAATTTGTTGAGCTCTTTCAATGCAAACTGACCTGATTTCCCACTTTCAACCCACAATGCAAACAAACTCAATTTTGTGTCTGATTTTGTTCTTTTCTGCATTTTGCCATTGAGTCCTCCAATCAAAATATGCATACAAAGTATATGCGATGGAAAATAATATTCAAGAATGTAGAATATTAGGAGAATTACATGCAAAACTGTGCAGGTTGTATGCATTAGGAGAAATAAATTTAACATGTTTCTGAATGTTCCTTTCAACCTAAAATTTGCAAAGTTCAGGACAAATTGAACTCAAGACTGTAGAGATTCTCAACATCTGAGACAAAATAAACGTAAGATGAGAAACTGAGCTAAACCAAAATAGACAGATTTCTGCATCTTAATCTTGTGAGGGCTTTTGCAGTATAACAGACTGGACTTTCACACAGCTCCTCAGCTGAGTTTTCTTCCAAACTGGAGAATAGCAAGCAGTCTCTACCATATGCCATTTTTACTAGGAGATTAATAGTTGCACAGGGAGACTTCAAATGGGGGATATTGATCACATAAAAATCAATGAAATATATGAATGAAAGAAATGAATAAGGATGACGAGTGTTCATGTTCAGGATATATAATGCATCAATATCCAGTGAAATAAGCACAGAAAAAAAGACGCTAGTGGAAGAATGCACAGTTTTATCTCTACAGCTGTGACTATTGCTCAGTACCAGAACTGAAATCCAATCAGCACAAAGCAGAGGGAAACAAGACAAGCATTTAATGAAATTCTGCCTGGTGACTGAATTGCCAAGATGAGATGGAGCAGTGCCCTATTTTTCAGAGGATAGTCCTCCATGTGAAGGCACTTTCTGTTTGAAGGGTTTAACAGAGACTTGATTTATGGAAAAAAAGGGAAAGAGTGGCCAAGCGACCCACTGTCCAGATCTTTTCCACTCTGCTGTAGCACCCAGGGTGCTCAGGCACGGCACACCATGCCATTGAATTATTACAGTTGACAGACCAAAAGTAAAAGCCAAGAAGATGCAATCACATTAAATACAAAGCAATGCAATTCCAAGGCTTCCTAACAGAGCAGGGAAAAAAATAGAGCTTCATAGCACTAGTGGCTTTTGCAGGTATTCCAGCTTCCATTCTCCAAAACTATCAGTGGGTTTTGCCTGAAAGAACTGCCAAACATGCCTTGACTTTTTCTGTCAAGATCTGTAACAACCTTGGTCAGCCTCCTCCAACCTGATGTTCTCCAGGTGTGTTGGATTGCCATTCTGATTGGCAGCCAGCATCATTCTTCACAAGCAGTAGGAAAGAGGGGGAGACCGGGGAATGACTTGCTTCCACCACAGCTGATTTCCATCCCAGGCCTGAGTGATCAGTGCTTTATGGCTTTAATTTGCTGATAAATCTACACATCTCACAACCGGTAATTTGCACTAGCACTTTTTAATTAGCAGGGAGATAGAGACTGCCTGCCCCCTGCCCTGCATCTTCTCTGCTCCATATGAGCTTCTCTATTATCCTCATAGAAGCTGGGGATGAAATAGATTTGCCCAGCAAAAATATATGGTTGTGATCTATCCCTGATAGCAAAGTACAGTGGGGTTAGGGATGTTGAAGGAATCCATTCTGGGGTATAACTCCATTGGAATCCCTGTGCTCGGTTCCCTGGACTTTAACATGGCTGTGACTCCAAGTACACCTAACATTTGAGTGCTGCTTGCCAGGAATTAAGCCCTGTGGAAGTGTTAATCTTCCATACCACATGCAAAAGCCTTTGTTGGAGGCCTCCTTCTATCTGCAAGTTCTCAGGGACTTCCTCTTGGCTCAGCTCACTTTGCAAGATAGAGCTGCACATGAGAATGCTAGAAGGATGGAGTCCATGGAGCTTCAACACATCCCTAGTTGGGTTAACTTTTTCTTGAATGAACAATTCAGATTTGTTGGCTACAGAAGACTCATTTCTAGCAGATTAGGCTGCTAGAACTAGATTAATATGGATCAGTCTTGTTCCCTGTACTTTTGGATCCTTCTTGTGGGCATGTCTCTGGGTGTCATCATCAGGAGCACCCACATTTCAAGCTTCACCACCACACTGCTGCTCACATTCCATTGCACTTGGCCACAAGGCCCATGAGGTTTCGAGGAAATGACACCTTTGAGCGAGCACAGTTCACAGTTTTAAACTTCTGATAGAAATCTCCAGAGGGTTACAGCAGCTCTTCGGGCACTGGACATCAGCTTGAAGACCTCCCGTGTTCTCCTCGCAAAAGGACAAACTCCTTGTTCATAGTTGTTGCTGCTTCTGGCTTTGTGCCATGCTGTCTTCCTGAAAAGCAGAGTCGAAATGCATATGCAAAAAGAAGTACACATGGGAGGAAAATGGTTAGTAATTAAGTAGGAATTTGCAGAGAAGTTAAAGTATATTTTGAGGAAAAGTAAATGGGATTACACTTGAAAGCTCCCTAAAAGTACTGCAGATGAATTCATTGAGAGACGTTTGACCTCAAGTCTGCCAATTTCACAAATAAAGTCTTAATAATAGACTGCAATCACACTTGGCTAAGCATTATTTCCCAGACACGCAAAGTCTGGCTTCCAGTGCCAGAAGCAGTGACTCACTCTGTCAGCTGCTGGGATGGACACAGAGAAGCTGAATATTTTGTCAAGGGTGGCTTGGTGAATTGTGTCAAATTTTACCCTATGCTGGAATCCTCCGGGTGGGAATGCTGTGTGTCTGTGTGACAGGATACACAGAGCAGGGTCGCCCTCTGCATATATTAATGGTTCTCCGTTAATGTATGCAGCGCTGTGGCAGAAAAGCAAGAGAAAGAGATTTGCTTTTTTTTTTTTTAATGTCAGCACAGGGTTATAGCCAACAATATTGTTCTGCTGACAAGACTGTGGAGCTAGGAAGAAAGACCATCTCTCACACGCACAATCTGTTGTGAATGCAGTGGAGAGGAGAGAGAGGGAAAGTCACACTGTGTTAGTGGGTTTTTGCTAGCAGGATGTTGGATTTAATCCAGATATTTTATTTACTTATTGAAAGATTTATGAAAAAGCAATCTACAGTAAAGCCCCCAACATCAGTGGCAATCAAGAGTTAAGTCTGGAATGTTGGGGGGCTTTTAAGTTTAAGAGAAAAAATGACTGACTGGGGAGATATGAAAGAGATTTCAGTTAAAGTGCAATCCTATTGATGTTTAAATGGAGGAAAAGCCCTAGAATTCCTACCATTCCCCACCCAGCATGGGGAATGCTGGGAACTGTAGGATTTTTTCCAGCTGCACATGCTTAGAATGAGGTAACCCAAATCTGCTGGGAAGCCACTTTCTCTGATGCTTACCCTTAACTATAGCAAGTGCTTAGTAATAATACTGACCTACCTCACAGGGTTGTAGGGGATGTTGAAAGAATACGTGAGATAACCTTTCAGTGCTGGAATTATTTAAATTATGGTATATTGGCTACTCTTCAGTGCAGAAGTCCTCCCAGGACAGCTAACAGCAAGGAATCACATAATAAAAATGATGCAGCAATATAAACAGTAAAATGCAATAGAAAACAATAACAACACAGTAAAATCAGCAAGAGCAGCAAACTTGAAAAGTCACACACCAGCTTAAAACGAAAATTAAAATAGCAAGTGGAGGCCAGAAAGAAACAGAACATTTCCAGGGGCTTCTTAATGCTAAATTCCTAGATGGAACCAGAGGCATGGATTCCTCTCCTGCCTGCCTCTAACCAGGCTTTCCCAGCCTGGAGTCCTCAGATGTTGCTGGGCTAAACTTCTGTCACTGATGGCCACTAACAATGTCAGTGCCAGCTTGAGATGATGGGAACCATGAGCCAACAGCATCTGAGCTGCAAGGTGGGAAAAGCTGCCTAGTTCCCACAAGGCAGGGTGACAGAACATCTCCAAGGAGGAAGTGCATGGATGCAAGAGATGCTCAGTCAGCTGGACCAGCAGCTTGTCGCTCCTCATCCATGGCTGGGTTTGAGGTTATTCTCCCCTTCCTCCCCGCCGCCCCAGATCCCCAGCAATAGAAATGATGGTTTTGCAGGACTCCAAATGGCTTCATAATGGGATCTGGGTGTTGTTGGCATGCACAAATTCAGCCCTGGGCAAAATTCAGGAACAATGTAGACACAGAAGCGGTTACCCATGAAAAAATGGTTTTCCCACTTGGGTTAGGTCACTTTTGCATAAGCAGCTGCTCTCAACTGATTTATATCGAATGAAGAAAACAGGGACTCCCAGTGTGCTCCTACTGCTAGTGGAGGCTCCAACACAAGACCTGCCATTGTGGTGGCCATGAGTGGGTGTCCCCCTGAAGGCCAACAGCCTGGGCATGAATAAGCAGCTCCTAGAGGGACCCCGGCATGAACTTGCTGTGAACTTTCTCACTCAAGGTTGCATAATTGGTCTCATTCCAGAGCTGCCCCCTTACAAACCTTTATTGTGGTTCCCTGACATTTCAGCTCCTGGCTAGAACCCCAGAAAGCCACAAGGAGACGTAAAAGCAACAATATAATGACAATGCAGAGGAAGGAGAATTAAGCCATTGTTTCAAGGCCATAAAAAGCACAGATTATAAACAATAATCCAGTCTATTGGCAAAATATGCCATGCACAATGTCTGTCCATTTCCTTCTGTTTTTCCCTTTTATTTAATATGCTTTAATAGAGTACAATAAAGTGTGGGAAGGTTTAGGATGGGAGGCTAGATAAGAATGGGTATTATCTTGGAATCGTTTGAGTGAACAATACCAGCAGTATCCATTTCTCAATGCATTTGTTTGTGTTCCAGAATACTTCTTTGCAAAGTGTGCCAGTTTCAGCAAATGTGCAAAATCTGCAATTCTCTACAACCCGTCTGACACCAGAAATATTTCTGCTTTCTTCCAAAAGAAAACTAAGTATATGTCACCTGCTTTATACAGCTCCAATTACAGTTCTAGGTGGATACTATTAACTGTGTATCTGGCCTAACTATACAGCAACATTGTTTTATGACTGAAGGGTAACTAATA
The DNA here is from genome assembly GCF_004798865.1 of Varanus komodoensis. Taxonomy (NCBI): domain Eukaryota; kingdom Metazoa; phylum Chordata; class Lepidosauria; order Squamata; family Varanidae; genus Varanus; species Varanus komodoensis. Next base: position 11,639,531 of record NW_025336481.1, on the reverse strand, counting down.
TCACATCATGAAGTGCAGCAATCTAAATAGCTCTGACCTGCAACAAGATTCTGTAGCTACTGTGCATGCTCAGACATCACTGGTGTAGGAAAGATTGGGCCCTGTGGCGGCCAAGGCCAAGTCCCAGTTTGAGCAAAGGCGCCTTTCAGTTCAGCAGTTCCAACTCATTGCTGGTGAGTCCTTTTTTGGTGGGGAGTGGATGTCTTCAAATTTATTTTCACAAGAAACGACAAGAAAGGAAAGAGGATATAGGAAAGGAAGAAGTGAAGGGTCAATCCAGAAGTATAGCATTGGCAACAACATTTAAACACATTCAGAAAAAGCAAATTTTTCATCGCCTATCATCTCATCGAAACAATTCAGTTTTCAGTCTGACAAAATTTGTCCAGTCTGTTGCTTTTAAGTTTAAACTAACAATTGCCAACATTGATAAAACTCTATTTTCTTTAACAATTAAATTATGCATAATAAACTTTCCGTCTTTGAGTAAATTCTATGACTGGTCGTCTGTTAATGGAGTTAGTTAATTTCTCCGGCATTGCATAGTCATTGCTGGTGAGTCCAGACGCATGCACGGGGTGGTGTCAGCAGCAGAACTCCAAGCGGTGCTGGGTACTTTTAAATTTCCTAGATTCATAACTCAGAACTGCAGGTCAAAAAAACCTATTTTAAAGAGGGGCCCTGGACCAGTGTCGATGGTGGGCCCTGCAAGGTCGTCCTCATGATTGTTTGGTCCATCTGTGTTGAGGCTTCAGGAGCATTTGTCCCCTAAGCCTACCCACTGGCTCTCACATGCCACAGGCAACTTTGTGTTGCTCTGTACTCAACGAAACACAAAGCACCAGGCACTTCAGATCTAGGTCAACAATGCCTGTTAACATACCATTGGCTTACTTTTCAGTCACTTAGATCTCTCGCTTGCCTGTTACCAGGCAACCTGAAACCACGTTGCCACTAAAAGTTGTTTCCTTTCCTCTCCCGTTTGGATTCATTCACATGCCCTGCTTGGGAACACAGAGAAAGCCAGAGTAATTTCAAGAGGCTGCAAGCAGACCGGATTACGGGTAAAGTGAACCAGCTCTCACCTACTGAGTGGACCACCCAACGTGTTTCTCTTTGTGTTGCTGGTTAAAAGATTTCCATCTCACCCACCCATTGCACAAGAAAGTTTGGGGCACCCCGATCATAGTAAAACAAAGGAATGTAATAAAAATAAAACAAAACAGAGGCAGGCACAGCCAGTAAAAGAGCCCTCAAAGCAAGGCATCTCTTCAAGGCAGCTACTCAGCCTGGGAGCTAAAATCCCTTTCGAGAAAAGGAACATTTTAGCCAGGTGAGAGAAAAATAACAGAGACAGGAGCAAGCACACTTTCAGTGTGGGCAACGGGGTCCCACTGGTGAGTCACCAATGAAGACGATATGCATCATTCATAAAGAAGACAAAAGAGGAGACCAACTTGCCTAAAATGTGCATATGCCAATGTATATCATAGATGCAAATTTAGAAATAAGTCTCAGAATGTAAATAGAAATTGTGGGAAGGAGATGTGTGTGCCTGGCTCGGCTTGCTGTCTGGATGCTGTTGGTAGGCAATGTCAAGGCCTGCTTCTTCCTTTTGGTACAGCCATAGGGAAATCCTTCTCTTGCATTCCAACCAGTCACATTCCTACTAATAATGGGAGAAATGTATAGTCAGAATCCATCTTGATTATGGGGAACGTATAGGATTCTTGGAAATCTGTACCCAATGCATTGCAAAAGCCTTTCTCCACATGGCCACTAACTTAAAGCATAGTGTTTTCATCACAACTACTACAACCTCCATAATGTAACCTCATGCATGTGTGCATGAGTGTATGGATGAAATGGCTGAAACTCATGGAGTCACAGAATTTTAGAGTTAGAAATGCCCACAGGGATAATCTAATGCAACCCCCTTCTCAGCAGCCACAGCATCTGGGGATTTGTGAGGATTCCATCTGGGAGCTGGAATCCACCAGATTCTCCAGGCTTGGCTCCCCAGATGCTGGCCCACTTTGCAGAGGCTGGGAGACCATGTTTCTGGCAAGCACACCCAATGCGCACAGGATGGTTGCCTGGAATCAAGCCCCACGCTCTGTGCAAGCAGCGCCCCTCTTCCATGCCAGGGGCAGCTGCTATCTGACCTGCTGCAACAGACCCTGGAGAAGGTTGTCAGTGGTGCAGCTGAGGGTCCCCAAGTATTTACAGACTTCCCCTTGGCTCAGCTCACTTGGCTCAGCTGAAGACCTGGCCAAGCACAAGAGGATGTCCATGAACACTTGGAGGGACAGGTTCCAAGAGGGTTTATCCCAACCCTAACAGCATCCCTGATGGTTGTCATACATTTAAATTATTATTCAGTCCAACATGCATTGGTGAGATTACTGACTCAGATATGGAGATCCAAAGTCCTCACTAGTCTATCAGCAGCTCTTAGCCATGAGAGCTAAGGAAAAGCACCACATCCAGGAGCAATCTACCTTTGAACAGCATGTGCTGGGGACAAATGAAGGAGAAATATAAATGTGGTCTGTTCTATTGTTGCTCTTACTGTTAGGGAGCTCTTCTAATTTTTAGCTGAAATTCTTTCCCACACAATTTCCATTTATTGATTCTAGACCTGCTCTCTGGAACAGCAAAGAAGAGAAGGAAAACTACATTTGGCATATTTACCAGCATTGTAATACCTGACTTGTTGGTCTGTCAAACAATGCTCACCCCAAACTATCCTCCTCACACTATTTCTGCCATTATGTCCTGATTCCGTCAGACCAGTTAGATTACAATATTTTTACCTGCTGCCTTTTTCCAGGGTAAATGTTCCAGTGAGGGCTAAACTCGGGGTACTGTTCTGTGGTGGTGGGGAGAGGATTGTTGCTGCAAGAGGAAGTACCCTATTGGGCTTTGACAAAAACAGCAACAGCTCTGGGATAAGTCTGGTCAGCCTTCAGTTGCTTCTCTGCTTCCCTCAGCACCACCACCTGTGGCCTGGCCTCCCTCCCTCCCTCCCTCAACTTGCCCTGCAGGCTGGAAATTAATTGCAAGGCTGCTTCTTCCCTGCCCTCCCCAGAACACATGTATTCAGAATAAATCACCTCATCCTCAATTGTGTGTATATGTGTATCTGCTCATAGGTAAAGCACATCATTTTCCATGGAACATATTCAGAGGTATAGCAGATAACTTTCAGAGCCCTTAGTCTTGGGAATGTCAGCACAGGAGGGGGCTGCTTTGGGGAATTGCTTCTGGGTGAAAGGAAAGTTGGGAGAAACATGGGTGCACTCTCTTCACCCTCCGTCCACTTCTCCATCTCCATGATTTTTATGAGTGCAGAAAAGTGAGGACGCTGTTGTTTTTCTTTACTTTTTAAAAATATCACCTTCGCACTTGTGTACAGCTTCTTCTTGTCATCATGATTATTAACATTTCTATAGTACCTGCAGTCAAAACTCTCAGGGAAGTTTACAACAATAATCATAGAATCATACATGGACTCAAGTCTCCCATCCAGATTTTGACCAGACCTGACCCTACTTAGCAGCCAAGATTAAGCAGGTTCAGGCACTTCAGGCTATACAAAAGCTTGATAGATGGGGGATTTTTTAAAGGGACATTTCCCCACAAATATCATCTTTCCAACTCTTCATATTTCTCTCACAATGGTGTCATTTGTGTGTGACACAAGATCATGTTTCCAGCACAGCAGAGCCTCTGCTGCATTCATTAGCAGGTTCTCCAAGAGTGGTAAAAGTATTTTATATGAATACCACTCCAGTGTTTCTAGCTAAATGGGCTCTTGAGTGGAATTCCCCAGAAGTGAGCTTCAGTGTTGAGCCTTTGAATTATTTGAAGACAGAGATCATGTCTTAATCTTCTCTTCTCCAAGCTAGACATATTCAACTCTTTTATCTATTCCTCTTAGAACGTGGTTTCCAAACCTGGGCCATGCCTGCCATCGTTCTCTGGAATGAGCAGGTAGTTCCCAACGGTGTGCCAACAGCACTAGCACCAAGAACAGCCTGCTAGTGGTATCACAACAGAGATGTGGAAAGGTTCCTAAGATAATACGCATGCAATACTGAACAGCATACAATAGATCATCCACACTCTTTTAATGAAGATCACTATGCATGGGTGTAAAAGCTGGATGGTAGAAGAAGAAAATGGATGCATTTGAAACATAGTTCTGAAGGAAAACTTTGTGAATATTCTGATAGAAGAACAAGTGGATCCTAAATCAAATCAAGCCAGAACTTGCCCTGTAAACAAAAACAATGAAGCTAAAGCTACCGTATTTTGGGCACATCATAGGAAGACAAGTCTCACTGGAGAAGAAAATCATGCAAGTGAAAGTCAAAGCCAGAAGCGGAGGAAGACCAACTATGGGATGGATCTATTCCACAAAGGAAGCCACAGCCTTGAGTTTACCAGAGATGAGCAGGGCCGTTCATCTCTGGGAAACAGGCATCTTGGAGGGTTCTCATTCCTAGGGTCACACAAGTTGGAGATGGCTTGACAGCACATGGCAGCAACAGTCACAAGCATTGCTCTAAATATTATTACAGCTTGTTCTTCTGAGGTGATGTCTTTTTTTAATGTGCTCAATGTGGTGTCTAGATGAAGTGCTGTCCTCACCCTTAACCCATCCCCGCCCCCTCAATTGCTGTATTTCTCTTTGTACCCGTACAGGCCCAGGAAATAATAAATAATAACTTGGTTGCATGTCAATACAGCCAAACAATAAATCCCTTCTGCACAGCCCTTGATGCACTCCCATCCATACTGCACCTGCAAACCAAAAATGTTCCCATCTTCATTATCACAGCAGAAAGGGGGAAAGACCAGGGCAGAAGGATAGCTGCAAGCCAAGTCCATAGACATAAATTCAATGACCTTCTCCCCTCTACCTGCAAAAAAAAAAAAAAAAAGGCAGAAAAGCAATGCCCAGTTCACATGACAGAATTTCATGAAAGTAAGGGACATAATTTGGCCCAGGATTAGGTAAAGCCAGCATGTTAAATCAGCCCCAGAGGAATCTCAGGGACCATGACACTATTCCAACAATAGATGAGGATGATTTTATTTCTGTACAGCCCATACTACTCTCTCTGGGCAGCTCTCAATTCATAAAAAAACACGAACCACAAATTCAATTAAAACATCATAAAATTCCAATGTGTAAGAATTAAAGCTGTTGTATTGGACAGTTTCATAGTCTGGCTTGGAGAACGTTCACATCTGTCTGCCTATTCCCTCCCTGAGTGTGTGTTATAAGGAAAACTCCTGGTGGTGGGCACACCATTCTCCATCTAACCACCAGCCTAGATGTCTGTCAGAGCACACACCCTGCGTGACGGTCACGGTGTGCCACTCAGGTATACGGTCGTCAGTGTTGTTCTCCCGCACATCCAAGAATGTTCTTCTAGGGCTCTCCTTCTAGCCAGAAATGAATATTTCAGTCAGTTTAAGTCCAAGGATATTTCCCAAACACAATCGAGGTCCAAACCACAATGCCGATTTCCAAAATACCTGGCGCATAAGAACATCTGGTAACAGTTTAAATTCTGGGAATCAAATACACAGCAATAAACTATATGAACACACGTTAAAGGCATAGCTTTCAACTCATAATTTTGTGCTTAATACATGTTAACAGAATCTGGATTTTATGCAGCCTACTAAAATATCAGTGCCATGGAGGGAAGGCAGACTAATCTATGGATGGCACAGACATTTATACCTGCGTAAAGATCAATACATAATACTCTTTCATAAGGCTGGAGGTGCTTTAGCTCTCAGCTTTTATGCATCATCTCAGAGATTTATTGCCATACTTGTAAAGCCTCCTAGTTACTGTCTTCACCCTCTTCAAGGACTTTGAGATGAAGGGCAGCTGTGATCATTACCCAATAACTGCCCACTTCATTTGGCAGTAAATCACAGCAGAATATATAATCCAGTTTTATATATTTAAAACAGCAGAATACCTGAAAAGCCACGAATGATCACAACTTTGAGTCAGAACTACGCTAATAACACAGTGAATCTGCTACAGGAGGGGTCATAAATTACATTGACTTTGAAGTCAAAGAAAAAAGAACCAACATCTCCAGCCACTCAGGATAAACTTGCCAAAATGGGCACTGGAAAGACGGTTTGATGGGAAACAGTGTGTAGGAGTTGGTTAAGGCTGGCCAGAACGAAATTTCAGATTTGCTTCTTCCGAAGAGTAAGTACTGAAAAGGCCTAGAGGGTCCAACCCAATGTGTAAGACAGACAGCAACTGTGGTGAAAATAGGGTGTTTTGTACCAACTCCATGCCTAATTTCTCTTTCCTGGAAAAGAACTTCTTGGACTAGAGAGTATTTCATATGTTCCATGAGGACCACCTCTGCACCCTTTGGTAAGTGGACAGTGGTCCAGTTCCACAGTTCCTACCATGCAAATTCTTCTCAGTTCATACATATGTCTCCCACATGCTCCATCTGATAATTTATTGATAAAAATCTTCTTTTCAATAATTCACTCTTCTTCAAAAGAAATCACTGCAGGTTACTACTCAAAGTAAAATTACAGTGAAACAAAATATTACAATTAATCTTAAGGAGCACTGAAACAAACCTAGCTTCATAGAAGAACAGAGTGCAACACATATTATTGAAAACTAAAGGTACATAAAGGGAAGGAAGGGCCCCAACAGAATGTGGAACAAACCTCCAACACATCTCTCAACTCTCCCCAAAGACCTCTCTAAATATTTTACTCTGAATATAGACAGCAGTTTTGCACTATCATTTTCAGCTCATGGGTGCCTGTTCCATAAGCCAACCCCTGCTCAAAGGTTTTCAGGTCTTCTAAAACCCTTGAGCTGTTAACCACACCAAGAACCCACCCTCACCAAGTTCAGGCAAAACAACAACCTCAAAGCAGGAATTGGCTTATGGATCAAGTATCCACTTATTTAAGCCGTCATGGCTGAAAACGATTGTGTTCCATATCTCCCATATTTCCACTGGTGGAGACATCCTGAAGAGAGCCTCAGATATTGAACAAAGTGCTCAGGAAGGAAGATATAGGAGAAGGGGACCCCTCAAGAATCCCATTCCCAAGCTGTTTGCTTGTTACACAACTGCACAATCTAACAGCTGGAATTTTCTGGGAGTTTCACAGAACAAACCGCTGTCTTGCTTAAAGCTTTAAAGATGAGAGTCCGTGTTTTGAAGTGGGCCCAGAAATGAACAGGTAAGCAGTGCATATTCCCAGTGTATGAAATAAAATCAAAGCCAATGGGGGAATAAAACCATGCTTTGTAAAACATAGCAGATGACTGTTATATTCTGTGGATCTGTAAAACAGGATATTCCCTTTAGAATTCCAAATAACTGGCAATTATGTTACATCCTTTTCACAATATGCTTTACGTTTGGAGATAATTTGCCATATTTGATGCAGTGAAATTCCCTACAGTGCAGAAGGACACAAGCGCTCCCATTTGCACCACTTAGTTTGAAGTAAATAAGGGGATGTCCGAGATGCATTGAATCCAAATTCACATCATATTTACATCCAGACTACATGTTAATTCAAGATTCAGTGCCAGAAACCATGCATAAATTTGTTTAAGCATGTATTTCCACTGCGGGGTTAAAAGCAGATCTTTCACATTCCCTAGAACATCAGTCATCCATGTCTGAAACCCGAATCCTATACTACAACACAATTAACCATCTCTGGATGGGGCAAAAGGAGCAATGGTAAAAATGATGTTATTGCTCCAGACTAAACATCTCTGCTCCAACCTACTATTTTATCTGCCTCCAAAACCACAAAGTCTAGTTGAAAAGAACTGAGGGAAAAGCTCAGGTTTCTGAGGGTCAACAATTCTGACAAATGTTTGCTTCTGTGCCAAGCAGAGTTGGTTTCAAAGCGCTGTGATTCAGCAGGGGCCCGGGTCAGCAAGTCAGATTTTTGGTAACCCTGTCATACAGAAAGTTCTGTGTTTATGTATTTATGCACAGCATGGGCATTTACTCTTTGACAGCAAAGAAAGAAGATACCCTCTTTCAGCAGTTTTCATCATGCCTATTTTGCTGGCATTAATTCATTAACAAAGAACCCCCCACAAATCTAAAAAATGGAAGAACCCCCCAAAATGTGCACATTTGCATCTGACACATTTGGGGAGGGTGCTCACATTCTATTGGATATCTCAAGATTTCTTATCAATTTTACATTGGATCTATAACATACAAAATATGAGAGTCAGTGTGAAACCTGACATCGTAAAAAATCTGGCAGAGCAAGCCTAGTAATACATTTTAGGATACATCAGCATCTTCAATTAAAAAATACAAATCAAAAAGGCCGTTTACTGAGCACTGTTTGTTTTCATTTAACTTCAGTTGCAGCTATAAATTTTGCTAATTTGACTGTCATACCTATTTCTTCTATTTTTTGTACTGTTAGCTGCCTTGGACATGTTTCAGATGAAAAAGTGGGATACAAAATTTATTTCAATAAATAAACACATTTGTGTCTTCTAAAGATACAAGGAAAATAAGAAGGAACCAGAAAAATAAACAACATTAACAGCTGAATTGGTGGAATGAGAGGAAATTTGGGTCAGTGAAGTTTTTACAGGTGCAAAGTCTTTGCATAATGACTCCTTAGGACACAATCCAACCTGGATGCCTGTGACTCCATGGACTCAGTGGATTGCAAGCATCCCATGCAGGGTGGATGGAACGTGGAGGTGAAGGTCATCTTTGCATTCTTCTCACTCTGTAAAACACCTAGAAAGGAGATTTTGACTAAGTGTAGTTCCTTGAGGCACAAGGGCAGAGGCTGAAGTTCCAGCAAGATGCCAACACTGGTCTCATTCCCTTCCTGCTCCTTGGAATGCTCTCTTAATCCATCCTCTGAGAGCCCATCTGTGACCTCAAACAAACAGAAAGTGCCAGCTTGTACCATCTGTACCTGTTGGTACAGATGTTGCACAGGGAGAGGCCACTCCAAGCTCAGGGGTCCAAATCCAACATCAAAACCAGTTTCTGAGGCCTGAGTTGGAACTCAGATAATCCTATGGCCACCTAAAACTGCTAGCTCTGTTAATTTATGGAGATGGAGACAGAGATTACGATGATGGAGATGATGGAGATGCAGATGAAGATTTTGTTGTTACATGCTATCAAATTGTTCCCATTTTAAGACTGAGTTTAAAAAAAAAAATCTACCCTTTCTGTGCTTTGCAGTTTGTCAGGCATCTTTTGTTTCACATCCATTCATTGACAGAATTAGAGTCAGACGAGGTCTCTTGTGTTGGGATTCTTTGCAGCACTCTTGTGTCCTTAGGGGACTGCAACTCGTTTACTGATTTTGCTCAGCATGCCTGGTAGTTACATCTTCATTAGCAGGACCAGTAATGTGGCATGCCCCCTTTTGAGCCTCCCTCCTCCTTTCACCCCCAAAACACACAGTTTGGGTTTTGAAGAAGACAGAGTAGATTATTTATTAGGGATTCGGGAAAAGGTACAGAATGGGGGGAAAGTTAGTTAGATTCAGAGCATAAAGCAAGAAGCAGTTTAAAGTAGAAATGCAGTGGCAAATGACAAATAAACAAACAGTACCGTCTGTCTGGTGCAACCCTGAACTAAGCTGCCCACCTGGTTCTTTGATGACCCCAAGGTCTCTGCAGTAAAGTTTTGTAAGCTGCCCCGAGGCTTTTTGCGAACGGGGTGGCCTATAATGTTTTAAATAAATAAATAAAGTTCTGTTGCCAGTGTCAGGTCTTCTCCTCCCCTTCTGGGGAAACCTATGGCCAGGCACCTGTACCAGAGAAAACACTTGGTGCAACCTCCTTTAGTGCCAGAGTCCACCTCTTCCCCTTCTTAGAAGACTTGTTACCTAGCAAAGTATATCTCCTTCAGCCCACTTTACCTGGGTGGAGGTTCCAGAATATCTTTTTGTATATTGTCTCCAGCAGTGGCTTATCCCCTGCTCTGAGATGGGCTCAAGAAGATTCTTCATTGTTTAAACAACTTTACTTTCCTGGATTTGGGTAAGATAGAGTTATGGGCCATTCCTGGCCAACCATAACAAGAGCTCACTTGCATGAGCACTAATTTGCTCTTGTGCAAATGCACATACACACATTACTTAATGTGAGTTGGCACTAATTCACATCAGTGCTAACCCACATCCCTAAGAAGTGAACTGGTTTGCAAGTCCGTGAAATCAAAATGACTCAGAAAAAGTCTGTCTCTGCAGTATCCATAAGATGGATTCATCAAGAATTCAAATTCATTTAAATTCATTATAGATTTCTCCAACTTCCCATAGTCAGATCCCCCCTCCCACACATACATACATACATATATGTGTGTGTGTGTGTGTGTGTGTGTGTGTGTAGAGAGAGAGAGATCAGTGCAGTGAAGAACCCAAATTTATGCAGTTTGTATTAGTTATTGGATGTAACTCTTGATACTATATTAAAGGAAGTACGGCATCTGTTACAACGGGAAAGATTTCATCCATTGCTAGCCCATCTGTCACCGAGAAAGGTGTTACAGTTGCAACATCCAGCATTTCTGGCCTTACCTTCCATCTACCCACCCTCTGCACGATAGGAACAAATGGGTAACTGAGGTGGACAAAATGGTGACTGCAAGAGTACAAGGAACAGTAGCCCTTAATTTGGATCAGTGGATTGGATTACACAAGGTATTGCCCCTATCCTACTTTAGGGGAAGGGCAACCAGGAGCACACTTCATCCCTGAAATTTACAGGTAGGTCTGAGAAAGGTGTAGACAAGGTTGAGCAAGATGGACTTGTGGCCAGTTTCAGTATAAGGTGAACACGTCTATGAAAGGCACCATTCGAAGCATAATGCTGATCCTAAAGAAACCATGTGACCGTTCTTGAATCAGAAATAAGGCCATAATTCATGGTTGTTGCTGGGTCTGTTTGTTTCAACAGCGATATACGTGGCTTACAAACTGTCCTTTCCTACAAGCTCTTCCTTTTGTATGTTACTTGGGAACATTTCGCTCTTTTGTTAGAGTGAGGTTTTTTTTAGCTTCCCATTTCAATTGCCATTCCAAAGTTCAATATGCTAATGCATAAAATATGTGAGAGAAATGAGGTCTAAACAAATGCATCAAGAAGGTATAAGGCATCGTAAGTATAAAAGACAAGATTCTGAAGAATGTGATTCAAATGGGACATTGTGGAACAGACACAGTCTCAAGGTCTACTGTGAAATCTGAAACAAAAGCATCAAGAAAGTTGTTTTTTCAATTACCAGCTTAAAAAATGTGTTTGTTCAATAATTACACGTTTGCTACAAGACACACATGCCCCAGCACCACCATGAGATACATGTTTAAACAATTGTCTCTTTATCTTTTCAAATGGACCCCCGGTCCGTCTGTGTTAGAGGGTAAAAGGAAGCAGAGCACACTGCCATTCACACAAAGGCTTTAATTATTCTGTAGGCACCAAATGGATCTTATTTGTGCCTGTTACTGAAGTAGCTGCTACTTCCAGAAGGACAAAGCACACTGTGAATCAATGGGTGGTAAGCCTGTCATGGGGAACAGTTCCAAGAGCAGCTTTGTGTAAAGGTGAGACGACGTGACGGTGGCAAAAATAAAATGGGGGTCATGGCAAAACAGCTTTGGCTTAACATGCTCATCTTCTTGTTGACTTTGAGAAGGCAAATAAGAAATGCAATAAAGGGGAAAATACTTCATGATAAACCATGTGGCCCAGGTTGCCAAATATGGCCAAGAAAAAATGACAGGCACATTTCATGCAAAACTGTTATTTCTTAATGGAGAAAGTATTCGGTGGGGGGAGGGGAGAATAGAGGAAGGAATTCTTTACTGCTATCCTGTGTCTGTGCTCTGTCCATGGGGATGCCCATGTGTCCCAGCTGAACAGTCCTCTGTTTAAAGGAATAATGGAGGTACAGCCAATAGTCAAAGGTTTCCTCTATTTGAATGGCTGTCCAGGAGCAATTTCCCACCAGCAGTTAGCATCTGGGCAGCAAGATACAAGTCAGATGGGTCACATGGTCACAGACTTCCACACAATGTTGGGATGTATTTAATTTCCATTTCAGTTATTGCAATTATTTTCAATACTGTAGTGACATGTAAATGTGCACAATCAAGTTTCAAGCAAAGCCGTATTCTCATTCATCCCCCCCCCGCCCTTTTTTGGCCATGCATCTCCACTGTCTGGGGGACGCCTAAGTGGCTAGCCTAACATCGCCACACTGCTGTGACAGCCCTGTGCTAATCAGTCATTTCTTGGCTTCCCATGTTCTAGACAGGTGTAGACACTTCATGTGTGGACAAGCAGCTTGTGGAGGAACTTTGGGTGGCAATGGAAGAACACAATCCTGATCCAAACCCAGCATGGAAGGACAAAAAGGGAAAGAGCAACAGAGGGAGCTGCATAATTTTGGTCCTTTAAAAATGGCAGTGGGAATGTGCCACCATCCCTTTTGCACTTTTTCTGTCATTGTAACCTAGGTTTCTTCAGACCAGTTCTATCAGGTTGCATCTTTTTCTCAGGTATATATTCTAGTGTATGCTAGACTTTCGCTACAGTTCTGAAGGAACAGGGATGTCTTTGGTGAACTGGGGCACCATTGTGCTGCAAGAGGAAGGGTCCTGGTGGGCTTATTAGAAGCAGGCTTATTAATCTGAGAATAATCTCTCGTGTGGCTGGATAAGGAAGGCTACCCCTGGCTGAGCTCAGTGTGGACAGCCTTGGCAGAACAGCAGCAACTCTGAGAAGATGAACTCACTTTTCTTCTTGAGAGCCAGTGTGATGTAGTGGTTAAGAGCATGGGACTGGGACTCAGGCGATCTGGGTTCTACTCCCCGCTCGGCCATGGAGCCAGCTGGGTGACTTTGGGCCAGTCACAGACTCTCAGCCCAGCCTACCCCACAGGGCTGTTGTTGTGGGGATAAGATGGAGGAGGAGAATGATGTAAGCTGCCTTGAGCCCTTTGTGGGAAAAAGGCAGGAGATAAATCCAAAAATAAATAAATAAATAAAACCTAATCTGTTTTTAGCTGCTCTCTCTTTTTCTGGAGAGGAAGTGCATTGCCGTTTCCCCCCTCCTTTTTTCCACTCTCCTTTAAAAATTAAACCTTTGGAATGTCTTTTCAAGCATTTCAAATCAGCTTCTTTGTCCTCTTGCATGAATGAACAACTAGCTGAAAGTGCACCAATATACATGTCTTTTTCCTTGTTCTGTGTCATCAAGTTGTCTCCAACTTAGGGCAAGCCTATGAATGAGGGCCCTCCAAAAGGTCCTGTCCATCACAGCTCATTCACCTCTTCCAAGTTCAGGGCTGTGGCTTCCCTTATGGACTGAATCCATCTCGTAGTTGGTTTCTCCTCTCATCTTCTGCCTTCAAATTTCCCTAACATGATTGTCTTCTCAGGGAGTCTTGCCGTCTCAGGAGGTGCCCAAATTACAACAGCCTCCATTTCATCATTTTGTTTCCGGGGCAAGTTCTGGCTTGATTTAGTCTAGCTTGTTGGTCTTTCTGTCAGTCCAGGTATTCACAAAGCTCTCCTCCAACACCATTTTTCTAATGTGCCCATTTTCTTCCTGCTGGCTTCCTTCACTGTTCGGCTTTTGCACCCATACACTGTGACTGGGAATACAATAGTGTGGCCAGTGAAACATCCTTACAGTTGATGATAATTTCTGCTTCCTTCATTGCTGCCCTTCTAAGTCTAAGACTTCTTCAAATTTCTTGGCTGCCATCTCCCATTGAATTGATGCCTACACCAAAATATGTGGAATCTTTCACAATTTCAGTTTCTTCATTATTAACAGTACAGTTCTGAAATTCCTCTGTGGACATGATTTCTGTTTTCTTAATGTTGTTGTTGTTGTTGTTGTTATTATTATTATTATTATAACATTTCTATGCCGCCCCTTGCCAAAGCCTCAGGGTGGCTTACAACACAATAAAATACATTGAAATACAATAGAACATAATAAATTACCATTAAATACCAAAATACAAAAAATACACTGAGTTACGAACATAATAATATAAAATTAAAATTATTAAAATTTGGGCCAGTCACAGACTCTCAGCCCAACCTACCTCAATGTTCAGCTGCAGTCCTGCTTTTGCACTTTGCACTTTCACTTTTATCCCCAGGCAGCTTGGACATTGTAGTCCAAAACATTTGGAGAATACCAAATTGGACTCTAGAGGGACTCAGTGGGACCTGCTTCTGAACAGAACGTGTGTAGGATTGTGACCCGAATCATTTTCTGCCAGTGCCCTGAGCACTGTTTCCTTGAAGGCATTTCTTAAGGGCAGGATGTTTATTTCACCATCTATTTTTGTATAAAGATAACTATTTATAAGCCACTTGAGAGGCAGGACAGAAGATTCAAAAATAAATTAAACAATTACATTTTGTAGTCTGTTGCCACTGACATTTTTTATGATGTTGCTTTACTGCTGGGTTTATTGTTTATTGTTGTGATTTATATTTTTACTATAAGCTCCCCCGACTTGATTTTATCATCAAAAACATATATCTTGATCAGCCACTCCAGGAGCCTTGTTTCTGCTGAAGAGTGGGATAAAAATGTTTCTAATAAATAAATAAAGATAGGTTATAACTGTCCAAATATATAAATGGATGAACTGAAAGAGGGATGGGATGGGGTGGGATGGGATGGGATGGGGTGGGATGGGATGGGATGCTCCTCTAAGAGGCTTCAGGGCTTCATTTTCAAGCAGCTCCAGTGCAGAAAGGTCCAGACCTTATTGCGATTCCCCATTCCCAACCACTTTGGCAAAATAATGCAATTGCAGAGTCAGCCGGTTTGATGCTTTTCAGGTCTCTTCTGATTTAATTAAAGGTATCCTGTTTGGAGATCCTACTCTTGCAAAGCTCCCTGTTGATAACAGGTATGACATTAGGTATAAATTGGTCCTTGAATTGCTTCTGGATTGCTCATGGTAAATTAATCAACTGCACTTTTAGTTATCTAATCAGTGAGCAACAATTTTTGTCAGTAGGAGCAAATTTAAATGGATGTGTGGCTGCAAGCAAAAGCTAAACATTTTGGAGAAGTGGCCATATTAACTCTGACTTGTTGCTGTAAAATGCAATGAAACAAGAAGTGGTACCGTCTGGTTATTAAACTGTAAGCTCAGAGTGGGCAACTTGTGGTTCTTCAGATGCCTGAGCCTATAATAGATCTTTCCTCACCATGGGATCTGCAGGGCTGGAAGGAATTGGAGGTCAAAAATTTGGGAAGGGCTGCAGGTAAACAATGCAATTTGTAAGCTATCTTACACTTTACTCAGTTTCTCAGAATGTGTAAACTTCTGGTAATAAGTTAATTTGGACTGAATCAATTAATTTATCTATAAATACATTGAAAGGAAAATAATTAAGAATTTAAATAATCAGTAGTGCTAAGTGACTATCATTTTCTTTACTCGGGGAGGATGGTTATGTGGTTTGCACAGAAACTAATGTTCAGGCTATGGAGTTTTTGTGCCTACTTCAAGCACGTCTCCGGGCAACATCACCAGCAAGTTGTCAACCCATGTCTGATTGTAGGCCAGTGGATTTTCAGCCTTCCATCCAATCTGAGAAGCTCTGCCTGTATAACTAATATCAGTTTCTACTCTTATTTCCTAGCCGCTGGACATCCCTGAAAACTGGTCAAGTAATGCATTTTTCCCAACTGACCTCAAGCCACATTTGCTAAAAATAACCATCTCTTTTTGTCAATGTCAAATCAAAAACAAAAAAATCAATATTAATAGTTACTTAAAAGGAGTTAAGCAAAGTCAGTTAATCTAGGAGGGCAGCCTGTTTGTTTCCACAGGCCATCTTTATCAATTTAGCTCAATTTAAATGCCGGATGCTGTGTTTCCCTCTCAATAAGAGCATTGATTTTTGTGCCATGCAGAAAACATATTGTCAGCACAATCCTCTGCATGTCTACTCAGAAGTAAGTCCCACTGTGTTCAAGGAGCCTTACTCACAGGTAAGTGCACTTAGGACTGTAGCCTTATCTATTTACATTAATCAAGATTGAAAGCCTGTCAAATAAAGTATTAACTTTCACCCCACCATTTAGGTGTTAAAACATTCTTAATTAGAATTCCATTGTTAACCCTCTTATTAAACATTTTCATTTATACATGATAGTATCTTCCATCTTTGTTATCTTTGCAAAATGATAGGATGAATTAGCAAGTTAGATTTATATCTATCATTTTGAAACCCTAGAATAAATACACACCAACAGTTGGATTGCTCCTCTCCTGTCACAAGCACAGGTAAACCTCTTGACAAACTGTTTATCCTGCAGGTAGATGCATTCTGGTACCTTGCAACCACCTGTGAGTAAAAGTCATAGTCAGACAAATACCTTCAGCCTGTTCCAGAGTCCTCAGTGTCTATCAGCAAATCATATTGAATACCACAAAATAGCAAAGAATAAAGAATTCTGATCTCTCCCTTGGCTGAAGGCTTCCAGGCTCAGCATTAAAAGCTTTCTGTGCCGAAACTTCCCTTTCAGAATCTGCGTAGCATACAAGGTGTGCTTTCATAATTGTCATAAGTAAGAGCTAAAGCAGTTTTGCTCAGAGTTCTTATGTCAAAGGTGCCGTTCTGTTACTGTACCCCACCTAGTACCCCACCTATGAACTGGATGATCTGGACACTATGATCAAGAGCCCAAGGCATGGACTGAGCAATGACCCTCTCCGAGCAGGAATTCAGAGTAGGGGTCCAAGCTCCACTCAGCAGAATAAACAGCAGAGGCCTCCAAGGCAGTAGGGCCAGTGGACCACATTTTGAAAGAATGTTACATTCATTACCTTCTAACGAGGGCCCCCTGGAAGAGCCAAGGAAACCTAGAGCCTACAGTGGAGCTGCCACACTACTGGGACAAAAGGTACCCGAGGGAGGCCTCTTGGCTGGACTGTATCCAGGAACGGGGGGAAAACCCTCTGGGAATCCTGCATCCCCTCCTGGAGCACCATGGAAGAAAAATGAGATAGAAACGATTAAAACCAAGTGCAGCTTTGCACCATGGGATCAGAAACTGACACTGAGGCAATTAAAAGGGCAATTAAGAGGGCGTTCATTATTAAACCTGAACTGTGATCAACATTAAGCAGTTAAAAGATGCAGGATATGAAAACAGGAAATGATTAAGTAATATGGAATACGGATTAAGTAATACGGAACTTACTTATGAATAGACATTATAGAAGCGGAGGGCAGGGCAGGGCAACACAGCACTATATTAGATACTGTGCAACGCCTCTGGTTTGCTTTCACTTGTGGCTAATGGCAGGCAAGCAATGCCTTGGCTGTGAGAAAGAGTGTTCAGATTAGGGCAGTATAACAATGAAATAAATAAATAGTGTGCCTGCGCACACCAGTTGCTGGGGAACTTGGGCAGAAGATGCTGCCACACTCGTGTCCTGTGAGATCCTGTGGGAAGTTGCGTGGCCAGTGTGTGAGCAAGATGCTGAGATTCCTGGTCTGAGTCACCTGTGCTCTATTCTCCTACTCTCTGTTAGTGCTGTCAGCTAACAAGGCTGTTCATTTTTTAAAACCTTCAGAGCATCTGAAAAGTCCGAGCGTGTTCCAGAACCCCCTCACCAGTTGAGCTAACAGAAGGGATCATTTCAATGGAACGAGACCTCATTTAGATAATAGCAGTGGGGTTTTCAAAGACAGCAGCCGGAGTGTGAATCCGTTCTTCTTATGTCAGGAGTCTCTGCTCATCAAGCTAACCCACTGTTTTTCTGCAGATGTTCAGTGTGTTCATGGGATACCCCATTAGTTTCTCTATAACCATAGTAAATGCCCTGCCCGATTATCCCAAAGTGGTTTGAACCACACACTTATTTTCCTTAATGTTTTCACCCCTTCTGCTTGCCCACAATCTCCACTTTATTGCTCTGTGCAAAAATTCTCTTCAAAATCTGTAAAATTTATAGAGGGAAACAGAT
The DNA here is from genome assembly GCF_004798865.1 of Varanus komodoensis. Classification (NCBI taxonomy): domain Eukaryota; kingdom Metazoa; phylum Chordata; class Lepidosauria; order Squamata; family Varanidae; genus Varanus; species Varanus komodoensis. Next base: position 11,621,472 of record NW_025336481.1, on the reverse strand, counting down.
TTACTTCACAGAATGCAGAAAGTCAAAGCGGTGAAGGATGCAAGGAAATGAATGATTTTTTTCCCCATGGAAAATTATTCAGATGCACCAAATGCAATTGAACACATGCACACACACATCCTTGCTGCATTTCCAGTCACTGACTTCATCTGTTCTGCAGTGCTGCTTTTGGCTGCACAAATACCGTTAGCACAGAAAAGCAAATTCTTTATTTCTTATTAACCACAGAATCTGTTGTATGTATGGCATATGTGGGAAAGAAGGAAATTGCTATCAATTTCACCAGATGCTAAATTAATTTGCTTCTATTTCTAAAGCTTCCTAGGAAGGTAGTTCAAATACCTTGTGCCTCCGCTTAGTTCTCATGAGCTTCTGCACACCGGCACTCCTAGGTGTGCATGTGCACAGAAACATTGCATGGGCTGTGTCAGCTTGAAGTACAAATGCACACATGAACCAGTGGCATACACTCACTGTGATCAGGGGGATGCAGCCTGATGCTCCTTGATGGTGGCATGTGCGTGTCAATGCAGTTCAGCTGTGTAGGTGCAGAAGCCGATAAGAGCCCTTCTGGAGCAACCCAATGCCTAGTGAGCGCAGCATCCTGATTGCACAATGGCCAGCCAGGCCCCTAGAAGAAGTGCACAAGAAGGACTTGAGTGCAACAGCTTCCTTCCTGCCCACTTTCGGATCCCAGCAACTGCTATCCCAAAATATGCTGCCCAGTACAGGAGGCACTATATATGGCCATCGTAACCATTCATCCCTGATCGTATCACCTTCCTTGACGTTCCCCAATTCTCCCTTTAAGTTGGTGTGTGTCACTACATTGTGCAGTAGCAAATTCCGTTGTCTACTTCGGTGCTGTATGAAGTGCCTCCTCTTATCTTTCTTGACTCTACCATTCAGGGCCAGCCTCCCTTGAAGCAGAGTGAAGCCCCTGCCTCAGGGGACACAGTGGAAAGAGCAGCGAATGGTACTCTTCCACCTCCACGCCCCTGGTCTCACCCATCCCAGGAGGGGCCTGCCAGAAGGTCTCCTGCCATAGCATTTGCTACAGGGAGAGAGTGCCCAGCAAGGATCTTCAGAGCAGCCACCATGAGCCATGTTGGCTAAGGAAGCAAACACTGGAGCTCTTCAGAAAAGCACAACTCTGAGGAGGTCCTTCCTTAAGGCCAGGCATGGGAAGGTGTCCCAGAAGTTCACCTGTAAACAGAGCTGCAACTGTTTAAACTGTAACAAAATAAATAAATAGGGCGGTATGTGTGCTGTTACTTCTCAAGAAGCGAGCCAGCTTGTTCCAGAGTTGCCTCCTCCACTTGGCTTCAAGGGATGACCCCAGATTCTAGCATAATGAAGAAAAGTGTCTCAGTATCCACTCTCTCCACACCATGCATAATTTTGTACAGCACTATCATGTCTCCCTTCATCTCATCCTCCACACAACCATATGTGAGGTCTGGAGGTCAGGGATGCATGAGAGCAAGTGATGATACTGAGTTCCAAACCAGCTTTTGTATTTCATTTTCCCTGCAGAATTTCATTTTATGTAGAAAATATTGATATGCCTGTGAGGTAGTATGGAATATTCTGTCTTGAATATTTTATAGAAAAGTGGAGTATAAATGTTGGGAATGCAAATAAAAGCATAAATAAATCAATAGTGGAATTTATTTTACTTTATAAGAGAGAGCCAAACTCAAATCACTGCTAAGGAGCTTCAGATATTTCTTTGCTTCCAAAAATACACTTGCTGGTAAAGTTTACACTTTCAAAAGTAAAGCCATCTATGAGATCTATAAGAGTCACTCATTTGTCGAGCAGCATCAGTGTGCATGGCACTTTACAGAGTACAAGAGGAGCTTCTGTCCCAAGGAGTTTGCAACCTATAATCTGACGCATGCAAATCAACAGAATAAAGGAGCAAACTGGAGGCAGGGTTAAAGAGTGAAATTATATGAGATTATTTCAGCTGAGCTGCAGACTGATTTGGAGTAGGTCATCCTTCCCTAATCTTCCCTAGTCCCTGCTGGATGATTTGGACTACAACTCCTAGCATTCCTGATAGTTGAGCATGTTGGTTGTGGGTTGGATGGTAGAAAGCGGTGTCACTGGAGGAGCAAAAAGCAAAGGAACGTATGTCTGTGGCATATCAGAGCAGGGAGATCCGCTACTGCAATGTGCTCTGCATGGGGCTACCCCTGAAGAGTATCCCGAAGTGTTAACTGGTGGAAACTGGTGCATGGTAGCAGAATCAAGAGCACCTATCCCAAAATGCCTGCTCTTCTGGCCAGCTGTTTTCCAGGCTCAATTCAAGGGGTTGGCTTTAACCTTTAAAGCCCTAAATGGCTTAGGATCCGATGTTCCAACCACCTGGCTAACTATGAATCTGCCCACTCAGTAAAATCTGCAGAAGGGTCCCTTTTGATGGCATAGTTGCCTGCATAGACCCATTTGTCAAAAGCACACGTAAGGATTGTATGTTGGCTCCAAAACATAGAATAGATCTAGCATTACAAATGGCCCCCATTCTCTTGATCTTAGAGAGCTTGTAAAGTTGCACTTTCCCCATCTAACCTTCTAAAGTGGGTTGGTTTAAATTTTTATTATGTTTTTAATGTCTTCAGTGTTCTTGTGTTCACTGTTCCATGAATCTGTTTTTAAACCATTGTTGTTCACTGCCTTGGTGCCTTTTTAGCCAATTTCCTGAGCTTTAAAAAAACAGGAAAACCCGGCATAAATCATGGCCCAGTTTAAAAGAATGAATCCATATGCTAATGTGAGTTGTTTCAGATCAACTTAGCATCATCATGGGGGGATCAGAATGGAATCTGGGGGGCCACATTGTGAAAATCCATCAGGTTTCCACTCCCAGAATGGATTCCTCACACTTCCGTGATACTGAAAGCTGTGCTCTGCATGGGTTGGTTGAAGGGGTGAGAAACTGCAGTCAGAAGCAATGAAGGATGAAATTGGGATTTAGATAAACATCTCAGAGGTCTGAACACACTTGAGCACCAAATAGAAACATAGAAACAGAGCTAGTTAGAAGGGGTCTCCAGCCGGCTCCTCTCACGACATGCCCACCATGTGCATGTCCAGCCTATCTTTGAACACCCTCACCAATGGGGCTTCAACCACCTCCCGTGGAAGCCCATTCCACACCCTTGGGGTCCTAACTGACAGGAAGTGCTTCCTGGCATCCAAATGGAACCTTGGCTCCCTGTACTTTAAATGATGTTTTGTTGGAACTGGGGCCAATCAGCACTTGCACTAAAGATGGCTACCCATAAATCTTGACAGATGGTTCCATAAACAGGGAGGCTACCTGCGGACCCTGCTACTGTCCAGATTCAAACCTGGTAGCATAACATTAACATCTCGATACCCATTTTAAAAACTTGGCATCCAACTGGTGATATTGATCAATTTGGTAAATAGATACATCTGCCAACTACCATGAGAACATTGGTTCTGAATTGAGGCATACATACTTTAAAAAGAATGTGTAATATTAGGCCCAAGTCACACAAAGTAAGAAAATGTAAGGACAAACTAAACATATAGGGATGTCCTAAAATATATCCAAGATTTGGAGCTGACCATTAGTGTAGACGGTTTTATGAAAATATAAAAGGCAATATGCAGATCTGAGGAGGAGAAATCATGATAGCCATCATGTTGTTGTTGTTGTTGTTGTTAGTCGAGAAGTCATGTCTGACCCATCGCGACCCCATGGACAACATTCCTCCAGGCCTTCCTGTCCTCCACCATCCCCCAGAGTCCACTCAAGCTCACACCAACTGCCTCAGTGACTCCATCCAGCCACCGCATTCTCTGCCATCCCCTTCTTCTTTTGCCATCTATTGTTCCCAGCATTAGACTCTACTCCAGGGAGTCCTTCCTTCTCATTAGGTGGCCAAAGTATTTGAGTTTCATCTTCAGGATCTGGCCTTCTAAAGAGCAGTCAGGGTTTGATCTCCTCTAGGACTGACTGGTTTGATTGCCTTGAGGTCCAGGGGACTCGCAGGAGTCTCCTCCAGCACCACAATTCAAAAGACTCAATCCTTCAGCGCTCAGCCTTCCTTATGGTCCAGCTTTCACAGCCATACATTGCAACTGGAAAAACCATAGCCTTGACTATACACACTTTTGTTGGCAGGGTGATGTCTCTGCTTTTAGTATGCTGTCTAGATTTGCCATAGCTTTCCTCTCCAGGAGCAAGCGTTTTTTAATTTCTTGGCTGCAGTCCCCATCTGCAGTGATCTTGGAGCCCAAGAAAACAAAATCTGTCACTACTGTGGACAGTACCAAAAGGCAAAAAGATAGCCATCATAGAATCTCCAAATTCAGAGACTTCATGTTTTGATAGTCACCATAAAAACGCCATGTTCAGAGACATTACACCTCTGAATCACAGATGTGGTGGATAAATACAGCCTTCTCACTCTGCTTGTGAAATGGAACCAGGTGCTTCCCAGATGTTTTAACAGCAACTCCCATAACACCAGACCGTTGACCATGTTGGCCAGAGGTGGTGGTACTTGTAGTCTAAAACATCAGGAGGGTACTTTTTACCTACCACTAGCTTGGAAACATCTGACTGGCCAATGCTAATAATAATGAGCCGTGCCCAATTATGCCACTCCCCTTTTGTTATTGATGCTGCGTTAGCATCAGCTACCCCTAGAACAATGCCAACAGTATATACCAGCCCTGTGGGTTTCCCCAGAAAATCCACTGAAGTAGCAAATATTATCTTTGCACTAGAGGTCACTGATATGGAATGGCTACTCTTGACCTGGTCTACACATATTGCCAGTCCATGGGCTGTTTAATCTTAAATCCATGCCCGATCTCTGTTCTCATTAAAGAGAACACTTCTGGGGTGTCGCCTGCTTCCACTGTTTGCCTTAAGAGCACTTGTAGAGCATTTAGTTGCGCAGTGACAACCCTCTGGAACACTTTAGCAATTGACACTGAAGAGGCCTCCACAGTTCTGACATTGAGAAGTCCTCTTAAAATGCATCTCTTTTCCAGAGCTTTTCCCTGAAGTGTAACACTACCAGACTAGTTTACAGCACACAGTGGAGTGCATAGTTTTGTTGTTGATTAATTGTATTGTGTTGCTTTCATTGTTATGTTTACATTTGTTTGGCGTGTTTTACTAGATATTTTATGTTCAGTGCTTTGATTGAAACCGGCATATAAAGCTGAATAAAGGGGGGGGGGAACACATAACCATGATTTGAGAGCCTGGAGGAATGTTGTCCATGGGGTCATGATGGGTCAGGCATGACTTTGTGACTGAACAACAAAAACCATGATTTGGTAGAGCCATACTAGAGTGAACCAGCCCACTTTTTCCCAATGCCCCCTGCTTCCACTTTGCACCCCCTTGATCAACAACCCAGGAATATCCCATTTGTGGGTTGTTGGATGCAACATCTAAATTCAGAATTCTGGATTACAGGGGGAAACAACATTAACTCAATAACAAACCACAAATTCTATCAAAATCAAACAAGCAGGAACAGGATGTTCTTGGGCTGTTGATCAAAGCAGACGCAGCAAGCAGGAGACAGGCAACAAAAATGCTTGCTCCTTTCTGGACCCAACAAGCCATGGTTTGAGCAATTCACACATAGTTATTACACATGAACCAGGTGCTTATGTCCTTGCACCCCAGAATCAGAAATGTATGGAGTAAACCAAGAGATGGTGCATGGCGATTATAAGGAATCCACCAGGTTTCTTGAGAATGTTTGTGGAAGCTTTGTGGGAACAAGTCACAGCCACACGCTGTTCTCTGGAAAGCTCAGCAGAATCATCAGTCTCGCCTAGTTCCTATGGGTGAGCGTTCGAGTCTTGCTGTTCCTGACAGTTTTGAGCATCATTTTGAAGAGGTAACTAAAATAGACAGATTCCCAGCATGGTGCAGACCATCTGCCTCTCTTGCTTTTGCTTGCTTGCTTGCTCCTAGGAGTCATAGCAGTGGGAAATTTGGGGGAGGGTGGGGATAGAAAGCATCATTTTTGGTCACACACTTTGATGACTTTGGCCAGTTTCCAGCATCGTCCTACTTCGCACACATTGGAGTGCTTTCAGCCTTTGTCAGCTAATAACCCATCTAATGGGGGTGGAGGCCAAGAAGGAGAAAAGTAAGGAAAAATAAACCCTGATTGGTTTCTTGCCGTGAAGGGAAATATGGTCTCACTCTGCTCCCTGCTAACATGATTGCAAAAGAGGGCAACGCCTCCCTCCATTGTTCCACTCTTGCTGATATTTCAAATCTGGCTGGACAGATTTGAATCAGCAGCATGATCCATGAACAGGAGAAATGAGGAGCAGGCTTGTCAAACAGAGCTTGAAAATAAAACTAAGTGTTGTTTCTGAATTCTTTCACAGAGATTTGCATTTGAATTTGAAAAAGGGCTTGCCTATTTATTTACTTTAATATTTTTAATCACCCTTTCTTCCAGAAATGATCCAAGGGCAGTGTGCATAAAATTATAAACATGCATACAGTTTCATAAAACTGTTCAAACTAGTAACAAGTCAATTTATATAGGCTCTGAAAAAAGAAAGAAAGCTATACCACTAATCTTCCCTTCTTGGGAAGAGATTGCGAAATTGGGGTGCCACCATGGAAAAGGCCCTCTGGTTTGCAAATACACAATGCATTTTTCATAAGAGGAACATAAGGAGGAGAAGAACATAAGAAAAACCATGCTGGGGCTCACCAGTGGTACATCCAGTCTAGCACTCTGCTGGCGCTCTGCTGTACCCTCAAACAGGATGGGTACAACTCCTCCCTCCTGCCCAACTGCTACTTGCAGGGATACTGCCCTGGTAGTGAAGGAAGCACTTAGCCAGCAAGTCTAGTAGTCACTGATAGGCCCCTCCACCACGTAGTTGTCCAATCCCTCTTAAAAGCCATCCAAATTGGTGGCCATCACCACTTCCTCCGGTCAGAAATTTCATATTATTATTATTATTATTATTATTATTATTATTATTATAACATTTCTATGCCGCCCCTTGCCGAAACCTCGGGGCAGCTTACAACATGATAAAATACATTGAAATACAATAGTACATAATAAATTACCATTAAATATAAAAATACAAAAAATACATTGATTTACAAATACAAAATTAAAATTATCAGTGTAAAATAAAAATATAGGATGAGAAAGAGAAGGAAGAAGAAGTTGCCCTGGCCAGATCATATGTTTTAACAATTGAAATGATGTTTAAATAAAAAGGTCTTTACCTGGCGCCGAAAAACCAGTAACGACGGTGCCAGGCGGACCTCTTTGGGGAGTGAATTCCATAGGTTGGGCGCCACCGCAGAGAAAGCCCTCCTCCAGGTACTTACTCTCCTAATTTCTTTCATGGAGGGTTCCCGGAGAAGGGACTCTCCCACAGATCTCAAAGGGCGGTCGGGCATATACGGACGTAAGCGCTCGTTCAGGTAGCCAGGACCCAAGCCGTTTAGGGCTTTGTAGGTCATAATCAACACCTTGAATTGGGCCCGGGCTTCAATGGGAAGCCAATGAAGCTGACGGAGGACTGGAGTCATGTGAGCATAACACCCCGTCCCCGTCAGCAACCTGGCAGCTCTATTTTGCACCAATTGAAGTGTTCGGACTGTCTTCAGGGGAAGCCCCACGTAAAGCATGTTACAGAAGTCTAGGCGGGAAGTCACCAGCGCGTGTGTCACTGTCGCCAGGCAGTCGTACTCCAGGTAGGGGCGCAACTGATTAATCAGCCGAAGCTGAAGGAAGGCGTTCCTCGCCACCGCTGTCACCTGAGCTTCCAAAGAAAGCTCCGGGTCGAGGAGTACTCCTAAGCTGCGGACCTTATCCCTAAGAGGGAGTGTTGCACCATTCAGGACCAGGTCAAATCCACCCTCTCCGAAACCTGATCCGCCAACCAACAGGACCTCCGTCTTGTCTGGGTTGAGTTTCAGTTTATTGGCCCTCATCCATTCCCTTACCTCGGCCAAGCACCGGTTCAGCACAGCCACTGCCTCACCTGGATTAGTGGAGAACGAGAGGTAAAGCTGGGTATCATCAGCGTATTGATGATTCCGCAGCCCACACCTCCTGATGACCTCTCCCAGCGGTTTCATATAGATGTTAAATAGCAGAGGGGATAGAATGGAGCCCTGTGGTACCCCATGGCATAGCTTTAAGGGTGCACTGTGTGAAGCAGTCCTTCCTTTCATCTGTCCAGAATCTCCTACCAATCAACTTCATGGGATGATCCCTTTGGGTTCTAGTATTATGGGAAAGCCTCAACTGTCCCAGGCCATGCATAATTTTGATCACCTTTCTCATGATGTCACTTTTTTCCTGCTGTGAGTACCCAGGAAGGGACTATTCTGGAGATCTTCATGTACACACAACTCAGGTCACATGAATCTAATTGTTGCAAGTTCTACAATGACTGGCAGAATACTGCAAGGTACAGTATGAACTCCAATAGCTTGTGAGGAGGAGGAGGTGCCTGAAAAGTGCAACAGGGCGATCATCTTACAAGCTACTCGTACGTGCATATTTCACTCTGCCTGCCTAGAGCAGGTACAAGAAGCAAGGACAGGAGCAGCAGACAGTCCGGGCTGTTCAGTTCCCATTAAGACTTTCAGGAAGAGCCTTATATGTTATTGTTTTAATGAGCACACCGGGCGAAGGCCCTGTAATGGGAAAGAAGAGAAAAGGAAGATCACAAAGCCACATCTTTCAAAACAGATTACAAGGCAGACGTCTCATTGTCCAAATCTCCATCCCAAGGGTCAGCTGAAAAGCAAAGCAACATAAAGAACGGAGAGCATGCAGGGTCTGGCACTGTTTTCATCTGTGTCCACTGGGCTCCCCATAGCCAGAATCCTTTTGCGTGTGTTTATTTGGCACTGCTAAGAAATGCAGACAGACATCAAAGGTGGCGAGCAATGTGTGTTGTTTGGTTTGTTAAGCACAGTTGCTGTGGCAAAGTCTTCAAGCAAGAGAAGTACTTATCCTGGTTTGGTTTCCTTTCGAGTAAGAAAGCCCCTTCTCTCTCTTCTTGTATTACGAGAGGGGGGAGCAGAACCAAGTGGTAGAGCCCCTGCTTTGCCAGCATCTCCAGGTGTGGGTAGAGCACTGGAGAATGGCTGAGTTGTTTTCCTTTCTGAGAAAGGGTACCTGGTGCCCAGCCTGCAGGGCTTTGTCCTTCAAATTCTCCACAATGGTTTTGATCAGTTCTCCTCGCTTGCACCAGTGAAGTTTAAATTGATCTTGTAGAACTGCATTAACACAAGAATTCTAGCTGCATAATCCAGCCATGATTCCACATTTTAAAAGCTTTATTCACTTGTTGAACTTCAATTCTTTGTGCAGACCCTATACAGGTGGTGTAACAGTGTGGCATGGTGGTTAGAGTGTTTGTCTGGGGAACTGGAACACCTGGCTTGTAGTCCCCACTCAGCCATAAAGCGCACTGGGCGACTTCACACCGCTCAGTCAGTCCTTGCCTGACCTACCTCACTAGGCTGTTGTGAGGACAAAATAGAGTAAAGGATTACTATGTAAGCCTTAGCTCCTTGCATGAGGGGGGGAGAAATAGAACTGCCATGTAATGATGCAACAGGGCTGCATACAATGCCGTGGCTACGTTCTACGCACAGCTGCAGCAACGGTTCTCCTAGTCCCAGGGAAGAGGGAGAAGGGGGTGTGCTTCAGAGTGCAGAGTGCATTTAATTACTTGGCTGGGATCCTGAGCTTGCTCCTACTGGTGACAGCATCCCCTGAGCATGTGGGAGACTCCCACCAGCAGAGAAAGAAGCTCCTTCCACTAATCCCTTCTTCCCCCTGGCCCCTATAAACTCTGCTCTGGAGGTCTGAGGACCTTCTAAAACAGAGAGACTGCAAATTGCCTCCTCCCTTGCACTGTTAGATCACCTGCTGGATCTCAGTGCCATCTGTGAGTGGCTGGAGCCCTTTCTTTTGCTGAAGCCTCCGTAGGCTCTAAGGTAATGTGTATGAATACAATACTTCAATGGGACAGTTAGCACAGGTTTAAATTTCTCCCACTGAAGGTACTGGGCTCACCTTTTGACAGTCTGTGCTCCAAGTAATAAGTAAAGCCAATTCATACTACTGATGCTTATTAGTGAATCATCATAACTATAAACTACTTGTCCATACAAGTATGTGAGGGGGTGTCACACGGAGGTGGGTAGAGGCCTGTTCTCCCCTGCAGAGGAAGGCAGGACGCGCTCCAATGGAGCCAAGCTCAGGGAGCCAAGGTTCCATGTGGATGCCAGGAAGCACTTCCTGACAGTCAGGACCCCGAGGGTGTGGAATGGGCTTCTATGGGAGGTGGTTGAGGCCCCATCGATGAGGGTGTTCAAAGATAGGCTGGACATCCACATGGGCATGTCGTGAGCGAAGCTGGCTGGTGTCAGAGGTCAGACTAGATGGCCCAGGAGACCCCTTCTGACTCGCTCTGTTTCTATGTTTCTATGTACTATCTGCTTCCTTCCTTTTCCTCTTGTTTATGTATACAGAAAAGAGAAAGGCAATAATACTTTCATATATTTTGTTTTTATGATTCACCATCATTTTTCACAGGAAATGAAACATTACATATAGAAGACTTTGTTGATTTCCCAAAGTCCTGCTTGGGTAATATAAACACTTGGTAATATACAGAGTTTGTGTTCATAGCAAAGGAATGGTCACAGCAAGTGGTAAACAAATGACAACATCAAAGTTTAATTCCACCATTAATCATGGCCATGGCCATGGAGAGGGTACAAACAGGTGGCAATAAAAATATGAGGTCAGATCCGGGCCATGTATCATCTGGAAAGGAAGTGAGGCAGAGGCTGGGATTACTATGCCAGAGCTGATGGGGTAGCCATCTCTGCTTCAGCCTTGCCAGACCCATAAATCAAGCTGGAGCCACATTAAGGGATAACTGAGCTTAGCTGAGATCTGACACATGCTTCCAACATTTGAACCAAGGTCTTAAAGATCACATTATTTTACATTCTTGTCTGCTTCCCCAAAAAGACTGATCCACAATAGGAACAACATGCTGGAATTGTCATCAGGCCAAAATCCTCAAAGCTACTGGCTTCCAAATACCATGGTGTACTTGCTGTGGTGGTGCAGTGGAGCTGAGGCTCACAGTGATAACGTTCTAGGACTTTTTGATCAGCAGGGCCACTCTCGACATCTGTCACAACATCCCTCAGCTTTCCATGTTCCCTCTGAGTGTAGGCGAGTGGAGCTAGAGAGAAAACAGATGTCCTCAGTAATGAGTGGGCTCTCTCAGGGTAGCTTGGTGGCTCTTAGCTTCTCCAAAGACCTGTCAAAGACACAGACAATGCCCAAAGTGAGAATAATAGAGGAAGAGGTCAACAGACCTGCATGCATTTGCGGACTCTCCTTCAGGGTGCATGGGATGGAGATATGCCAAAATCTGCCTCTAGACCACTGGGTGGAACTAGCTCTCAGTAGATGCTCCCACATCAGAAACTCACATCCTGAACTAGGAACCTCCAGGGGCTGGGACTGAGGTTTACCCTGCGGACCTTAAGCATTTTCTAAAATAGTGACAGCAGATGACAGAGAAGCAGGAGCAGATCAGGGTACAGCAGCTATAAGCAGGCACACACAAAAGTGAACATGGGGTCCATTTTACATTTCAAAAAGGCATTTTTCCTGGAGAGCTGAACATCCCAGAAATTAGCACAGCACTTCTGTACACAGCAAGAAGGTTTCCATAAAAGTTTTACTGAAGCTGAATCAATTACTGGCATCATTCTCAGCCACAGAAGGCAGAGGATACGGATATCCACATCTGACCTACTTTGTGAGATAGGGAAACCTAAAGAATGACGTCAGACAGAAGTAACAATAAAGGCATAAGGCTGATTCATGCATTAAAAATTAACAAATCAGCATATCTAAATACAATATATCCAAGAGTTTTTTGAACAACTTAAATGTGACATTGCATTAAAGGCAGCCTCCTTGTTAGAGGAATGGAAAGTAGCCAACTAAAATTTATTTTATATAAAAGATCCAGGAAGAACTGAAGAAATTACAGGCCTATTAGCCCCATGTCTGTTTCCCTGACAAATTCATAGAAAACATTCTTAAAGATCTACTGGCAGAAAGTAACAGGGAATTGAAATGACTCTTGATGAAAATGAAAGAAGAACTTGCAAAAGCAGGACTGCAGCTGAACATTAAGAAAATAAAAAATATGACCACAGAAGAATTACAGACCATTACTGTCAACAATGAAGAAACTGAAATTGTGAAAGATTCTGTATTCCTTGGCTCAGTCATCAATTCAAATGGAGATTGCAGTCAAAAAAATTAGAAGAAGGCTGACACCTGGAAGGACAGCAATGAAGAAACTAAAAAAGATCATCCAGTGTAAGGCGGTTTCATTGTAGGCCAAGGCCAAGATCATCCACTTGGCAATCCACTGTATTCCACTAAGTTGGGTGTAAAACTGGACAGGAAAGAAAGCTGACAGGAAAAATAGATGCATTCAAAACATGGTGCTGGAGGAGAGCTTTGCAAATACCCAGAAAGATGAATAAGTCCATCAGAACTTTTCCTGGAAGCAAAAATGATAAAACTGAAACCTTCTTATTTCCAGTACATCATGAGAAGGCAAAACTCATTGCAGAAGACAATATTGCTAGGGAAAGTTGAAGGCAGCAGAAGAGGCAGCAGATAAAGGAAGCCAAAGTCTCGAATTTACAAGAACTGAGCAAGGCTGTTATGGATAGGATATTTGGAGTGCATTCATTTAGAACCCATAATAACAACAAGTTCTTAAATCTCAAATTATTAAATAGATGAAAAATAAGTGTTCCTGAAGAAGAACCAGCTTCGCTAAAGAAAATGTTTCTGCCTCAGTAAGTTTTTTGAATTTTTTGAAAGACTCAGAATCTGTGCATGTTGATACCTGGACTTCAAATAATTCTTAACAAATTCTTTCAGCAAAATCTCCTATGTAAGTTTAGCATGCAAAATCAAACAACAGGCCATTTTATAAATCATCAATACACTAACAGCTTTACTATACAGGCAAATAAGCTATGAGATACTGTAATGATCTCCCTTTAGACCAGTTATATTTAACTTACCCACAAATAGTTTCCAATCAGGTGTGAGCAATGAGACAGTCAAGTTTGAGGTCGACACCAAATTATCTAAGATAGTGAAAACCAAAGCAAAGTATACACCACCACTCCAAAAAAATGTCTCAGAAACTGGGTGAACAGGCAACTGAATGCCAAATTATGTGCAAACGGTTGAACATTTGGGTCAAGAAATCCCAGCTTCAGTTCTCATAGACACTGATGGGGTCTGAGCTGTCTGTGATTTTTGTAAAGACAACTTGGGGACATGGTGCTAGTTGGATGAAAATGTCAAGTCATTGTGCCACAGCAGTGAAAAGGGCAAATTCCATGTTAGGAATCATTAGAAAAGGGTGCTGGAAGTAAAATGGCCAGTTTCACAAGCCAAGTATATAAACCAGCGGTGCAGCCGTGTTTGGAACACTGCATGCTGCACTGGCCGCGCTGTCTCAAGATTTGGAAAAATGCAGAAAGCGCCAACTAAAAAGCAGAGGGACAAGAGCAATTTCCTTAAAAGGACAGGCTAAAGAAAGCTTGGGGGACTTCAAAACATTAGAAAAAACAGTATATATGGGAGTGTAAGTGCGGGACATGATAGAAGTTTATCCAGTTCTGAATGGTGAGGAGAAATTAGAGAAAGATTATTATTTTCTCTCTTTCCCATACACAATACTAGACGTGGAAGCAGAGTCAGTATTAAGAGTGTCTTCTTGGGCCCCTTCTCAGAGCTGATGCCCCAGCAGGAGACATGGAGAAGGCTTTTTCCTAGACTTGTCTTTCTCTTTGCTTGCCCTTGCTACCTGCTTGTTCCACGGCTTCTCAGGCTGGCCCTTGCAGTGGCCGTGATGAGATGCTGCTGCTGATTCCTTTCCAAGCAGACCTGGCAAGTGATAGCAATAGCAGGACAGAGGGCAAGGAGCAAGAGCAGCCGCAGACAATGGGGGTGACAAGGTAGACTCGCTGAGTTAGGGGCCCTTCTTCTGCAAGGGCCCTCAGAAGTCTGGTGTAGATACTGCTTCCAACAGATTCAGGGTGGTTACATTCATATCATGTAAATAAGCTTCCTAGAAGGATTTGGCACCAGGCCACCACCGGAGATATGACATGCATCAGATAGACTTTGAACTCTTAGGTTCTATACCAAACAACAAAGCTGGCAGTCTAGTACCTGCTGTGATTATACTGCCTGATGAGCATTGCCCTGCAACCCATTCCACACCATTCCTGAACAGAGGAGTGAGGAGAGAAATTGCTTCCAAGAGAAGAGAACGATCTGTTAATCACATCTAAGGACAGCAGCCTTGGGCATCCTTCCTGCTCTTCCCATAGGGGAGGTTGCCCCAACTTACATAGTAGTATATTCTGAAGTACAGGCACCCCCAATGTAAGGGATAGGGTTAGGATTTCTAGAACCCTAACCCTCTCCATTGCCAGAACCCCAGGGGACTCCAAAAGTTCAGGTAACAGTGCTGCTCCATGCCAACAAACCAGTTCTAGTAATTTTCATCTCTACCAGATGCAGGGCTTTTTTTTTAAGCACATGGGTTGTAATGGTTCATTCCAGATCAAGCTGTACCAAAATACTTTGCATTGCAACAGGAAGCAACATATTATTGCTGGAAAGATTCATTTCCCCTAGTGTCTATGAGCACCGCAGCTAAGCTCAGAGGGAGTGGGGAAGTCTGAGGGGAGTGGCAGAAGATGACGGCACCCCTGCTAATTAAAAAGTTCCAACACAACATCCCAGTGAGTAATCATTCCACCACAGCCCTGACCACCCTTCCTTCTACAGAACCACTGTTTCAAAAGAGAGAGCACAGCACTTCGGACCAGGCAGACAGACAGCTTCAGAGTGTCTGTGCCTTCAGTTCACCCAGATTTTTCCTACAGAGCAAATACTGGGGGTTGGAAATGGATGGGTTACTCCATTCACATCTGCTACAAAATATTTTAAAAGCCATTTTAAAGAGCTTCAGCAAATGGCTTCATCTCACAGAGGGTTCTGCTGTTTCAAAATCACATTTTTGCACAGGTCAAGTGTCATACTTGTTCCACATGGGGTCCTTCTTCATCTTTGCAAATAATATGAACATCAAGAGGCCACCTTATTCTTAACCACAAACGACATTATTGCTATGGCTTTTGCTTTTGTTTTCGCTATTTAATAATATTTCATTTCTGCACCACCCGTAGCCAAAGCTCTCTGGGTGATTGTCCGGAAGAGATGGGTTCCTTCCACATTCTGCTTTTTACATGTTCGCCCAAAGAAATATCCAAAGCAGATGTACTGTAGACTGAACTGGATCATCAGTCCTCCTAACTTAATTTCTGTTCTAACCTTTAGGAACCTTCCAAAATGAACCTTCCAAGGACTGTGATGCAGGCCAATCCCAGGGCTCCAACCTGAAATCCGTAAAGTGGTTGTGCTGGAAATTAACTGGAGTGCATATATGCAAATACAAAATGTATTCTGTACCATATGTGACAATGGTTAGCCGTACCCTATATAGACCTAGCACCTCAGAATGTACACCAGAGCTGTGCCAGTGCATATATGCCATATTTTAGTTATTACAAAAGCCTGTTAGATTACACTCAACTTTTTAACTGATGTTCTGAAGAATCATGCCCTTAGCTTCTGGAGCACCACCAAAATAGTGGCACGAGCAGTTGTGTTAGCAGCCAAGTTCATTACATTACAGATGGCAGCCTTCCCCACAGGCTAATCAATCCTTCTCTGCCAGAAAGCTATCCTCCACGAGCAAATCACTTGCAATTGTTTAAGAGCTCCATTGTAAAATTCTCATGCTGAGCATAACTGGATCCTTTCCAGCAAGTCGGCATTAAATGCAGAGCCTGGAGCTGAACACAGTGCTCTGAATATTAGTAGCACTACCACCATCAGCAAGACAGCCCTCAGGGAAACTCTTGAAATCAGAAGATCAAACCTGCATGGAGATCCCTGCACCATGTTATTCGATGATATTCATTTCTACACATTGCCAAACCAAGTCCAGATCATTCCAAATGGGAAGCCTCTTGCATTAGGCCTGACAGTCTGATGTGCAAGTTCAGCAAAAAACCAAAGCAAGAGACTTTCCTGTTTGTGGGAAGGCAGGTAGACACAGTCACTGAAGGAGCATGCAGATGGTCAGACACAAGAACTAGGTGAGCTTCTTCATCCTAAGCAAAACTAGGAAAGCAGGGCCTTGAAGCAGGGTCCCCATCAGCTGCTCTTCAGCATCTTATCTCCTGCCTCCAGCAGTGGGTCCTCAGAATGCCAGGAAAATGAAACTTTACCAGTGGAACTCGGTTTGGGAAATGCTACTTTGGAAAACATGAGGGCCTCTAGCCTCATGTTCTTGTCTTAATACCACCAGCTGCTGCTCCATTTGAGTCATAACTCCTGTCATATTCAGTGGCTGTAGTCCCTGCTCTGGTTCAGAGGGCTCAGATGGGACTGGGTGCAGATGTCATCCAATAACTCATTATCTGCTATCTGTTACCCCAGGACTTTCCAGGCCAAAGGGCACGGTTTTAGCAAACTCTTTAGAGTCAGGAGTTCTCGCTGCCGGCACACCACCTAGAGCCAAAATGGGCTAACGGCCCTTTGAGAAGAGGAAGCTCCTCCAATAGGGTGAAGATAACAGCATATCAAGTGCGTCCCCCTTCACATGGCCTCAGAAGGTCTCTACATGTTGCTAAGATGGCTGCCCTTCTTGCAGGAGTTCCAGCCCATGCCTGCCACTGTGATTTGTCCAAGTTCCTGACCAGCCTCGATTGGATGAGATCTTGCCTTCCTGGTTGAGATTCTATTTTTACCATTGGAAGCAAATGTTGGAGGTGAGGCACAGCACACATTTGACAGGCTCTGCAAGTACCTTCTGAGCATCTGATTTGGTCGTGTAGGAAAAGATATTGTCATAGACGTTATCATGAGCTGAACTGTCTGCAAGTCTACAGCCAATCAGTAGTTCTCACAGTATAGGAATGGGTGAGGATTTAATTTTGGTCTGTTTTGATAAGAAATTCCCAAAAGCCACATGGAACTTGACAAAAAGAGCTTGAGTCTTGAAAAATTGGAATGTGAGAGGGACCAGAAAGGAAAGCTTCATCAGCTCAGGTTGCTCAGGAGTAATTGGTGAGTGACTTTGTCAAAAGGCTTCTAGAAGCCCCAGTAAACAAGGCCTACCAGATCTCACCTGTCCACATGTTCCCTGACACTCTCAAAGAGACTCAAAAACGCACACGTCCAATTTGTGTGGCGCCCAGTGTGACAACAGCATCCTGTACCTGGCTCCTGTGATGTTCCTTTGACATGCACCTAGCGCCATCCGGTAGCAGCAAAAGATGAGGAGGCAGAGTGCAGCATCAGTTCAGAAGTTCTGTGTTTCTGTTTGCTATAAATCTGGTCCTTTGGGTGTGGCATAATGCAACCATAAGGCAATTCTCGTGTCCTCATTGCTAGTGACACCCCCTGCTAGAAGCCCATGGGTTTCGAACATGGTCTTCCTTGCTACTTCCTGATTTAACTCCTGAGCTGGTGGGCTGTGAATTATGCATGTTGAGGACCATTTACAACTGCAGGAATAACTGATCTGGGGGAAATGAGGATGGAGCTGAAATGGGTAAGAAGTTCATTTGGTTTGTATTTTAATGTGAACTTGCATAATGTCACACATTTTCAAACCGATACACGAACTTCCAGTTATCCTTTAAAATCTGAATGTATAAATTTAGTAACACAGTCCTCCAGTCAGAAAATGCGTACATAATTGCATATATTAGAGAAAGGCAGACACAAATATTGATATATTGGTGAAAATTAAATATGCATTAGCAAAAGTGCTTGAAAAAATAAGTATATTTAGCCTAGTTGAACAACAAATGCATGTATTAGGAGAAATGGGTACAAAGGATATTATGTAGTATTATTCGGACTTAAATGTCATTCATTACAATGGATCTACTCTAAGTAGGACTACTTTTGGTAATATCAGATGATGCCCCAGTTTGCTTGGAATTGCCATTCACACATATCCCACAGCCTATCAGTCTTTAATGCTTCGACAGCTTCTTTGTTAAATGATGAGTCCTTTAAAAATCAGATTCTTGCTGAACTACAAGAATATTTGGAAATCAATAAGGGTACAACAAACTCATGCTCCACTGAGTGGGAGGCTAGTAAAGCTTTCATCTGGGGCTGAATTATTGCTTATGCTTCTCGTAAAAACAAATTAAAAGAGGGGCGACAAATGGCTTTAAGTAATAGGTTGAAAACTCCTATAGGTTTGCCACCTCTCCAAATGCACAACTATATCAGGAGATACAGCATGTCAAATATGAATTGAATAATACTTTTCCACAGCACACAGAATTTGCATTAGTTTGTTTAGGACAGACACACTGGGAGAATGGTGTGTATCCCAGTAAGATCTTGGCATAATGGCTTAGCCAACAAATACCTTGCAACATAATTTCACCATTTAAAGAAGGGAGTTTGAGATACTTGCTCATCTTGAGGATAAAAATTTTCAATTTTAAAAATTTTATTCAGAATGGTATGGCAGAGGTTATAAAATATCAGAGCAGGACATGGATTTATTCCTTTTCAGGTTATTCTTCCCCGGCTAGATATTCTACAAAATATTCCATTTTTTAATGGTCCCTTTGCAGGTTGAAGAAATAACAAAAGCAACAACTATAGCATGAAAACAGTTCAGATGAATTTCCAATGTTCAAAAAAAATCCACCTTTTTAGTTCCCATGAGTTATTGTTTGTATAACTTTATTTTTTAATTGGTTTCTCTTCTGTCTGCATTCTACAGTGCCTATATGACTGTAATTTCTAAACCTAATAGACACCATGGCTTCTTTGCTGATCATTGAACTATTTCAATGATCAATACTGTATTCAAAATATCAACTACAATCTTGGCTGACAGACCACAGTGTTATTACAATGTTAATCCAACAAGATCAAGTGGGATTCATTAAAAATAGGCGGGGAGCTGACAATCTCAGATTGGTTGTGGATCTGATTACATTAAATAGGTACTTAACATTGTCTATTGGCTTAACAGTGGCTATTATCTCTTTTAATATAGAATTCTGGTTTTCCTGAAGAATTTGCAAAATGGGTTACAATTGTATATGTAACCCAGAGAACTTGTTGGGACCAATGGTGCTCGATGAGGGTGGGTGTTTTTGTTTTGTTCTACTAGATGGGGGTGGTTCTCTCTTTCCATTGATATTTGATCTATTTTTGGTACATGCTATATGATAAAATCTAGTTTATTGTTTTACATATTATTACTGTTTTAATTCATTTATTGGAAGTTGTTGTTGTTTTAAATTGTTTTTTAAAGTACAGCAAGCCATCCTGAGATATTTATATAATAGGTAAAGGTAAAGGTTTCCCCTTGATATGAAGTTCAGTCATGCCTGACTCTAGGGGGTGGTGCTCATCTCCGGTTCCTAGCCAAGGAAGCCAGCGTTTGTCCGCAGACAGTCTCCGTGGTCATGTGGCCGGCATGACTAAACACCAAAGTGCACAGAACGCTGTTACCTGCCCACCGAAGTGGTACCTTTTTATCTACTTGCATTTGCAGGCTTTCGAACTGCAAGGTTGGCAGGAGCTGGGACGGAGCAACGGGAACTCACTCCGTTGTGCAAATTCGAACTGGCGACCTTTCAATCAACCAGCCCAGTAGCACAACGGTTTAAACCATTGCACCACCTGCAGTCCCTATTTATATAATAGGATGGCATATAAAAGTTTTTAATAATAAATAAATAAATATTCATGGATCTGTACATAATACTTTAGAATGCAACCTTATTCTTTATGCTGATAATCTTCTACTGTTTGCTTCAAAACTCTGCTCCAGCTTTGATGCAGAAAGTATTCTGGATATTTATTTGGCTATTCTATTATTATCCTATTTATTATTCCATTTATTTATATGGCACATATTCCTAGTAACTGGCCAAAGTTAATATTGATTAGCGATAATATACCCCACAGAGTATTAACTAACTGGTAATTTAGATTTCGCATTGAGTTTATTACTTTTTGGGCATACCTGTCACTAAAGATATCACAAATTATTGAGATCAGAAGGAATACTCTGGGATGGGCATCCTTAAAGTTAAGTCTATGAGGCACAACTGCTACACTTAAAATGAAAGCAATACCTCAAATTGTTTATGCTTTATGTGATATACCTTTATTTATACCAGACAAGTAATTTCAAGTGTTTTATGTTTTGTTTTGTTTCATAAATTTTATGGGGTTGCCGTTCATCAGGAATATCCTTGAAAAGGATGTGACTTTCCCTTGAAGAGGGTGCTTCCTGAAAATCAACAGGCTTAATCTGTTGACTTGTACTAGATTTTGGTCTTTTCCACTTAGATTAGATTCCTCTCCCTGATCGGTCAACTTCATGTTTTTCCTCTTCTCAAATGCATTGTGTTGTATTTTGTAAAACTAAGAGCAGTTAGAGAGCTGTGGTACATATTTTCACCTTCACTGGAGCGTGACTTATTTTTTCATGCAAAATCAACTTTATGGAGAAGATTTTATGGGGATTGGTAACTGGCAAGAAGATGTTTGCTTGGTAAACTTGGACACAAGGCTGATTTATGCATGGATCAGCTTGTCAGTCATGATGATAACTTTCTGTCATTTTCCATTTCTCATGCTAATTATATTATTATTATTATTATTATTATTATTATTATTATTATTATTATTATTACATTTCTATGCCGCCCCTTGCCGAAGCCTCGGGGTGGCTTACAACACAATAAAATAATTGCCAGCTACAGCTTTATGGCAATATGTGCAGTTGAAACATTCATTAGAATTTAGGTTTGGTCCTGCTTTTTAAAAAGAGCTTCTGAGCCACCTGTGTTATTGGAAGTATAGATTGAGGCTGAACAGCTACTTCTGTCAACATGCATGTGTATAAATGTCTATTATTGGTGCATCGATGTGATACACAGAGTCATAAGCAAGATGGAATAATGAACTGGAGAACCCCATTTTGCCCAGTCACTGGAGTGATTCACTGTTATTTATTTTGGAAGGAGTGATGGAGCTTTGGTTCTGTGTAATTCAGCGAAAATGTATGTTTCAAGTATAGACCGGATGTCACGAGATCTGTTTGATACAGGCTTAATTAAGCCAGGCAATTGTTGGAGCTATCATGCCTACTACTGCTCCTTTTTTGTGTTTTGGTTGTGCCAAATGGCAACTTTTTGGGAGGAAGGAGGCAATAATTTGGATAAATTTTGTGATGATACACATGTGCTTCTTAATCACCTACTCACCTGTTGAAATATAATGCAAGGTTAACAAAATGGACCTCCTGCTTTTGGCGGCTAAAAGACTAAGACTACACAGTTGGAAGGATTAATAGCCACCTATGATAACCTATTGGATGGAGTATTCAATGAAACGTTCACCTTTTGAATGCGTGGTCTTTAGAAGTAATTTACCAGTGGACAAATATGTGAATATTTGGGCTGCCTTTGTTGAAGTGTATGCATAATTATTTTTAATAACAGTAGTATGTTTTGCCATGTACAAATGCATATGGTTATACAAGATATATGTAATTAGTGCTATAGATCTTTTTACATCTTCTCCAACACACAACTAACCATGTCATATTTTTATTGTATCTCACTTACTATTGTTTTCTTGTTCTCCTCCACGTGTGGTTTAGGTTTCATTTTGTTACACAGAATAAAAATGAGTAATAAGCACTGGATACAACCTGATAATGCATGCAAATTTGCATGTGAACTTTTAGAGGAAACCATTTTTAATGTTCTGAATGAGCTAAATTTAAAACTAAAATGAAATTGACAGTTCTGACTTTTCCTAACTAGTATGGAGTTCTTGTGGTGGAACTTGGGCTGTGTGTTTACAAGAAGGAAACAGGTTCAGCTCCCCTGAGAGAACCTTCTAACTATCGTTAGCACCCGTATAACAATTCAAGCATATGAACCAGGTAGAATGTGGATCATAGTTGCATGAAATACAGCATGAGCTCTTTGCCCCCTCGTTGCATGCACGTGGGGACATAGTTGGTCATTTAAACCTTGGTGGACCTGTTTTATTTTATCTTGCAGTTCTCCAAGATAAAGATATTGTGATTTCTTTGCTTTGGAGAGATTCAAAAAGTTTTCCTACCCAAAAAAAAAAAAAAAAAAAAAACTGCCTTATTTTTTTATTTCTTTGCATAGTGGTCAGAGAGCTGGTGGCTTTTCATAGCAATGGTATGCTATATGATGTAATACAGTAAAGTGATCAGCCTTTTTAAAAAAAATAAAAAATATCTCAGTGGGTCAATCACTCTTAGAAGTATTTACCTATCAACTTGCACAGTAGTTTTGTGAGCTAAAGCAGAGTGGAAGAAACTGCGTCACCTGCTCACACTTTTCACAAATCAAATATTTATTTATTTATCCATTCATTCATTCATTAAAAGCTTTTATATGCCGTCCTATTGTACAAGATCTCGGGACAGCTTACAATATTTAAAAAGACAATTAAAAGAACAATTTCAATAAATAATAAAACAGAACAAAACAATAAATCACAAAACAAACAGAATGACTAAACTTAAAAACTATTAAATTTTAAAACACTGTTTAAATAAAAAGGTTTTGGTCTGGCACTGAAAAGAGTATAAACTTGGCGCCAGGCGTACCTTTCTGGGGAGTGCATTCCAGAGTCTGGGTGCCACGGCAGAGAAGGCCCTACTCCAAGCTGTTGACCTTTTCCCCTCTCTTAGAGGTAAAAAATACCAACAGAAACAGTGGGAGGCTGGATTCTAGGACGAAATGTATGAAAACCTTGTGATGGTGCCATTAACATTTAATATTTCTCAGCACATTTCTGAGTCGCATAGCCGGGCATTTGGTGATCTTGCCCCGTTGGGGTTCTTGTAAAGGGTTTCTTTGGTTTCTCACTGGTGTGAATCTCTCTCCCCTCCTTGCTCCAATTGGCAGAGGAATGGGAACCCACTATTAAACAAACGTTCCCTTTCTTCTGAATCCTCAGTCAATCGCCCTGGAGGGTTTGCAACAGGCATTCCATTCACTGGGAGCACGTGGCACTTAACAAAATGGTCATTGGCTTAGCTGGCAATCAAATGGGCTTACACAAAGCCAGATAAGAGCCAAATCACATGTTGCATTAATGCTGCGATCCCATGGTCACTCTGAGGCTGTCATGGGGGGACAGGATATAGCAAATCGCCCTTTCTGTGGATGGAGCAAGTGATCTACCTTTAGAGGTGGAGGCAGAGTTGTCATGGCTGAATAGCTGTTGAGGGGCTTCTGTATACACCAGGATGGGGGCTCTAAGAGTTCCCTGGAGTTGCTCCCCTACCCATTCATTCCCTGCCGCAACCGGCTTGCTCATCTGCCCCTCATTCTGGCCCAGACCATGGTGCCGGTGGGAAGAAGAAAGAGCAGGAGACGCCCCTGCTGCCTCATTCCGCAAGCAAGTGGCAGTAATGAGGAGGAGGAGCAACAGCAGCTGATGACAATGGTGCTGAGAGGTAGGTGAGTATGACTTGCCTGAAGGCCCTCAAAAACCTGGGGCTGGTGATGGAGGGAGGCCTGCCTTTAGATGCCTCCCTGGAGCAGCAGAGGAGGTGTTGTTGTTCCATGTTGTCATGTCATCTCCAACTAATGACGACCCTTTGAATGAGAGCTTTCCAAAATGCCCCGTCCCTGGCTGTCCTGCTCAGCTCTTCTAAATTCAAGGCTGCGGCTTCCTTTACAGAATCCATCCATCCCATAGTTGTTCTTCCTCTTCTTTTGCCTTTGCCTTTCCTTAGCACGGCTGTCTTCTCCAGTGAGTCACACCTTCCCAGGATGTCCCCAAAGCTCAGCAGCCTTGGTTCATCATTTTACTTTACAGGGCAAATTATGGCTTGATTTCATCAGAATCTGCTTGTTCTTCTTTCTGTCAATCCAGAATATCCACAGCGCTCTCTTCCAGCATCTTGTTGCAAACACATCCTGTTTCTTCCAATCAGTTTTCTTCACTCTGGTTTCTCACTGATGTTCTAGAGATGTTCCTGGGATATGTCGGCGGAGTCTTCAGATTCTTTACCTGCAAATCCTACCCATGGCATACTTCCAGACCTGGAAGAAGCATATGCCAGCTCTGAAGCGGGTGTGGTGTGTGTGTGTGTGTGTGTGCGGGCAGTCTGATTGGGATCACCATGTACTTCTGCTAGACCATTCCATGGTCCAACAGAAAGTCCTCCTCTCCAAAAGGCTACTATTTGCTTAGAAGGGAAGCAACTGCTGGCAACTTTGGCCTCCTCCCTTGGCCTCCTCCCCCATCCCCAGCATGCCCCCCCTTTCCCCTTCTGAGACCCAGTTGAGAACTTTGTCATGTCAACAGCTGTCAGAAATTCCCATAGCTTTTGCTGGACTGGACATCCCAAATATGCAGCTAGGAATTGCTCTTCTGCATTGCAGAAAGCATACAAGTGAAAACGGCAACTATTTCTTTACCTCTTCCTGATGAATTCTCAGATAATGGCAAAGGCAGGTGGGACAAACATTCAGCAGCCACATTTAGAGTCTTTAGTCCAAAGGAAATTAGTTTTGCTCACCATGAAACAATTTCATGTCCACTTTCCATACTCTCTTCCCACTTAAAGTACTGCCAAACGCCTACCATCAGTATGTTATTCCAACACATGGTCCTATAGAGATGCCCTCTACTTTTTGTAGTTAACGCACACGAATGTGTTTCTTTTGAAATAGCTGAATGCTTCCACTGAGCCTCAGTAAGTGTTTTTGAGGCAAGCACAACAGACCTAACCTGATCTTCATGAACTGTGTGAATACTGTTGTCAGTCCATAATCGGAAGCATGCATTGTCACAAATACAGGCAATGCAGAATTAAACAGTGCAATAATAGGAATATTAAAAAGCAACCCTTTCCACTTTCTCAAAGTAGCTTGTGCTGCTGCTATCCAAATCAAACTCAATGATTCTCTGAACAGTTTCAGAGGAGATCCAAAGTAGATGCACAGTCTGGAATAAATTCTGCAAACAAAGAGATAAGGCCCAAAGGAGGAACAGAAGGTCTGGACATCACTTGGAGAAGGTGTTCACACATGGCCATGGGCATGTCTCAGTTCTTGCAGTGAAATTGCATAACCCAGGAGGGAAAGTTTGGTTTGTTTAAATTTCCATTTATCCAAGTCAGACTCTACATCTGCTGCATTGCTACAGTCTCACACGGACTTCAGCTTACTTTCATGTGCTCAGCAGGATGCTCAAACACAATAATATCAGCCCAAACATCCCGATAACACGGATCCTCTTGTGTGCTTTAAAAATTATGAACATTTCTTCTTGTTGCTTTTTGAAAGGAACCAGATGCTAATGAAAGCCCATAGGGGACACATTTAAAAGTAAACTTCATTTTCCTTATTCTGTGTATTCCGTTTTTATCTGTCTTTTTTCCTGCAGGGAACCCAAAGAGACTTACACAATCCTCGTGCTCCTCTCTAGTTTATCCTAACAACAACCCTGTGAGGTAGGGTAGGCTGAAAGTCAGTGACTGGTCTAAAGACGAAATAATCTATCATCTGTAGTTAATGCTGCAAGAGCTATCTTTTCATAGCATAACTTGATGGTATGCACTGTGCAAATCAAAAGTAGAAAGCATGTTTGCTCCCCAAAGTTTTGCAAAAATTACTCTGCATGTATCTGTCACCATAGCTTTATGCCTCAAATCTCCACAAAGACTCAGGGTGCACGTTTTCCAGCTCAATCTGTAGCCCTGAACAGGAGCTTGCCAAATGCATGGGCAATGAAGTTCTGCAAAGGCAACTTTATACCTTTTCACCCCTACGTACTTGTGCCCCAGCCCCTTAGCCCCTGTCCTTGAATGTCCCTAATCACGCTACGAGTTCTGCTCACATTCCAGCAAACACAGGCAGAATCCCCTGCAGATCCTCACCCCTCAATGTGGAGCAAGTGGACACTTATGGCACTATAAGAGACCCGGCTAGTATTTGCAGTCCTCCTGGAACCCTAAATTCCAGCTTACTTGTTCATTGGGTGCAGTATTGACTGGAAGCAATGCTTGAGGCCTTCCCCATCGCCTGCTACCTGATCCTATTAACTGCCAGTGTCAGGGCTCAACACTTGGACCTTCGGCATGCAAAACAAATGTTTTTTTCCAGAGAGCTATGATCCTTTCCCAAATTATCATGCTGAATAAATAAATAAGCCTCACACCAAGCCGGCCAAAGAAATATCCACGAGTGTCTCAAAATTGAAGCCACAACAAAGGAAGCTGTTGCATGCCAGCTCTGGCGGCCTGCCCGTCTTGCTCAGTATTGTCAAGTTGGGATGAACCCCAGAGGGATCTGTCCCTCTTGTATTCACAGATTTCCTCTCACGCTCCTGCTTGGCCCAGTCTGGCAAAGTGAGCTGAGCTGAAAGAAGTCAGGAAACACGTGCAGAACAAAGGTTCTGCAACCAGCAGCCTTCTTTGGCATCAGGTGCAGCAGCAAAAAGACTGCTGCAGCCGGCACGGAAGAGCGATGCTGCCTGCCCAGAGAATGAGTGGGACTCTGTTCCTGGCCAGCCCCATGCCACCAACCTTCCTCTGCATCAGGTGCAGCAGCCCAAACAGCTGCTGCACATGGTGCAGGAGAGGGACTCTGCTAGCAGTGGTGCAGGGCTGAGTGCCACCAATGGCACAGATGACACTGCTAGCAATGTCCCTCTTCCAAACCATGTAGCTGCTATCTCAGCTGCAGCAGAGGGTGGATGGCTGCAAGGGAGCACTGGACCCGCTCACCAGGAAATCAGACTCAGCATCCATCCCCAGATTCCTCACACAACCCTATTTTTAAGCCTGGCTTCTGGCTTCACTACAAGAGGCATTTGTTGTGCTGTTAATCTGCTGTATCCATGCTTGGTTTCATTGCAGCACTGAGATCCAAGCCCTAAAGAGCATCTTTCCAGCTTTTCCACCACACAACCTCTAGGTGGAGCTGTGCTACAGCAGAAAAGCACAAATACATTAGGAGTGGGAGTATCTGTTTCCCTTTTGCAATTTGATAGCACAGAATCCCTGTTCCATAAACAAGCAAGCAAGCAAACAAGAAAGTGCTCAGGGAAAAAATGGAAAAATTAAATGAAAAGAAAATGAAATGAAACAGAAGGCTAACCATATCATCTCGAAAGCTCTTAAACCCAGTAAGAAATCACGAGCATGCAACAAAAGCCGTACCTCTTGAGTAGAGATCTCCTCGCATTTCCAGCAGAGATCCCAAGACTGAACACAGATCCTAATCCATGCAAAGCATGGTCATCATGAATGGTAATCCCTCCCTTAAGGAGCCATTGCTGGATATTCATTAGGGAAAGCGGGGGCGGGGGGGGGCTGGTCTCCATGACAGCCCCAAATGAGATGTCTTTTGTGTGCATGTGCGAGAATATGCCACTGATTTCAATAATTGGCCTTTTCACCTTTGCATAAACGTCTCACCCTGCTGCTTCTTAACACTTCAGTATTCATTGCCTTTCCATTACATTTCCTCTGAAGGACATGAGCAACCTTTAAAAGCACCAGTAAATCTGACAAGGGCTCTTTTTAATATACTAAGTGTAGCTTTAAGGTCATGATTCAACGGAGCTACATAATGTAGGCTTGAAAATTAGGTCCCTTCCTTGAGGCACACATTAAAAGAAAAACTTCACTCTTGATCATTTGACATCTGTGGGTTCCGTCGGCTCGCGCAGTTGCTGATTTTGCACAGTAAAAGGTAAAGCCAGACCATGCGGGGAGGAGGGAATCCAGGCCACGGGCCATAAAGAACATTTTTAGGTGCTCTCCCTCCTTGAAAAATGTGTAACAGTTGGTGATGGGCTGCCCTCTTGTACTGTCTCTGGTGATATTTTTCTAGTCTTATAACCTCCATTAAAAGATTCCCCAAGTGCTTAAAATAATCAAAGGTCATTTAGCACTCTGCAACCCCTTCAAGGCATCTGGTCACATTTTGCATGGCAATGAACATTGCTCTTCTTGGTGACCTCAGCCAAAATTGTCATGCTGAAAGGGGCTATACCTTTTTCAAGCCCAAATATTCTCCCGTGAATGCCTATTTGCTGTTTTGGTGATAGCTCGGGAGATTCTAGGCCTTTAGGATGCTGATTTTCTAAGATCCTTAATGCCAAGTATCTGTTGTGCTGATCCTGTAGCATGCAGCTGAAGGTTTGTTTTTCTTTAGTATAGATACATGTAATCTCAGTTCTGATCAGGACCAGTAGAGAAGGGAAGGAAGGGAAGGGGCAGGAATAGGAGTTGGAAGAGGGCTATAAGGTTATCAAGTTCAGACCCTGCTCCAATTCGACATATGGTCACCCATCCAGCTGCAAGTCCATGCCTTTCCAGCTTAGCAAAGGTGACGTAACAAGCTAGCTTGATGTATAGCTTGTATGTTCTCTGCTCCTTCCCATCCTGATGGGAAGTAACCTCCACCCCTGACACACACACACGAAAATCCTCTAACCCTAGTTGTGATGGTCAGTATTTCAGGAAGCAAACTGGAGGGAGGTTTAATGAAAAAGTTGATCCATTGCATGAGAGAAGGGCAAATTCCATGTTTAGCACAATTAGAAAACAGGTTGAAAATAAATGTGCCAATATCATACTACCCCTATAAATACCTGATGTGTGACCACACTTGAAATATTGTGTGTAGCTCTGGTTACCAGACTAGAAAGGGCCAGAAAGGAGCCACTAAATGGATCAAGGATTGTGGCAACTTTCCTATAAGCACAGAAATAATATTTAGGGCTTCTTATATTGGGGGAAAAGCATGATAAGGGAAACATGACGCAGATGTACCAAACATGCACAGTGTGGAAAAAATGAATAGAGACACATGCTCCTACCTCATGATCCTAGAACCTGGGGACATTTCATGCAACTTATTAGTGGGAGAGTTCAATACAGAAAAAGGAAGGACTTTTTAAAAATACTTTCAAGCTGTAGAACATGCTTCCATAAGATGTCCACTGAAGGAGGCTTTTAAAACTGGATTGGGCAAATTCATGGAGAATGTTGGGGAAGTCCAAATAAAATTTTAGATTTAAAAAACCTGCGATGAAGCAATACAGTCCTGCCAGGGTCAGGGCGTGGGTGCTCAGACTTTAAAAGCCTGAGTTTGGATCCCTTTCTCTTCAACCATGTTCGTGGTGCTGAATAAGGGTTGTAGTCTTTCCTTCTTGCTTTCCTCACAGGCTTCTTCACTTCTCTTCTGGTTACAGAATTTTAGCTTCATATGAAATTTTAGCCAGTTCACGTGAGTTAGAATTGTTTGAACTAACCAAAACTATTTGAGCAGAACTAACCAAAATTTCTTCATAAACAGGGAAGAAACTATCGGAGATCTCGAGGAAAAAAATCCATATGGGAGGGAGAAACGTTTACCCCACCCTGGCTGTCTACCTCTTCTATTCTATGGCCAATAGTAGGAGAAATTGTTGATGCCTCTGGTCTCTTTTTTTACCATTACACTACTGGAGCCAGTGAAGAAATTTGGAACCAGCTGGAAAATAGAACCATAGTACAGAACCCTGATGTTCAATAGCAAATTACATGAAATGGAAAAATTGGAGGGGTGGGATCTGATCAGTACATCCTCCCTTAAAAGGTCTAAGATCATGCATTTTAGGTCATTCATTTTTTCCCTAAAAATTTCTGTCTTACATTCAACCCTATAAAGAAGAAGAAAATAACCAATGAGGGGGTTAAAAATGATGAAGCGAGGACTCCGTGCAGGCATTCTTGCTCACCGTTTATTAGCTAGATTTTGTCGAGAACTACACAGACAGAAGCTTAATTTGGTTGGTGAAATAACTTTATGGAAGTGGTTTGTCAAATAACAGAAGCTGGATATTTAGTTTCCCATTGGCTTCCGATCTGTTTGTGCACATGGTTAATTGAATAACCTTTTCTTTTTCTTTCCCTCATTTTGCACAAACTGTACAAGT
Source organism: Varanus komodoensis (assembly GCF_004798865.1). Taxonomy (NCBI): domain Eukaryota; kingdom Metazoa; phylum Chordata; class Lepidosauria; order Squamata; family Varanidae; genus Varanus; species Varanus komodoensis. The sequence continues at coordinate 11,591,257 of NW_025336481.1, read as the reverse complement.
TGTTCTCTTCACACGGGGACATTTAACTAACAGACTATTTAAAAACAAGAATCCCATGAGCTAGGTCAAACAGACTCTTAGGTCCTGCTTGCACAACCATCTGGTCACACACGGGGGTGGGGGAGCTATGAGGAAAAATCATGGTGTTTTCAGCTTGAGCCAAGCTGCACATCCACTGCCTGTGCAGAACTGTGTTTTTGCAAGCCACCTCGAGTCTAACTTTTGGATCATTTGTGGTGCCAACGTGGTTGATGTCAGATTTTAAGGAGCTCCAGGCAGCATCCACTCTGGTGTCTCTAGACCGTTTGCCTGGCAATGGGGTAGCCAGGTAGCTGGACAGCAGCACTTTCTAATTTCTCACAAGCCCTAAAGCAAGTCCTTGAGTTCTCTCACCAGTCCTTCCATCTACATTTCAAGCAACTTTCAAACCATGCTATTTCCAAACAGCTGCTAGCAACTCCTACTAGGGCAAAGTTCTTGAAAGCACAAGATTACCCACACCAAACATTTGTGGGTGATGTTGATTTTCTCAATCCATTTTAACACAGCTCTGGGCCCAGGTTTTTGAAACAGAAACTGTCTTAGTCGCCATGTGAGAGGACCTTCACAAGAAACAGAAGGAGTGCAATTCTGTTGATTCTCTTGGCGATCTGAGCATCTTACTATTGACAGTGGAGTTGGGCTGTGTTTTGGAGGCCGTGCTCTACGGTGTTTCCATTCCTACTTGAATGGCCACTTCCAAAAGGTGGAGCTGGTGAATCATTGCTCTGTTCAAGGTCATGGGGTCCCACGGGGCTCTGTTTTATCCCCCATGCTAATTAACAGCTACATGGAACAGCAGGAGGAGGAGGTTATCCAAGGAAGTGGTGCCATCAATATGGCAATGACATCCAGCTCCACTTCTCCTTTCCATCAGTGGGGTGAGGCGAGGCAGTGGATACCCTGAATGTCTGATGCCTGAGCAGCAGAATTTATTTTTTAAAAAATATTTACAACTTTTGTATACTGACATCACTGACATCTTGGGCATAGGGCCAACAACTGAAGCCCTATCCATACAAAATGGGGGGCATTGTTAAGAGCTAGTTTGTCTTCCTGGCAGACAAACTTCAGCTGCACGTCCCATGAAAGATCAGGCGTGCCTCTGGGGGATGTCCCAGCTCCATCATTCTCACATGAGGACCAGGTGGCCTCACTGGCCAGGAGTTCCTTTTATCAGCTTGGGTTGGACACCAGCTGTGCCTTCACCTGCACAGAGGTGGCTGGCAACAGTTGCCCTGTTCTGGTAATCCCCCAGCTGGATTGTTGTGAGGCATTGTATGCAGGGTTAACTTTGAAGAGCTTTCAGAATCTACCTGAAATGTGACTAACTGGGACTGGCTGATATGACCACTTGATTCCAGGGCCTTGTCAATGGCACTGGCTTCAAGTTCATTTCTGAGCCAAATACAGAATGTTGATGCTGTTCTTTACAGCCCGAAACAGCTTGGCACTGGACTATTGTCTCCTCCTGTAGGTACCTGCTCAAAGCCAATGCTTCCCAAAAAATGTCATTTTTGGAGGCCCTCCTCTGGGTGTCCCTTCCAAGGGAAGCTAGTCAGGTGACTACGAGGGAGCGGGTCTTCTCAGTTGTCATACACCATTTGCAGAATGCTCTCCCAAAAGAGAATTACTGGTTACCTTACACTCTTATTTTCTCAATGGCATATAGAGAACATCTCCCACCTCCAGGCATTTTAGAAACCAAGTTATAGATTTTATGACAGTTTTATGTTTTCCATCACATTATAGTATTTTACATATTTGTATGCTAATTTATATTTTAACTATTTCTATGACATTTTATGTGTTTCACTATTTCTAATCTGTCCAAAGAAGATTGGTTATTGGACAGATTGGTATTAATAATAGTAATAATAATAAATACAAGTAAACTTTCTCTATTCTGTTTCTCAGAAAAGGCAAGTTCATTGTACTTGACTATGTTCATCCTTTTCCTATAGAGACAGCTTCCAGTTCTCTCTCTCCCTCTCTCTCTCTTTCTCATGTGTTAAGCAGGAAAACATAGCAACCTGTTGGTTGTCTCCATCCACATGGTTTCTACTATTGAGTTTTCTTCCTCACATATTTTTGTCCCAGGGTTCTATGAGATGGTTTAGAATAGAGTCTTCTTAGAATCACAATAGATTCAAGGATATCTTTGTAATCCCAATGACACTTGCTGGTTTGCTCTTTTATTTTACAATTTGCATCTAAGAACACAGAATGTTGGAAAGGTCTGTTGCAAAGGGTTGTCTATTTGCTTGATTTAAGATGTTTCTCTTTCATATGTGAGCCATACGAAATCTCCATGGCACAAAGCAAATGAGAGGTGCCTCAACTTTGGAATCTGGGAACAAAGCTGTGCATAAAGTACTTTTTAAAAAAGCTTCATGAAGGTTTCTTTCATTAAAAAGCTCATTCTGTTTCTTTTGTTTTTTTAACTAAGAGCAAGAAAGGGCTGTTTTCAAGGCCCTTGAAACAGAATAACAACATCTATTCTTTTAAAGAAACACCAACAACGGAGTAGACATTGACTTGTGGTGTAGGCAAAGCTGTTGCATAAACAGAAAATCAATTATTCAAGGACACTATTAATCTACAAAGTGTGTTGCTGACATTGCCTTTCTTTACTGAAGAAGGCTAAGCTACACTGATGAGACCAAAGATACTCAAGAGATTTCAAGGTGACTTTAAAACCCCGATGTGCCCAACTTCCAGTCTCTTGGACAAAAGAGTTGGGATGAACCCTCATGGTACCTGTCCCTTCAGCATTGCGGACTTGGCCCAGTCTTGTAAAGTGAGCCAAGCCAACAGGAAGTCTGCAAACGTTCACAAAGGCTGTGTAAGTTCTGCAGAGATCCCTGGCAGGGTCCCTCTTCCACGCCCATGTGCAGCAGCTCTTTGGGCTCCTGCACCTGACATGGAAGAGGGCAGCTGCTTAAGCAGCACACATGAGAATGTAATTCAGCAACATTTGACATCTTTCAGCAGAACTGATGTTTATAGGACAAAGCTGATGGGCAACTTCTGACCAGAAAGGGCCACCACTGGGCCTTTATTAGAGGGTGTTTGTTCTTTTCTGAAGCAGTGCTGTGGGGTCCACTATGCCTGAAACAGCAGCAGGTGTTTCTAAAGTGAGTGGGTCTCAATTGCCTATTCTAACCCAAGCTACCCTGAAATATTGACATTCAACTGGTGCATTATATTGTGACTGGGAAAATCCAATTTCTCACAGCTAATGTGAGGATTGCAGATGAGCTCAGAAGGAACAGGAAGCCAGAGGGGGTGGCAGATAAAGGAGTGCCAGCAATATGTCCCTTTGTGTCCTGGCTGAACTACCACAATGGTGACCACTCACTTGCCTAATACTTGTTATGTATGGCCTTCTCTCAGCCTCAAGCGGAATCTGCTCCTTTTACAAGTATGTCGAAATGTTTACTCTCACTTTTGCTCTCCTGCCCGCTTCAAGATAAAATCTGAAACAGTGTAGGCCCTTCATTCAGAAGTTCTCCAGAAGTTTGATATTAACAGTCCCATAAGCCCCCCAGAAGTGTGCCCAAAGATCAGGGATTATAGGGGTTATAGTGCAAAATATCTGGAAGGCACCATGCTCTCCTCCACTGGTGCAAGTTAACCATGTAAGCAGGAGGGGGAAAGCCATGATATAATAATGTAAGCGGAGGAGGGGCAGGAGGAGGACAAAATAAATTCTGACTCCAAAAGAGAATTTGGGATGTTTTTAAAGAGAGGGCCAGTGTCCTATAACTGTTTGCTATTGAATGAAAATCTTAGTAAATGATAGGTCATGCACAATTTATTTAGATGGTTGTAGAACTATACCAAAAGATATCACAAAATGATGGGAAATGTGGTTCTGTTGGATACATTTTCCTGCACGGAGAACTGATGAACAAAAGCTGCAGGGGAACATCTAAATCTCCATGACCTGCATACTTATGCACACACTAAACTCAATTATAAGATTTCAGAATTAAGGTATAAAATATGAATGTTCAAATTATTGGTATTTAATAATTAAATACAGATGTCTTCATCGTTTACAGCTGAGATGTTACTGTGCAGAATGTGAATATGACAACTATTAATTTGTGTGCTTTCTGAGTTTACCTGCTCTTTCACATGTACAGCCAAAATATCAATAAAGGTCCTTAATAAAGGAATCCATAAACATACATGATCATGACAATAAAGGGAATCAGAAAATCCCACAGAAAACTAAAGAGCATTCAGTGACTAAGAAAAAAGTTAATAAGGCAGTTCTACATAAAAGATTTCCATTGGTAGAAGGGAGGTTGCATGGAATAGATAAATGAATACACTAAGTGTGGAATAAAGCAATAGTCTAAAATACAACAGGTACTGTAGGGGAGATGCAGAGCACTGTTTGCCGTAGAAGGAGCAAAATCTCTCCTGTTCAGAGGTTCTTCTCTCTGTTTGAATTATCAGATGATGACCTGCCTCCAGAATTTGAACAAAGGAAGAAAAGTTCAGCCAGTCAAGTTCATTCCTGCCCTCATTTGGAAGAAGCTGAACAAACAAAGCCAACTAGCTGCAGTTTTCTTTCACTTGTAGAATGCTTTACATAAAGTTCCAAGGTGAATAGTGTCCCCAGCTGGAGAAACCCAGTGAAAGTGCAAAGCTGTTCCTTTGATTTCCGCACCAATGTTCACCATTATGGGTGTGTGGAATCTCACCTTCAACAGCATCCCAAATGGAGTGCACTTAGGTATCCGTGCTCTCGTTTTGGTACAGTGAGCATACCCTGTTCACCCAGTATGTAATTGTGGGACACCATTACCCATCCTCCAGCTGATCCCTTTCTCTTTCATCCCAGCAATAACAGCACTGCTTAGCTTTCTATATCTCTACTGGGTGAAGTTCATAAACTTATGAATGTCTGAGGATAATGGGCAGAGATGCCTTGGAATTCCTTTTTCGTGTAACTGGAACAAGGTCAGCCTCTCTGCACAATGAGATAATGAGGGATTTGCTGAGGTTAAATATGTCCCTGGTAAAGCAAATTTTGCTTGCATGTATGCAAATTTTGCTTGCATGCATACACACAAACATGCCTGCATGTATGCACACAAATACACCTGCATGTATGCACAAACACAAACGCACATGTGTAGGAAAGAATTTCCCATTTTGTAGCTGTTTTTGTTTGTTTGTTTTTCCCCTTCATGCTTAATTGTCGCTTTGGAAAAGGTGAGATTAAAGTTAAGAGAAGAGTGATGGAGTATTCCTTTGTATGGCCCCAATCAAAACTGGAGCTTTTGCTTCTTTAAAAGAAACTAAAGCCTGCCACAGAATTCCACCATCACATCCCCAATGGGTTTTTATCACATCATCACATCCCATAACCGGTGCCCACATTTTGGACACGATCACACTTGGACCCCCCAGTTTAAAAAGGAGTTTGATATTCTTTCATGCAAAATGGAGAATGGGTTATGAATAAAGTAGCACACTAAATATTTCCTTCCCCCTTTAAATGGTTCTTGCATTATGCATTGCTGGAGATGACATCATAGCTCAGAACATGAGGCCTTTCCCAGATAGGTGCTCAGAATTCAAGCGATGAGAAGATGAATTTTCTTGGAGGCATCAGCATAATTAATATTGGGCAAGCCAGGCAATACCCCAAAGAATGAATAATTGTGTCAGTCTTAACTAAAATACATTGTCCGTTCATTGCAAATGAAAAATTTCTTCTTAGTCTGGTTAAATCATGTCTAAGAGAACTGAAATTCTTTAGTTCATTAGTTAGCTTTGTATCCCAAACATCAGATAACTTTCATTTCTGCATTTCAAGGTTGCTTTTTTCTGCGTGAGAATTGTACATAAATAAATACATTAAAAACTGTGTAAAATATTTTCAATTGCCAAAAGAAATGTACAACATTATATAAATGTTCTTTTCATTGGTTGGAATAATTAAGTATGTTTCAAAGATGTTATAACTACAGAATTAGGAAGCTATGGGGGGTGGGTTAAAAATCCTGAGTGCCAAAGGGGAAAAAATATTATTGCTCTACTCATTTTGGAAATGTAGATTTCCTTCTTCAGGGGCTGATAGTCATTTGTTATA